>NC_135064.1:25877917-26187281 GCF_051401765.1 Calliopsis andreniformis
AACTAATATGTATTTTTTACAATAAGATTTAATAATTCTAAATTATAATATTGAATATAAGAAAGTGATAAACTGTTTATTGTCTAGGACATAATGCAGGATACATAAAAGTTTGGTATCTCGCAAATTATTTAGTGCCAAATCCTCCTAAAATGCAAATACCTCTTCTAAATTTAGAATTTCCATTTTTATGGAAAGACAAAATTCTTGGAAGAGCTAAGAGAGCAGTACGAGATCAGCCTTTACCGCTATTACTTTCTTCTGTACGTGGACACTTGGAACCTGTTACATCTATTCAGTTAATTCCTGACGCACGCATCATTGCTAGGTAATAAAAATGCTACAAAAATAACATATTCCTTTTCTCCAGTTCATTACGTGAACTACAGTCCATTTTTAAAACATAACTTTCTTAATTATATTCAAGTGGAAGTACAGATTATACGGTACGCTTATGGACACTGGGAGGTCGTTACATATCGACCCTCGGAACATTCAAAGCATGGTCAACGATTTTACCTACAATTCCAGCGCATAAATATTTCAAAGATTACAGATATCCACTGGATGTTAAGAGATTCGCGAGTTCTACTACAATGAAAGTAAATGATTCAATTTGTATCGATAGGCACTTGAATAAATATGGCAGTTATTTATTAAATTGTATTAATATTCGATCATGAAAAGGTTCTTGATGGAGGAATCGTAAGATCAGAATCTAAGAGTGAGAGTACAGATATTCTGAACGTCGTTCCTGAAGAACGTCCCATCCTAGATGGAAGAAGATTAACTATTTCAGTTATGGATAAATCAGTGCTAATGATTTTCTCAGAGCGTCCAATTTTAGACAATTCTTTGCCATACGTTAGTATATTTAATATAATTTTACTAACAGTAAAGCAAATTCATTAGAAGTACTTTTTTGTTAAAAACAATGCTTTAGATACCTATATACACGCACTTAAGGTTAAGACCTTTGGAAATAGTTCCGACGCCAAAATTACCACCACTTCTTCAAAAGCAAAAAGATTTGCTGTAAGTCCCTTAAGCTATATTTCCGATTGATTTAAATATATTAAACTTATCTATATATTTCCATATTTAAATGATTATCATTAATAATTTATGTGGAAATACTTTGCATGCATAACATTTTTCAGTCAAAAACGCAAGTAAAACTTAGAAGACTGTCATGTGCGAAAAGGGAGTTGCACACAAAGTACAAGCTTTAAAATATTTGATCAACAAGAAAATTGTTTCGTTAATAATTGAATAAAGCCTACTTTTACTAAGAAATATCATGCATTTAAACGTTTATTAATCCATATTTGTTAATGACGATTCCACTTTCTTTTTTATCAATTTCAGTATAATATAAACAATACATAAATAAGAAAAATGGTAAAATTCAATAGAAATGGTAAAAAATAGTACATATGCACGGGGAATTTTAAAGCTGCAGTCTTACATTTGTTTATATAAAATGGTAAATCGAATATTTTCGTTTCAACGCTATTATGCTGTAACATCAATTCTATATCACATACAATTACAGTATAGGATACTGCAAGCATTCTCATCATGAAGGCACATGAAATTAACAACACTGTATTTTAACAAAAAGTATGTACCTTTTATTCGTCCATCATGGAATAACGCGGTGGCGTTTTCCAGATTGCACTGGATGTACGCTTTAATCTACTTCTGTCTATACCTTGGAATAATTGTGTCAAATCAGGTGTGCACTTCTTGGTATCAAAAAATTTGAATACTGCCTTCTCTGAAATGTATCGTTGCATCGCGAGTTGTGCTCTACGTACTTGCGCTGAAATTAATCGAAGCAAAATTGTTTTTAATTAGCATAAAATGATTTCTATTACAAGTAAAAGTGATACTCACGCTGTGCCCAGTATGGAATTGCATGTTTTGGTCTGGATTCATCATCTGATTCATCATCGTCGGGTTCACTATCCAAAACGTAATTTGTTGGACCATGTTTATTGCCATATTTTGCCTAAAACATCCAATTAATATTCATGAATTGTTCAATCTATATTAAGATATTTCTTTGAAAAAAATATTCTGTACATGCAAATATTTTGAGTATAAATCTAAGCTTACTTGTGCCAAAAGCATTTGGTTTTTAGCTCTTACAGCTTCAGCAGCAGCCTGTTGTTGAGCCCTTACTTCAACCTCTCTTCGTTTCTCAGCCTCCTGTTCTCTGCGTCTTTGTTCAGCTAATATACGTTCCGCTTCTTCTTGTTCTTGTAGACGTTGTAAACGTTGTTGTTCTTCTTGTCTTCTTCTTTCTTCTTTTTCCTTTAATTTCCAGTAAATCAAAATCATTAACATTTCTGAACTCAATTTCAGTATCAAATGTTTATTAAGATTGTTAAACACATACCTGAGCTCGTTGCAATTGCGCCATACGTTTCTTCTCCATTTCTTCACGTTGTTTTTCCTGCATCTGTTGTGCTAATCGGGCTCTTTCCTCTCTTTCCTTTTCAACCTTTTGACGTTTCTCCAACTCTTGTTTCTCCTTTGCTTCTCTCGCTAACTTATTCTTTAGTTCCTTCTCTTGCCTTTTCCTTTACATACAAAAATCACGTATATTTTGCATATTTAAAAAAATAATAATAAACTAGAATTAAACAGAACATTACACATTATATTTATGATTGCTTTACCTTCTTTTTTCTTCCATTTGAGTTCTTAATGCTTCTTCTCGTTTTTTCCTAGCATTGTCATCGTTCAATTTTCGTTTTTTCTCCTCCAATTTATCTATCGAATTACGTCTATTAACAGATTTTGGAGCTTGAACGAAGGAGTCCACTGATGTGATAATATTTGCACGTGTAGCACTGAAAGCTTTATAATTCTGAAATCAACACAGTGTTAAGTGTTATTATAAATATAAATTAAGAAAAATAAAATCAAATAAAATAAAGCTTACATTTGTAATAGTTTGATTTGGAGTTTGTGGAATACGATTAACAGACATTGGCAACTGAGTTTTTATTTTCCCTAATGGAGTCGTTTTTAGTTGTTGCTGCTTGAGATTCAGCTTTTCAATAGGAACTGTCGCTTTACCAAGTTTTTGTAGCCCTTGCATTTTATTCTAAGAAAGAATCGTGAAAAAATATACTTGTAAAACTTTTTAATATTATATGCAGAAATTTCCATAAATAGATATCTTATAAAATATTTTAATTACCTCTTTGTATTCATCGACATCTTTGACTTGCTTTGCTAACGAGATTTTCTTAGCCTTTGCTAATGATTTCCGTGCTAATTTGTGAGCAACTGATTTTTCTGTAGCTTTTATACTTTCCGAGGACTCTGCTTGTGCAGCAGCTATGGCACGTGTTTTTGTTCTGGTAATTCTAGTTGGTGCATCAATTTCAATAGTTGCTTTAGGGCTATTTAAACCGGCTTGTTCAAAGGCCTCAACCCTTTTCTTCACTGATTCTTTGGCGTAAGGACTAAACAAAGCATTTGATTTGTATGTATTTCTTATATCCTGAAGACTCGGGCCTGTATTTTTCTCCTTCAAAGGTTTTACAGGTGTACCAAGTACTTCATCTTCACTTGACGTCTCGGACTTCGTTATTTGCTTCTGTCGTTTCTTGACCTCTTGTCTTTTAATGTTTTTTCTAGGTTTCTTTATTTCGGGCGATGATTCGTCTTCTGTGATTAATTCGTCGAATTCCTTATTTATCATGGCTTCTTTCAATTTTTGCATCCTGTCCTGCAGGGTCTTCGAATTAGGTGATACAGCCTTGGAGGTTCTAGGCGATTTCTGTTGAGGCTTCACTTCAGGTACTTTCCATTGAGTGTTATCTCTATTCTCTGTGCTATTGCTGATTTTTTTAGTAATTGTTACAGTTTCATTTAGTTTTATCGCCGATAACGGTTCCAAAACTACTGTTGCATTCATCATTTTATGCGCAACGAAAGTGGAATTTAAGTTCATTGTGGAATTCATAATGGGCGTAGGTTTTCCAATCGCATCTTCGTACATTGAATGTTCTTCGATGTCAACGTCTTTAGGAGCAATCACTGTATCATCTATAATATTATCAGATTCCTTAATACTTAAATCGTTTGTATGCGATAAAGTTCTTTTTCTGCTAGAACTTCGCGTTGACCTAGACGAAGATTGTAACACTTCATTCTTTATTTCTTGTGTTATACTTTCTTTTGCTGGAAGACTGTTCTGTGAATTTGTATCTGATAATTTTTTTACATTACTTTCTCCCAAGATGGTTTCTTCTGTCTTACTTTGTTTCCTAGGCCCTTGGGTACCTTCTTCATCCGAGCTGCTTCTTGTAAACTTTTTTCTTTTAGTTTGGCTTTCACGTGTTTTCTAAAAATGAGAAAAAGTATAATGTACAAGAGCTACCATGCTTTATGATAAATGAAAGATAGGCTACTAACTTTTACCTTGCTTTCTTCGTTAAAGTCTGACGGCCTTCTCAATTTCTTATTAAGAGAAAGTGATTGCTGCTTTTTAATATTATTTACTGCTTTCTTTGATGCTTCTCTTCTCGATCTACTAAATGTCATTTCCATAGTGGTATCTTTGTTCCCATCTTCTTCGTTGTCTTTAATTTCTGTCTTATTATTTACTGCAATAGACTCCCTCAATGTATTATCAATAACGATAACATCATTCTCAGGAATGGTTTCAATGCGTTGCGCTCCTCTTTTTCTCAACACTTTCGGTGTTTTGGTAATTAATGGTCCAGATGCTGATTGTGGTATTTGAGTGAGTAAATTATTCAAATAATCTAAAGCACCTTCTAAATTGTCATTAATAGATTTCTTAACTTCCATGCAATGATTATGAATATCTAAAATATCCTTAGCAATCATTGCTTTAATTCTGTTCTTAGACCGAGTACCCATGTTTGAAACCTAGAAGAAATATATATCCTTTAATATACATGTACATGCATTCTTTCAATAAACTATAGTATAACAACAGTATAACTTAACAACAAAAACATACAGGACTAAGTTGCAACATCCCACTTGTTAAAATAAGCATTTACAGGTAATTCGTTTTCAAATAATCAACTATTCCACGAAACAACAACGAAATAATACTATTATTACAATTGACGATTGCCGATAAAATCAATTTCACCGCATGTGCGTCTTCAACAAAGCTTATTTTCCGTTACTCCATTAGATTCATAACCATATTTAATATAAGACTGATGTCGAGTTAATTGTTAAACACAAATATCTAGAAAAGCTATAGGAGGGATATTAGAGCATGTTAATAGGTAATAATGTACACAGAAAGAATAAATGAGGCAAATTAAGGATTACTCCTTAACATATTTACTTACTTTCTATATTTCTAAGAAGGGAGTAAATTGTCAATACAGAGTTTCACGACGAGGATACATGTAGTTACAAGATTAATATCTTTCAATGACACAGTGCACGAAAGCAAGGAAAACTGTAACGACAATCTCCATTTCGTGGCGCGGGCGGGACTATACAAGTTTGCTCCTGTCTATAACGTCTTTTCGGTTCAATTTGAATCACTTTCTTAAGCGCCATCTGTTCTCCCGGGCCCGCCACATTTCTCTAGAGCGATTTAAATTACCCTCCGCTGTGTTTCAATTGGTTGAGGAAGCGTTCCCTCTGGTGACTTATGACTCTATTCAGAGGAGGCCCTATACATGTGGCAAGGAGCACAAATTTGAATGTTTCTTTACTGAGACTGAGATCAATAATTTATATCATATTTACATGATAGACATATGTACATGATTATAAATTTTTGGAACCCCAACCTGACCCGAAATTGAATTCTGCTTTCAGTAACAAGTAGTGCAAATGAGGTAGGGTAAAAATGAAATGATTTATAATAAATTTAAGTTTAATTAAAATTAAACTAAGTTACAATGAATCTCATCTTGATATCGTTATCAATGTGATTTGGTACATAATGAAACAGTAATGATATAATGAATTCGTAATTGGCGCTATTTTTCTGTACATAATTTATTTTTTCCTTCAGTTACATTTGATAAAAAACTCGTTATTTGTAATTATTTTTCTTAAGATTGAATCTACTTTTGAAGTTTAACTTCTGTAAGTATTAGTATAGTTGTAAATATTTCCAAATAGTGAACACTTCAAATGAGCTCTAGTTTAATACAAAATTTTGCAATAAATAATAGAATTATTATTTGGAGTAATTATATGCTACAAAGTTTTGTAATTCATAAGTTCAAAGTTTTTTTAAATACAGTTTGATTCATGAATGATTAGAAGATGTAATAGAATTGTTTCTTATGCTGTATTATATCAGAGCTGTTTTTAACATAAATATAGTTTATTCTAAAAGTTTGACAATGGAAATTGTAGTTTAGAAACATCGTTTAACTACATGTATACGAGAACAATACTTTTTCTCCATTTATTATAAAAAATTTATTTTAATAACAATAAAATTCTTAAAATTTTGTATGTTTAAAAATCTTTATTGCTTGATTTATCATCGCCTTAAACTGGAATATAATATATTCTTTTATGTAAGAACGAATTTTTATTGAAATTGTAACAGAAAATAATATATTTTTTTCAATTACACTTTACACTTCAATTTTTGAAGATAAATATTGCACTGATTATTGATAATAAGTGTATTCGAATAGATATTAAATATATAATTAAATACAGAATTTATAGAACGCCAGCGTTCTTATGATGAACAAATATTATCTGATTTTTCATATAATATACATAATAATTGAAAGTTCTTCTATTGCTTTCAAACGTAAATACTATGACCTATATATTATACAATTTTTTTTTATGATAAAAATATTAGATCTGTATTTATAAAGTTTGATATTCTTATGTCTTGCTTTAAACTTTAATATTAGTTTGTTTTTATTTTGATTCAACTGTAGAATTCTTTGATAGATCATTATTGCTTTGAGTATAAATTTGTAATACTTCTTCCTCAAAAGTAGGGTCAAGTAAAATGTCAATGCCTTTCATTCCCGTTTTTGTATATCTTTGAAATATAGCTTTAGACACTTCCCATAAATCTCGATTTTCTTTTAGCACATCTACGAGTGGATGTACCATTGGGAATAACGTGGAAAGATTACTAGAAAACACAAAATAAACGGGAAAACAATATAGAAGATCGCACATGAGATTTTTGTTAATTTATGTTAGTTATTTATCTATGAAATTGAAGAATGCTTATAAAAAAATAACATAATTAAGTTTTAAATAGTTTAAATTCATAACGTTTTACTTACATGAAAAGCGGTATAACTATATTTGTAATAAATTGAACTTGAAGATCTGGTATAGAAGCCCGTTCTCTGTCCATCATTTCAATAGGAGAGCTACCCATACTTTTTTCCAAGTCTCCTTGTGAGAAGAATTCATCATAAATTTGCTCCTAATATAAGATACAATAAACATGCAACACATAATACATTAAAGTTTAAAAGTCTGATCTCTATTACAATAGCACTTCATTTAAAATTTTTAAACATTTCAATTAAACTTACTGCAGTCTTTTTGGAAACCTTCCAATGTTTAGTTTGATCGCTAAGATCACAACACGTCATAAGCATATCAAAAAATAATTTTCGTTGTTTACAGTCATTTCTGTCATATTTGTTTCTAACCATTTCTGTCTGTTTTTCTACTGTACGAAAATGAGATGCTAAATCAGTTGCAAGTATATTACTTCTTAACAGATCTAATGCTTCACTATATTCCTCACTATTAAAATTTTCAAATATATTGCAACCTTCTGTATTTAAAATACACATAGTTTGGGCCAGATGATGTCTCTGTTATCGGTAGTACACATGTTAATTACCATGTAGCAAAATATGATTACAAGATCCTCATTTTTAAAAACGTAAATTTACCTCCATCACAGAACCCTCGGAGCTGTAAAGACTTGCCAACACAGTACTACATTTGGTTTGAAAGGAATTGTTAGTTCCTCTATGATCTACATCGTGACATAAACAAGATACTAAAAAGACTAAGGCTTGTAAATGTGTCATATAATTTTCAGTAATAAGGTGTAAGTTTTTCATCAGTAGGTATGCAAAATGTGCCACGGAAAATGCATGCATCCAATTATGATAAGGTGCATCTCTGTATCCTTTTTTAACATACAGTATAAATCTGTAAAATTTATGCAAATTAAGTCTTTGTTCTCAGCTTGATACCTTTATAATTATTAAAAACTTTATTACCTAGCTAAAGTTGATAATTTCATCTTCCAGTATTTAATAAGGCCTAAGTCATTAAACATTTTTATTGTATAACAAGGCATATGTTTATAAGGTACACTTCTAGGAGTGAACTGGAATTTATCGAAGTCTTTTAAATTGTGTTCATCTTTACAATTTAATAGGGCTTGAACAACATCTTCTTCTACCTGTAATTATAATAATATTTTGTTGAAAATAATCAAATTATAATCAATTTCAAATTTTGTATACTCTCATATAAATTTACCTTCATATGATACATCATTACTTCATTACTCAATTTATTTCTTGCTTGAGCATCTTGCATCTTCTTGTAAACAATGCTATGCATTATGGAAATTCCGCAATAAATACTAAATGCTGTTGCAACTTCTTCATCAAAAACGTCAAAGTACAATCCATCTTTCTTATTGCAGAGTTGTGCAACTCCTATAAAACATTTAATGATTTTCTATGATGCATTTTTAATATTAGAATGATATACAAGTCTTTGCTTACCAATAATTCCATTTTCGTCTCTAATTGGAAAGCATAAAATGTTTCTAGTTCTGAAACCTGTAACTTCATCTATCCCACGATAGAAAAGTGGATGTTCATACGCATTTCTAATGTTAAGCAAGTTGCCAGAAGTTGCGACATGCCCTGCTATACCTTGCCCTATAGGTATCCTCATTTCTTTCACAGACTGAAAGTAATTAGATTTTTAATTTTATTGAAAAATATAAAATTCCATCTCTAAAGTTTAAACTCACTTCTTTCATGGCAATGCCATCAAACACCTTAGCCACTAAATCTTGTTGATCAGGATCCAAAAGAAACAGTGAACATCGTTCTGCATTTGTTAAATTTCTAACTTCTACCATTATCTCCCTCAAAAGATCAGAAAAGTCTCCTATTTAAAAATAATGAATATATGAATGTTTAAGTGTTACAGTAGCTATTATTATCATAAAAAATATTACCTAAATGTGTAAAAAGTTTCCTAGAAACAGCAAGTAATTTTTGACACTGATGTTTGAGTCTAGTTTCCTCATAACAAGTAAATGAATTTAGGAGAAATCCTAGGCAGAATCTATGTTGAAGAAAAAATTTCTAATTATATCTAAAGAAAAACATTTTGAACTGTAATTATCAGTATTTCATATATTTTTAAGATTTCTTTCTTTTTTTTTTAAATAATAAAAGGAAAAAGTTACCGAAAACATTCTTGAACTACTTCTGTACATCTTTGTATATTTTTATTTGTATTGTCATTATCAACCAACGAAACTACTAAAGCTGTATGGCTCTGCTTAGGATGTTGTACAGGAATTGTCAGAAATGAGTTTGACATTGGACATATTGACTGAAGATGACGTAATAATTCCTCATCGAGCATTGTTATATCCATAACTATTGGTTCTTTATTCTGTACACTTTTATATAAAACATTATTTAATACCTGTAAGAGAAGCTTGATATTAAACAAGTAAAAATTATTTTAATTGTTAAATAGCTTAATGTTACCAAAAATTTTTACATATCATACATGTATTAGATCTTAAAATATGTTTATATTCACATAAGTTTCAGATATAATCAGTTTTTAAAATATAGATATAATCACTTTGTTTATATATTCTATTATATTTTCTAAATATTTTGTAACTACTGAACTGTATTACCTTATCAGAAAAAGAAATTTTTAATTACTTCCTAATAAGAGATTGGAATAAGCCTTATAATAACATTGACTGGAAGATGTAAACAACGATAAGCAATATCACTGTGATCAATAACATTTTTCATCAGTTTGTATAAAAAGTTTTATAGCATTATATCAATAATACCTTTATGTATGGCTTCTTTTATGTAGGTTTCTAAGTATTCTCTTTGAGGATTAGAAACTGTTAAGTAGACTTTATTTGCAATGTGGGACAATCCTTAAAACTGTTATCTATTACACTTTAAAAACTAATTCTTTTAGTATTGTACAAATGATTGTTACTTACAGGAAATCTCAGTTCCCTGTCTAAAATATTTTCCCCTATCACATGTATCACCATTTCTTCTGATTGTATTAAAATGGGAGCAAGTAAAGATATTTGTGTATTTGTTTCAGTTTGTATCTATAACATTCAAAACAAATAATTAAACTCACACAGTACCATGATAACAAACGTTTAAAAAAATTGTGCAAAATAACTAGACATATATGTAGCCTATATAACAATCATTTTAACATAAAATGTCTCTTATTACTTATATGTATTGCAAAAAATAGAAAACAATGAAAATGTACACAAAGTGATGTGTATCATAGACTAAGTATATTATTATAAAAAATAATTATTATTAAGCGTCTACCACGTAATTTCTCCGCCAAAATAATTTCTTCACTGAATAAAATTTTTTCAACGTTCAAAACACAATTCATGCGATAAAGGATCAAAACGCTCATGAGTACCAGTAGGATTGCGTCGTTTTCGAAAGAGAAGCGTGTATGCCGCCAAAACTCGTACAGTCGAACACATAAGTATCTAACCATCTTACGTAATTAGAAAACTGCTAATTTACTTCTAATACATACTGTACCAAATGTTCTAAAGCAATATTAAGGTACAATTGAAAATGAAACGTGCAAATTACTGGAATTCATCAAAACACTTGTGCAAAGCAAAATACGTGAAAGCATTCTGCAATTCGCTACCACTGTCACTTAAATTCGAACCATTTCATAACTTTTCAGTCGTTTATCGTTCTTTTCCTTATCAGTAACTCAAAAATATTCTTTACATATTTTTAAATGTTTTTAATTTTTAATATAACCATCTCAGATATAACGAAAGCAAAAACTACTAATTATAAGATTTAAAGTAGGAAAATAAGCGATTATATGAAAAAGGTGATGCAACGCGAATTAACAGAAAATTACTGAAGAGAATATACCATCATCAATAAAATCTACACATTCTTTTATCAGAAATTTACAAGAATCTAATAAAACTATCATAAAAATGATCTTTAAAACTGTTAAAACTGAAAAAGTTACATTTCTAAAGCTTATTTTACTATTTTATTTTAATTTTTCGAAATAACATTTTCTCATCCATACACTGTTTCATTTTCAAATTGCTACATTTCTCGAGCAGAGTAGGTTAACCCTTTCAGGGCCGAATTTTTTCGAGCTGTGAGAGAAATTCTGTTTTATCATTTATTAACAATAGTAGCTTAAACAAATTTTATATAAAATTTTACGAGCCTAGGCCTTAAGTTTACTACTACGTATTTAAGGCTCTATATTGCATATACGCAATTCCACAGAAAAAAATACAATATTTATCAGACAACTCTTCTGAGTTAAACTACAATGTTGCCTGTATGAAACGTCGAGCATGAAAGGGTTAACAAAGTTTTCTCATTTAATTTTACAAATTTCTCCAAGTTTGCACGAAGGATTTAATATTTCGAGTGATTTGATACTTTTGAAGCGAACTGTATTTACGGGAAAGGGGAACACAACAGCATGTACTCACGTATTTGTTCAACTTTTGTTGCACCTGAGGATAGGAAAGATCGCAGAGCTCCTCAAGAAGGAGGAGGATCCTTTCCCCGTTTGACACGTTTAAACGAACAGAACTCATTTTCATCGATTCGGTGGCACGTTTCGAATGACAATCGCTAGAAAATCTGTATCTTTTCGTCTATTGCGATGCATCGGTCGCGTTCAGTCTCATCCCTACTGACGGTACAGAGCGTGGATGATTGTCGTTGGACAACTGTCTCGTAGCAGCTTCAATACGCGTGAAAAATATCGGAGACGATCATTTTTTCAAATTTAAATCGGTTGTCAGAGCGCGGAATGGAAATACGAGTATGAAGTGTCACTGCAAACCTCTGCAGAGGTCTGCATCATGCACGATTCCTCGATCATGAATAAACAAGTGACGTGCGCAACGCGAGCCTTACGTTTTATGGTCAACAGACTCGGGCGTTATTCAAACATGTTCTTATCGAAGGGAACATTCGAATGGAGATTTAAGCGAGTCAAATAGTCCCGAGTTTTCGAGCAGAATGAACATTCTCGTGAATAATTGAACTTCTTCTTTTGAATATAGGTTTTAAGGTTCGTCCAGGTTGGTCAAGTTACTTGAATTTAAGCGGTCTGAATGCAATTTTGGATAACTTGACCAATGTGAACCTGTTAGTTACTTGACTTGAAATATCTTTTCAAGCTTCGAGTGAAGTTGAGGTCCTTTCAACTTTTTCTTGCTTTGAAATACACATTGGTTGATGCATGCTACTGTACTTGAATTCAAGTAACTTGACTTGTGTGAACTCAAACTCGATATCAAGCTACTTGAATGCAAGTGTATTGAATTGAGGTAACTTGACTAATCTAAACGAGCCTTTAGAGATTAAAATGTGCTATAGATATATAATTTCTGAATGACAAGGGAAATAAATGGAATAAATAAATAAAATAAATGGAAAATTCTTTATTTCTTCAATTTTGTTTAATTACATACGTAATTTATATTATTTCCATGCGAAGCATTTCTTTCTATCCAAAATATTTGAAATTTTTTCCAAGAAAATTTCTCTTAAGTTTTAAATAAATTGGAATTTAGAATTAGTATAAATCTGAAATGACTATTTGAAACATAAATATGTTTATATTTAAATAACTAAGTTTTGTGGTTTTGTATTTTAGTTTTCATTGTTGGCAACACTTTTGAATAGTGTTTATACTTTACACGAACGTGTTTTTTGTTCAGTGAAGTGTGCAATAATTGACTGTGTTGCTTATAAAAAATAATGAAAAACAATGTACAATCTAGATAATGGAGAAAGGATGATTGTTTTAAAGAAAGAGATTATTACAAAAAATATAATAACTTGACAAATATTCTAATGCTACTTCAATATATTGGTTATTTTATGATCATTTTGTACGTGAAATATATTGTTGAACTTTCACTTCTGTCAATTAAGAAACTTAGAACGTTTTTTTATAAGTGTAATGAGCTAATAAAGTTGTATTAAAAATAGTAAAAAGTATAAGATATAAGTAAAGATACAAGTACTATGAAAGTATAGAAACTAATATGGAAAATATTTTTCCTGAACTGTAAGAAAATGAATACTGAAAACGATTATACTATAGCAGCCAGATATAGAACTGTTCGTAAGCACTTAGATAATTTAGGGTATAAACATGCTCTTACTTTGGATACGCTTCCCTTAATAGAAAAATTATTAGCTGATCTTATTCAAACAACAGATAGCTTAAAGCACTTCAAAAGTATAGCGCAAGAAAATATTGAGGTGTGTATGAGTATAAACTTACACAACCACCCAAAAGTGTAAAATCACACTTTAGTAAACTTATAAATATTACCTACATAATAATTTTTGTTTATTATATTATTTTTAATGTATATATAGGCACATTCTCAGCTGCAATCGGCAATTGATCCTTACAAATGTGATAATGCAAGACTGGTACAAGAATGTAACCAGCTTCACTTTGATTTGATAAAAGCAAAGGAAAGTCATCAGAAGCAAATCAAAGATTTTAAGAAAGAAATATATAAATTGGAGCGTGAATGTAATGATCTCCAGTTGGTTTCTTCTCGTAACTTACATAGAATTAAAGAGTTGGAGATTGAATCTTCTAAGAAATCAAAAAAAATTTTGGAGCTGCAAGGAAAATGTTTAAAGCCAACTATCAGTAATGTTGGATTAGGTGAGCCCTTACTTTTTGACTTCCTTTGATTCACTGTTTACATGGTTGAAGTTGTTAAGATATTCAGTTTTTATTTTTTTGCTATGAATGAACTTAACCCTATGTAAATGACATAATATATTAGCTTTAATGTATTTAATATTTTTAGTAGAAGATTTGTGTGACTTAAAACATATTCATATTTAATGTAAATAAAACTTTATTAAAACTTATAACTGCTGCATAACGTCTTTTATAACTGCTGCAGCTTCTAAAAAGCGTCCTTGTTATCCACTTCGAAGATCAGTTATAGAAAGTGAACCACTTCCAAAAATACTAGTTAAAACAAGCCCATTGCCAAGTTTAAGCAAAGTGGAACCAAAAATCGTTGATTTAATAAGCATGGCAGATCATAAAATGAACTGTTTGACTCATGAGGTAACAAAATTAAAAGGGGAACTCTCAATACAAACTGACAATGTACAAACACTAAAAGCTCAGGTATATTACTGATAAGTACAGTTGCATGAATTTGGGATTTCCTGCTTCTACTGGAAAAATATTATGCTACATTCATCTGCTTATCGTTAAAAATAAAAATAGGATGTATGTGAATATAGACATTTTATCAAACTATGTTTATAGCTGACTACTAAAGAGAAAGAGATTATGCGCTTAAAAAAGATGTTGGAAGGAGGTAGACCATATTCTGCTGTTTCTAAAGACTGTGTTTGTAACAAAGTGGAGAACAATCTTACAGTGTCTGGCGAAAATGTTAGTCAATTGAAAATCCTTCAACAAGAAAAACTAGAGCTGGAACAGCAGTTAAAAGGTAAAGAAATGATTATATTTTTTTTTTTAAAAAGTAAAGAGTAACATTGAATATTGAAATATATTGTTTATGTATATCATATATTGCTTGTACAGAAGCTTTGAGTAAGCAACATGATGCTATGACTCAAGCACTTAAACTTGCTGATCGAAATGAGGAGCTTGAAAAAGAGTTAAGAGATATAGATCATATAGCTTTAGCTGTAGAAGCTGATTGCAATTCTGCAGTTAAGGAAAATAATAGAAGAGTCTCTAAACTTCAGGTAATAAACTTTTGAAAACTTAGTTTGGTAACTAATGTATTAAAGTTTCTTTAAAGAAAACAGTACCAATAACATTTATTTTTACTTAGCAAAAGTTAGAAGATGTAATGACACAAGTGCATGTATTAGAAGGTGAATTGACTGTTGAACGTAGAGAAGTGCAAGAGTTGAGAGCAGATCTTGAAGCTTGTAGATTAGAAAAACGTAATGTTCAACGTAATTTAGAATCTTCGTTGGACGAAAAAAAGCAAATGACAAATAGGATAAATGAGTTAACAATAATTGGTACACAAAATTCTTATTAGTAATGTATAATCCAGAATGAAATAGTCACCTTGCACTTAATGTATACACTTCACATAATTTTACAGAAAAAAATTTAAATGACGAAATAAATCGATTGGCCAGAGAAAATGACAAACAAAGGCAAGATATTATTGAATTACAGTATAGTAATAAACTCTTGAAGCAACAAATACAAACAAGTGAAATTGTACAAACCCATGATACGACTAACTTAAGAGAGATTACAGAAAAAGGAAGAAAGAATGATTACAATAGAGGTAAGACTTCGGATGAACACCGAAAAAAATAATATGTACATTTTTTTGTTTTTATACCAGGGCAAAATGGAATAGAAGTTCAAGGAATACATAAAGAGAGAGGTGTTCAAAACACAAATGGTATTAGATATGAAAATGTAGCAAAACAGTTACACGAAAAGGAAACTCAAATCAATAATGTATGTATCTATTATATATAAAAAAATTCAAATATATTATTTGAAATTTGTTTTTAGTTAGAACAGACAGTTGAGCAATTGAAAAGAGAACGAGACTTTTATAAAGATGAGTACAACAATATGAAGAATTATCATAATAAAGCTATTGAAAAGGATCATGTAAGACATTTTTTCGCATGTCTTTTCTAAAGGCATTAAACCTTCGGATTTTGATTAACTTTTTTCATCAAATTCAGACCGACTCGTGGGTGCGAATTCGAGAGTTAAAACGACAATTGAGTGAAAAGGAAAGCGCGTTAGACGAACTGCAACGAGAAAAAAAAGACTTGTTACTTGCAAAAGTTAATTTAGAAACACGCCTGCAAAGTTACAAAAATGGTCATGTAGCATCTCATCGTTCATGTAACGTGTGTAAACCTAGTACTTCATGTAACTGTTCTCCAACTATGAGGGATACTAATAAAACAAATGTAAAGGTATGAGAATTTGTAATTTATGTAAATATTGTTGAACACAGTTAAAACTAGAATCATTTAGGGCATTGTTGAACGCTTGGAACATGAACGAAACATTGCAAGAGCTGATGTCGAACGTTTAATAGAAGAACGCGATGCGCTACGTGAAAGATTAAAGGTAATTGTGTTAATAAAATCATGATGTCATGATTAAAGTAAATATATATGATTCTTCGATAACAAAGTATTGCACATTAGATGGCTGCAGAAGCACATACATCTGAGCAGCGCCGTCTAAGAGAAAATTTGACAGAGCTAGAAACCCGCCTGAAGCAAATAGAAAAAGAACGACAAGATCTTTTACTCACACAAGGCGCTCGAAGAGCAACAATAAGTGGATTAGAGGATCAATTGCAAGATCTACGTGAGGAATTGAAACGGACCAAGCAAGAATTGGGGACTCAACGCACTCAATACTTTCAACTTCGGTATTACTCATTCATATTTTTTTTTATGTATTCATTTATTATTTATCTATGTGAAACATTAGAAACGTATGTATCATTAGCAGCAAACAATTAACAGTTAATAAAACGGTAAATATTATGGCACTTCACTTAACTTTTTACGACATATTGACCTTTTTCAATTGGTAAATGTATTTAGGGCATTACAAGATCAAACTGATCAGGCACTTGGAGATGCGCAGAATCAATTAACGCAATCAGAGGCTGATTTGAATAAGGCATTGGACCGTAATAGAGCGATGGAGCATCAGCAGCAGCAACTTGAAAATCAAGTGAGAGAATTGCAACAAGAAATCAGCAATCTCAAAGGGAATATGACACATTTGGATCATGAGAAAGATCAGTTATTGGTGAGTAATATACATTTTTGAATGAATAGAAATACGAATATAAATTTTAAAATAATACTACATGTTTGGATAATTGCTGTTAGATGGTGCTGGATGAAAAAACAGAAAGGATAGCTGCTTTAGAAAGAGAAATAATGATGAAAGAGCAACAGGTAATGGGAAGCCAGCAACAGATTCACGAATTGCAGCAAAAAAATGAGTAAGTATTATTTATATTTATAAAAATTAGCATTTTAATGAAATAGCAATGACATTACTATAAATGATGTATATTTACAAAATGATGATGGGGTATTTAATTTTCATGAATTCTAAATATAATGAAACATTTCAATTACAAGGACATGTTTAAAAAAGCAAAGTAATTAAACGATTTCAAATATTTAAAAATAATGTAAACATAAAACGATGAGGATTTTTATAGCACAAATTAAATAAATACGAATTCTAATAACACAAATGTAAACGCATTAAAAGTATTTTACGCACGACTTTTGTACAATACTATTTACATTTAAAAGCACATTTTATACAATTAGACAGGTAGTTCAGTTTATCACTAGTGATCATGAACACAGTTAAACTTCATTCACTCAAAAATGAATTGACCTCACATTATCATTAAGAAACTTTGCTAAGCTCACTGTTGGTGGTTGACAACCACCTGGAGAAAGTAGACTGTTACTTTCTAGTTCAGAAACTTCTAAACTTTCGGTGATTCTCTTATATCCAGGCCTACACTCACACCTAGCTTTTGGTTCTGATTCTTTATTTTCCCATAGAGTAGGTTTTGGTATTCTTCTTGCCACCAGCCACTCTCCTGCTGTACATGGTCCTTGCGTATAAAGTTTATAACAAGTTTTGTTTATCACCACCATCCCTGGTATAGACTCACAGCTGTCATTAACATCTTCAGAGCATTTCTCAGAGTTCCTCATCGCATTGGTACATCCACAGACTCCATTGTAACTAATTCCATCAACGGATGGCCGTACATTGTAATCGTATAAAACAATTTGACCAGTTGGACATGGCCCTTTAGTTCCAATTTTGTAGCACGTCTTTTCTTGAGGAAAATACAATCTCCCACGTTTGCAGGGTATTGGTATACAAGTTGTTGAATTTATCAACATGTGACCATATTCACAAGGCCCTCTAGTATAAAGCCTATAGCAAAGTCCATTTTCATAGAGTACATGACCTGGTTTACACACACACTTGGCTCGCACTATATCTTCATTAGCTATTATGTTTGTGATAACATAGTGATGTCCTTGTAAGCACGGACCAATACCTCCTACCAATAGAAAAATAATCTGTTAGCATTGCAGAATTAAGGGAAGTGAAGAACTGTTATTGTGCAGAGTGATCCTCTCGCTAGTGCTCTTATGCTTTTCTTAACTAAAGATCGATAGATTTTGTGATGAAACTGTCTTTGAGTCTACAAGGGAGAAGATCATCCTGTATTGTATGTAGTCTCACCTAATTGGTAGCACATTTCAGTAGGTTCATGATAATGAGGTAGTTCAGAATGGCAGCCGCATACACCACCTGGTAGAAATAATTCTCCAGGTTCTGTGCATGGACCTTTAGTATAATGTTCATGGCACCCTCCAATACTTCCTGGCCAGTGATACCGTCCAAGTTCGCCGGTTGTGGAACAGGAGCAAATTGCTAATCCATCTTCGTTTGTAGTGAGGAGTTCGCCTTTTGGGCATGGTCCTCTACTGAACTTGGGATAGCACTTATTGTCTCTAGGCCAGTACACTTCTCCTTTTTCTTGACACGGCTCTGGATCTCGGCAAACACCCCACCTTTATTTGGAATTAGAATTCATAGTTTAGAGTGGTCTAAATAAATTGTAAAGTAATTTAAGTTGCTTCTAAATTTGTTTTACGTATATCTAGTAATCTTTTGTTACCTAGACTTGCCAGAAGTTTCTGGCACTGGTGCAAAGTATTGTCCTCTTGGGCAAGATGCTCTTGTGTATATCACATGGCAAAGAGCATCTCTAGGAGACTGTGCAGTTCCAGGTGGACACCTGCATTCTGCCACAGTTCCACCTCCGCCTGCTGCTGGACCCAGTTCCATTGTCTCTGGACACGGTGCTCCAATCTGTTTGAACAGGTTTATTAACAGTCTTGGGTGGTTCGAATAGGGAATAAAAAAAAGGGAAAAATTAAGAAACTTAATCTGAATGGGATCTATTAAGTGAAGGCCATGGTCTCTAGAAAGAGAAATGCAGCACCTGCCTGGAATATTTTGTAACACTTTCCATCCGGCGGCCAAAATAACAATTGCCAACCACGTGGTTGGGCCGCACAGGGATTGCTTGATGGATCTGCCCATGGTGGAGGCATAATAGCTGATCTCACGTGAATTGATGTGAACCAAATGATAATGAACAGATTCCTTAGAACACTGCAACATTAATAAATTTGTTTGATTGTCACTTGAAAAAGAATTTTTTACAATATTGAAACAGGAGTGAGATACCAAAGATATGATTTTATCAGGTTGCATGTATTAATGATTTACACTTTACCAAGTTATTACTATTAATTAACTTTAATTTCATATTAAAGATAGTAATTGCTAAATTTGTGGAGAGGGCAAAAATATAGTAAGAAATATTTTATAAAAACTAGAGTGACTCCAGAGTGGCTCTATTGAATGTGTGAGAACAGGAAATTGCGATCGCAATAGAAAAACTTATCTCATATTGCTTTGTGCGTACAAGATCGAGGGTATACGACAGAGAAAGAGCAAAAGCACGACAGAAATAAAATGACCATACTTTCACTGTTTCACTATGGCAATGGCATTGTCCCTGGACTTAAGATGACGACATGCATATAGAATAAGAATACCATCCCGTACAGACGACTGTACGAGTTGCAAACTGAAAGCAAAAACACTTTTCTCTTTTTTTCTCTTCGACTTCAAGCACTATGAGCGAAGAGACGACATTGTGACCTTCGGTGGTCATGAAATTGATGCATCTTGCATTTTTTTGAAGAGTGCATTTTTAAGTGCATCAGATTCGATGTTTTAGGTATTTGATAATTTTGTAATATGGAATTTTTTGACAAATTCTTTTATTAAATGTGTAGGTGGAAGAATACTCTTAAACAAGAGCACTTACCCACTTTTTAGAACCTGTTTCAATCCTAAAATGACGGATCTAAAAGTTGCTTCATTTAATTTAGATGATACATGTTTTTTAAAAAAAAAAGATGCGTGCATAATTGGCGATCTTTTGTACAATTGTCAAGAATAGTAGTTGAGGGTAATTGAAGATATCTTTCTTCCAAAAAATTGAGGAAGTAATTACTAATTACGAAGAACCTTGGCACTTAAATTCTAATAGTCGCTAGACAAGCTTTCTTCCTCGACTTTCCATTGCACTGGTAGAACTAGTTCTACAGATTGCTCTTAGTATCGTTCTATTAATTATACTGATCTGTTTATTACTCTCATTTATAGATTTCTGGCACACTATGTTGCCTATATAATTACAATAATTGCAACATGACAAATCGGCATTTCTATCGACACTTATTAGTCGTAATACCTATATTATTGATCAAATTGTTATTCTAATTGCATCAGCTTTATTAAGGACATAATCAATTTCATGCCTCTTAAATAATAACTTACAATGTTATTTCTTTAAATGTGACTTACTAGGATATGTTACTGACAGATACTACACCTATATCTGTGCTTCTCTGCAAGTTGTTTACCTATATTGAAAAGTGAATTACGCTGCACTACTTCGTTCTGAATGGTATCATTAAAGAAAATCTCACGATTGTCGAGGAACTACCGCACACATTGCGGAATGTCACGCTTCCTTTTCCGGTGGAATTTGTTGCTCCTTATTGTCACATCAGCGTGACGAATTTGCGCAAATAAGAAAGTGGAGAAAATACAATTTATGAAAAAACAGACTATAATCTGACCGACTGTTTTCATAAAAAATTCTAATTCTTTTTATTTTAAGTAATTGGATTTGAAATTATAGTTTATTAATTGATATAAAAGAAATTATGCAACACGAAGGAAACTTAATTCCAACGAGATTTAACAAGAGTTATGCCATACAGAAGCAAAATTTAATAGTAACTCGCAAAATTTCAACAAACACGCAATCTCGATTACGTAATCGTTCTACCGTAATTTAGCTAAGGATTGTTATTAATAATTTGAAAGTTGCTTTCGTGAATAGCAAGAAGAACCTGTTCTTTCTTAAAAAGTAAAAGTGCTTGTTTCTTTTTAGTACTCTGGAATTCAAGGATTGTGTCACTCGGAATCGTGTCATCTGCTTTATTATTTCGCGCTGTTCTTCCATTAATTTCTGTATTGCATGATTGTCTAATTATTGCGAGCAAAGGGGAATATTGCAACAGTACTCTCGCATACACTGCATTTTAATTCACAAAATACCGAGATTTAATTGCTGTGCCTGTTTGAAGTAATTAATGAAAGTGTAGTAATGCTCGTTTATTCAAATGCATTTTATTCGAATTTTCAACTTCTATTTGCTTAAGAAGAAATATGAATATAATTAATATTAATCAATGAATAGTATAATTTTAAAGAATGAAACAGTGGAAGACTTTTTCGAAGTGTACCTGACCAAGATAAAATCCATTTCTTAATTAAAAGTTATTTATCAAATCGAAAATATTAGAGGAATAGAAAAGGCTAATAAATAATTGACTATCTAGAATATGTAACTATGGCGACACAGTTTGCAATAATGATGACAGGATTCGGTACAAAATTATTAGTGTGGGTGTTCAGGCCACCCTCTGTGCCTTCTATAGTGTGATAATAGTGCAGTTGATGAAGACATTTAAAAAAATCATTAGCGGCTTTAATTGTTTAACGAACCAGCGACTATGAATAATTTCCAGCGTTGCTCGCATTGCTGTTTGCCTCGTATCGATGACAGACGATATAGGTACGATTGTTCTTTCATTTATTTTTTAGCGAATACAATATTATGAATATCGTGAGTTATCGAATTCAACTAGCTTCAAGAGTTCCAAAAAGAAGCTACTTTGTCTCTCAATAACTTCATACTTGACCTATGGGCATGTATCAAGGCTTATGGTCTCTTTTTATTTCAATAAATTTAATTCAATTTGTGAACAGTGTCCCTTTTTCACAATTAATTTACATTTTCTTTACTCACAATAACTCGATACATGTTTAGTATCAAATCATTTTATTAAAATGATCCTTGGATTAGCACATGTTCTTTTCACAAGAATTTGATAGGCTACTGTAAAAAAATCCTCCTTTCAAGAGTTTCCTTCAATTGCATCCCTTGCTCGCCAAGTTTTCCATCCTCTCTACGCTTTCTGAATCAACATTTTATACCTCTTTCGCTCGTTCAGATTCCCTTTCAGTTTTTACGGGCGTTACATAATACCCATCATCAGGCGCGATAAAAATCAAAAGCGTTATGTCATTATCAAGTCATATTATTATGGAGCGAACTACATTGCTGGCATGCCGGTTCCCTGAAGCTGTTCCGCTTCTAATAAGCATACGACACGGTCCGTATCGCGCTCGACCACAAATTCACTGTAATTGTTTAACATTCGTACTGTCATTGCCAACTCGCTTTCTCCTTATTCGCGCGAGCAGAGTATAGTGATTAGCTGTTGGTTCGTCTCTTATTATCTAAACACGTGTCCCCTGAACATTTGCAAATATTGGATGTTCTAAAGGATTCATATTAGAAAACTAAGCTTCGAATATTGGAACTTGTGAATACTGGCTGACTTTGGACATAACTGAATTTTTTTTAATACTTGAAACAGTGGAGGTTGTTCATTTTTTCAAAGTAGAGGGAGTATTTTTGGGGGAGTTATTCATTTTCAGATTAGAGGGTACCTTTTTTGAGAGAGTTATGTATCGTAGAAAAATGTTATAGTTACAAATTCTGTAAAAATCGAAGAGCTGATAATAAAAACAGAACTTGTGAACACTATTCAGAAGATACATTTTCAAGTAGGTACATTTTCCAGTTTGTGGAAAGTTGATAATTAGTTACGTGCTTTGACGATAAAAATGAAATTTTTACGAAAAGTGGAGTTGATCTGCTTGGTCTCTGAAAGGCTCAATTAAAGATGCTACAATATTTTTGTTCTTCTAGAAAAAGACAAAAATTGAGGAGGGTTGTTTTTCTTATGAACCTCTCAACTTAGATAATTTATTTTTTATGGTACTTTCTCGATAACTGATCACATAATGAGGGCTTAGCGAATTTTCTAACTTTCCTAAAAAGAGAATTATGCAAGAGATGATGAACTTAGCGAAATACGAAGAATCCAATTGATCATCGATCTTCATAGAAAGAATGTGGAGGAGAGATCACATCGTGACATTTGTGTCGTAGAAACGAAATGACCTTTCGAAGACAGATGTTTGGTTGTGCAACTTTTACCATTAGTCTGTAATCAAGGCATTATCTAAATTCTAAGGAATAATGGAGGAGAAATTATGAACGATGATCGGAACGTTCGTTGAAAACTAATGGAGTCATAATTAATTCTGCAATTAATTACAAGGTTTTTCGCGAGCTTTACGCGAAATCGGATTCTTACAATGTATTATTCCGAGAAAGTAACATAGAGTTGCCTTTTTAGAAGTACAGGAAGGAATGATTGGATTCTTTGATGGCATTTTATGCTGGACTCTGTTTCTTAATTGTACTATTACATTTGCAGACCAATATGCTTAACTCTGCAATATTGTATTACTTTGAAAATAACGTGTACTGATTCTGTAGATTAACCGTAATTGAGGATTTTTATCTGTGTTCAAGTTATTTTACTCTGAAGTTTTGTATTATTTTGTACGTACAGTGGTGAATAGTTTATTTTGAGAAAGTATTCGATAAGTATAAAAAAACCGAGGATCAAACAATTCACAAGCAGTCTTCTTTTGCTGCTAAGTATTTGCCAATAGTATTAATTACGTCTGTTATCGGTGATATCTACTAGACAATCAGTCTAAATAAATTTTCTTCTGTTTAAAAATCCTTAACATTTTTGCCACAGAAGCTACTCTCCACAGTATTAAAAATTCCAATTAAAAACCACCCTGTCTCATTTCCTGACTCTATCACTTTTCTCTAATAAATTACAACAAGTCCTTCAAATTGCATAAAGCAAAAGAAACACGTGGGTAATGACATACTTTCCATCACATGAACACTGAAGTTTAAAGGTCAGAGTTAATCATCAGCTTCCAATCGCATTTCAATATGATATTGACCTATAGATATCAATAATTATTATCTAAAATGCTTAATTAAAACTCGAACAGCTTGTTACGTGTACATTTTTTCCTAAACTGTTGTTCTCAGCGGTTCGACTTACTGTAACGCTTTCATGATGACAAGTTTCGAAGGCAGTATCACTCGTTAGTAGTCACATCACAGATTCACTGATGTCGTTTCATCCTGTCCTTTTATCGTGACCGTTTGGCATCCTGCGATCGAACCACGAGGTGCACCGGTAAACGAGAGAAGGAAGAACGATCGTGTCGACTCGAGCACCGCGGCAAGACTGAACAACTCTGCCATGAACCCGCCTCCACGACTTCGCGCGGTTACCTAACTTCCCTCTGACAAGAAACGAATCTCCTAGTTCTCACCTGCCGTTGCTTTTTTTTGGTAATTCAGATTACTCTTACGATTCCACTGAACACAGGGAAGTTTCACGCTTGAATACCATTGCGTACATTGGTTGGGACATTAGAGAATTCTGCGATGATACAATAGCTAGTTGCTGTTGTTAGAAGTTCCTCTGATAGTAGATAGTTAAATCCTTAGGGTACTAGATACGCAGATATTTTTCTGAATAGCAGACTCTTTGAAAATTTGGGAATATAGAATAAGAGTGTCAATTACTGTGTCCTCTCTTTCTGTTTTTATATATTATTACAAGAAAATGTAGCACTATTTGATTTTATTAAGAAGAAGACATAAATATTTGCAGTTTAATAGTACTAGATTTTGCTGTATCTGAATATCTGGAAGTATAAAGAGGGTCACAGTAATCTGTAAGCACGCAGGTACCTAATTAACACTCTCATTCTACTTCCAAATGAGGTGACTCGCCATTTTATATTTCAAATAAGAAACAAATGAATTTTTTAAACTCGTTAAAGTGCTGTTCTCCCTTAAACTCTTTACATAAGAGTCGTTTCAAAGCAAGGACTATTCAGAAACCCTACATCCGGCTGGGTATCTCAACGTTGAATCCTTAACAGCTCCACCTTAATAAAAACGGCAGTAGAGTATCTTGCGTGGGCTTTCGCAACACACCATCTGCACCTAAAGAATGCAATGCATCATGCTCGAATATTTTCGAACCTCATCGGAATTTCCTATCTCTCCTACTAGCGGATCTCCTGTTCGAAGTTCTCTAGTTCACGCGAGATTTACATAATCCTAGTTACGATATCCTCCAACGCAATGTCTCACATGGGTCTCCGATTGAAAATTCCCAATTACGAAACAATCTTCGCGCAGTGGCGGACTTTCCTTCTGTCCTGACCTTTGTAAGGTCGCTCGACGATGGAACTGCGGAGCGACCTTTCTAAAGGAGCTTCGCGCTCTTCGAGGTCGACTTTCGTGTTACGAGCTGTTTCATAATTCGTAAGGGGGATCGGTCTGTGTGCTGGTCCAGTAACGGGAAGAGACGTGATTGTCCTTTTCTGTCGTTTCTTCTGTAGAAACTCTGTTAGGCGGATGTGCTGTTTCATCGTTAGGTCATGTCATCTGCTCGGATTTCGAGATTATCTGCGAGTCATGGATCGTTTAGTTTCAGATGTACAGGGTGATCAGATTATATGGAAACCCTCCTAGTGTTGGTAGCATTTACTCTAAATGCTGTGTAAATGCATTGTAAGTGCTGCCAATATTTATTAGAGAGTTTCCAGGTAAACTGATCATTCTGTAGTGTCTTCTTGTTGCAAGCTCTTGCTGTGGGACTGTTTGGAGCAAACTAGTTCTGCTTTTAAAAAGACTTGTTTTGAGAAGAAATGTGAAAAGGTCGATATTTGAGGAAGTTGCTTGTGATTTGATTGCAGAGTGGTAATTTTGGTCCTTCTGTTCACTTTTCGTATCTCAAATAACAGAGATGGATTTCGTCCTCAGTTTCCTTTCTTGAAGTTTCTCATTAACAAGTGGAGAAGGGTATCCTCTGAATGCGTACCTCTTCCCAGATTGGGAACCTGTCTCCTCACAAACATACCATCAGAACCTTTCTCAGTTTAATTTTCTTAGATCTATCTCTCCTATAGGGTTCCTTCTACAAAAAATATATCTGTCAGGGTTCTCATCAGCTTCAGGAAATCTTCTACAAGCAAAAATATCATGGTAAGTCCCATCAAATTCTATCGATACCATGTCTTATCACTCTTCCCTAATCTATGCATATCTCGACAAATAATGAAACAAAATCCCACCAAGAAGGTTTAGGCTAAAATGGAGTAATCTTCTCACGAGAGGAGATTTGAAGTAATAATATCGGTGCTTTTTGAGAAGGAGCACGTAATCTCTAGAAATCAAGAAACTTAGGGCACATTGCAACGAGTCTTCACGTTCATTCGGTTACGAGTGCCTCTCCCTTTTACTTTTAACGGTAAAGGTGAACGTCGCTTCTGAAAAGGGCGCTCGTTTTGACAATGAGAACCAATGTAGATAGAATTCTAGCCACAGGTCGATCATCGATAGAAGTGGTCACCCCTTGCGTTTAGGTTTAGGGCAATGCACTCTGCCAGGTGAATGGTTTTGGACCTGGAACTCTTGTAGAGTAGTACCTTGGTTAACTGACTTACCAGATGGCTCGATTTGAGACACTCTTTTGATGGTTCATTTTATTCTTTATAGAATACTGTGATTAATTAATCAGACTTTGAGTACATTAATATAGTAATACCTAAACAGTGTCATTATTTTAAAAACTCATATATATTACTAAAGTGCTCTAATTTCCCTTCACTATTTTTCACCATATAAACAACAAATTGTTTAGAAGCTTTCAACTGTGACGTCTGATTCAATCTCCTTCGTTGAAGTCCTTCTTCAGTCATTTTCAAAGATACAGAACGATTAAAGTCGATGTAATTAACCAGTGTGATCAATTTTACTGTCACTCTCAAATGGTGACGCGATCACGTTTCACTCAAGGACCAAAAATCGTTGCTGCAAGAGTTCTGGTAACTCGTGAACCAAGTTCCCCAAAAGGAATTCGAAACCTCGGAGACGTAAGCGAACGATTGCAGTTGGGGATCTCGAACACGTAATACGAACACGGTGATCCCTGTCGCGGCTTCGACTTCAGGGACATTCTTCAGGATGAACGAGAACGAAAGTATGTCTCGCTCAATGACGGTGGCTAACAGGTCGAAACGGACATGCTGTAACCTTCCTTGTTGGCCTGGAGCCTTGGAGGCAAAACGGATCTCCTGTTTCATCTTACATTAGCTTGGTTCACGTTTTTTGTCACATTTGAGGATTTTAAGAAATTACTATTTTTTTTAAAGTTAGAGTTTTATTTAATTCTTGGTCTGCAGCCTGAGTTGTTTATGATACAAACCATTTTTGCTCTTGAATTCTCTTTATTGTGAGAGAGGGACAGGATTTGGAATCATTGATAACATGTAGCAATAAAAATTATTGAATGATATTTTAGAATCTAGAAACTTGAAAAAGTGTTTAAGAACTTTTTCGACTTTTTAAAACACAAAAACATAAAAACACTGCATCTAATGTGGAGTCTTCTATTATACAATTTTCAATTTTTCCTAAGATTCTTGAGGATACAGCAAACTAACACTACTCTATACAAAGCAGTTATTTTAAATAGAAAGTCAGTCTCCTGAAAAAACATTTTACTCTACGAGTACTGTGTATTCACATAACAGAAGAATAAAATGAACTTTATGTGCGCCAATGGCAGACCGCGAAGTTGTCCTTGAATTTATTTTGCACACGTTCGTAAGCACCTTTATACAATAGGCTGTAAATGGATTCGAAGGGACTCGAGAATTGGAATGCATATAAAGCCTCGAAGGGGTCCCTGAAATACCAAGAAGAGCTGTAAAAAATACCAGTCACGATATCCCAAGACCTTTTCCAGCCATTCGGATAGGTTCAAACATTCAATACATAATAGTACAAAAAGTAAATTTGCCAAAAGACCAAAGGATTGCATAAACTCACGATGGCAAAAACGAAAAAAAATGTCCCCAGTACTTTCTTGTTTCGTAGAAAGTGTTATATATCTTCCATGCTCGTTGAATTAATTTATAATCGGGCATATCTCGTTTTCTCACTTTTCCCCTGTTTCAAAGAGATTATTCCTCGAATATGTATACTTCTTACGCGCGCGTTCATCGTAACTGCAAATTGGAGGTTTCCATCCTTGATCCGGGATTATGAAAGTCATTCGCCAAGGAGAAAATAAGTAAACTCTTACCGTAATTAAACGAAAGGAAAATGAATACGCGGTGAACTTCCGCGATCGTTCTGTTAATACACATGACACGTATGAGAAGTTACGTTTGCACGATTGGCGTAAACTTTTCTTCTTTGGCGTTTATAAATCCCTTCCGGAAGCTGACTGTCGACCCTCGTATTATTTATTACAGATTTAGTCTGTCAGCTGTCTGCATGGACGCTTGCATCGAGGATAAATTAAAATATATACTGTACGTGTGTTTAAAAACTTATGCAACTCGGAAGACATAATTTTTTAATTATGACCATGAAACAGAGTTATAAACATACCTGTATTTTTAGCTAAAAAATTTACTCCTCTATTTTATCTTTAAAATCTGAGAATATGTTCTAAGAATTACTTAAATAAGTGACTACAAGTTGTTTCAAATAGTGTGAACCTTTTTTGATAATTTTATTAGTTCAGTGTATACTTTCTAAGCTCACAGATAGTTCTTCATTTTGACTAAAAACTATGTCTTTAGTTGTGTCAGTTTCGAAGTACATAAATATGATATATGGGTGTTTCAGTATATCTATGAGAAAAAATTAATAAAAGGAAATAGATTGCATACTTTTCTCGTACTGAGTTTTATTCGAACAGGAAATGAAGTACTATTATTTCGAGCTGAGAGCATTAATAGCAGTGTCACTATAAACTGCATCATTATTGCAATTGTTTTGCGCTGGCGATACCAGCTCAGCGCGTTAGACATTAAGAGAGTACTCTGCCCAACCCAAACGCGACTGCTTTCTATGATAACTTTTCCTCTCGCACTAACGTCGAGTAGTCAACTTTCCTTCTACGAGTGCAAATACCATGGAAAGAGAGGATGAAATGGGTGTGATAATGAAAAGAAGCGAGACAAATAGATCGATTCACGTGAGCTACTGTTTGCGGTGATCACACGCCCTTTCTATCTCCGTGTACATAAAATTATTTGTATTGCATTTGAGATCTTGTGCCTCTTTATTACGAGGGAAACCCGCAGGTTGACCACTCGTGGTGCCTTGAACAGGTCACTGACCCTTGGAAATCATTGTTGTGCATTTTTAATCCGTTCTTCTTGGTTGACCTCAGAGGCTCGTAGACCTACATGCTTTCAGTATTACTATATTTGTATACTTATTAGTCTTTAAAATTATAAATTATTAAATATAAATTTTATAAAAGTATTTGCCATTTAATCAAGATTGGTTAGGATTAGAGCTGATCAGGGTTGACTATTCGTGAAGAGGCAAGTTGTTAGACGAGTTTGAATTATATACAGACTGTCTTTTGAAACAGCTTGTCTAAGTGATCGTCTTATTACCGATATTTACGTCATGCCTAAAGGACCAAGTCATTTAACTAGTTTATCTCATCTTCGATTTAGTGACGTAAGAGGACCATCGATAAAAATTCATTCGTTACGCAATCTATCATTGTATCGGATATAAAAGAAGCATTCGTGTCACGTTCCTTTGCAAGATCTGTGACACAATTCCAGGCATTTTCATCGTGATAATCATCGATCCTAAATATAGTGTTACGTTGGGTAGATATCACAAATCTTGTTGAGTGTAATGCAGCTTTTACGTTCTGACCGTTTCAGTACCATCTATTTGCCATCCTAATGAATTTATAATACCCATAAACGCTCGAATGGTTGTTAATCAATTTAAAGTCTACAGTAGTACTATTTTAGTAATTATTTGTACTTAATTACTTTTATTATCTTCGAATTACTATTAAACAATTGTTCAGGTCTCAAATCTTCTATTATACCCATCTCGTTATTGCTCTGAGTATTCGAAATCTTTTTGTTTAACAAAGATTCTATTGTACATCTGCCGATGCAACTGCAGAAGGGTAATAAATACATTCGAGAAGGACGTGGTGTAATTTCACGATCGTTTTCCAGTTATTTTCACTTTCGAGAGAAGGAAGAGATGCCACCGAACAGGTACAGAGCATCGAGAGAAGCTGTCGGGAGCGAGGAAGGGCGTCGGGATGAGAGAAAGTTGTCCGTTTGGTGTAACACAGGTCGTTTGGACTTCTTTCTTTTCCGATTCCCGACGACCATGCGTTAGCGCGTTACCTCCTTTACGTAATGAGCAGACGCGTAATCGAGACGTGGATGATTGATGATCAGTGGTCCAGCAGTATGCCCGATGCAGCATCCCTTCGAATCTCATCCTTGTTTTTCATCCCCACCATGTTAAGTTTACTTGATTCAAGTCCTTTTGTAACTATATTCTGAACTAACTAAATTGTTTATAATTACTACAAATATATAATTACTGTAAACATATCATATCTATTATAGCCATTCTATAACTATATTATGACTACTATAGACATATTATGACTGTACTCTGTACTATAACTACTATAACTATACCATAACTACTATAATCATACTATGCCTACTATAACCATACCATGAGTATACTATAACCATAGTATAACTACTATCACCGTGCTGTAACTATACTCTAACTGCTGTAATCACAGCGTAACTATATTCTAATTACTATAATCACTATACTATAACTACTATACTGTAACTATACTATAACTACTGTAATCACGATATCGCGCAATTTTGTATAACTTACAAAGTTGAAATGCAATTCACAGTTATGTGAAAATTATTCAAAATCTAGATAACTCTAAGCATCTAAGTTCTAGATGATTTTAAGACATTTTTTGCATCCTCCCTACTTAATTAATGAAAAGGGCTAATGACGAGACACGTGCAGCCCTGCACGTTGCGCTTAGCTTTCTAGGCTCGTACCTTCAGTCCTTACGTATTCAGCTTTTAGTTCCTGATAAAGTAGTTTTCGGGGTTACGTGATCGACAAGCCTAAACGGAATCTGGCCACGTAAATATGTTTTCGAGAAGAGTTTAGGCAACTCCAGCACGATAGGCGACTAATTCGTTGTTGCCGCCCTTGTCCTCTTTCGAGAACGGTGCTTGCGCCACGAGGGATGAGCGTGCGATTCGCATAATTGAATAGACAGGGAATTAAATATTGGTGCCATGATGTAGAGACATCGAGCGAAAATATTCGACGCCTACGTAACTTTTGGAGATGTTCATCCTTCTTTATTTTATGGAGGCTTAATCTCCCACGCATATTTTAGAGAATCAGGATGAAACATGAGATCGTATCAAGGTCGTCTCTGTTTTTTATGATGCAGAATTTAGAGATAAAAAATGGAATATTTCATAAGCTGACTTTAAAATAACTTTAACCACCTGCGTATCCTTTCGATTCGAAACATTTTCAAAATAGAATATCTTCTGTCGATATGTCTATAGTATTTATTTTCTATTTTTTTGCATAGAATATCCATCGATCAATGCGCCGAGCAAGAGAGGCAGCTGAGATCGATGCAATTGGAGCTGGAGAATCTTCAACGACAATTGCAAACGACAGGCTACGATCGAGAGAACGCCATTCAGGAAAATCGAAGAGTTCAAGACGATTTGGCTGCAGTCACCTGCGAAGTAAGGAATCTACAACGAGAACTGGAGACGTCTCGCGCCGAGTCCTTCGACTTGAAGAGACAACTTCAAACATACGTCAGCGAAGTGCGCCGGGCTGAAGAGCTGCTCAACAGGAAGGTAATATTCAGCCTACTTCTACCTTTCTCTGATTCCTGATTTCCCTTGTAAGATAGAAGATGTTTCCAGGAAAACGAGAGGACAGAAATGTTGAACCACTTTAGAAGCCTAAGCCTGGAGGCGACTGTTCTGGAGAACAACAACCACAGCTTGGAATCTGAGGCAGCAGAAGCTAGAGGAGCACTTCAGTCAGCCAGGGATCGATTGTTGGATTTGGAACGACAATTGGCGGATAAAGATAGTTTGATAAGGGGCTATGAGACACAGGTCTATTGCTTAGGACTATACTTCATGTTAAAAAATGATCAAATTTTGGATAACTCCAGAACCTAAAATATTCATGAGACATTCCTTAGATTCCAAAGGATTTGTAAACCCATGATTTGGCTGCCCAAACTTTTAAAGCCCGCCTTTGGTGCTTGGGTAGAGACTCACTCAGATTTTTGTTTCTCAGATCAGCGAGTTGACTCAAAATGTTGCCAGTATGGAGACTCAATTGCGCCAGCAAGAAGAACAAAGACAGAGGACACAGGCTGATTTAACTGCTGTCAGAGATCTTTGTGTAAAATTGGATCACCAAAAGGATTCGCTCATGCAACAGTTGGATGATAAGGATACGCTCAAGTCACAGGTAAATATTTACAGACATGAGTAGATAATATCGAATGTGTGCGCGGAAACACGTATTCAAATCTAGATAAACTAATGGCAAGAAGGACTTGGTGACTTAAAATACTGGAGCAATCAAATTGTTTCTAATTTTGTTTAGTATGACCTGCAAATCGCCAAATTAAAAGCGGAGCAGACTATAATTCAAGATCAAATGAGTAGAGATCGCGCGACTGTAGAGCGACTCGAAATGCTCTTGGATCAAGCTAGGCAGGAATCTATAACTGTGCAGGCCAATAATCAAGAGCTGCAGAACGAAATGTCCAGATTGAGGCAGAAAATGTCTGAACTTCAAAATAAATTGTAAGAAACATTTACTCGGACATTGTAACTAAACGTAGTCTAATTCAACAAGAAGTTTAAATTTCATTCTTTTCTGTAATTTAATGCAGATCTTCAGAATCATCAAAACTCCGACAATATCAAACTCAAGCTGCTGAGTACTGTAAACAAATTAGTGAACTTCGTAGACAAGTAACCAATGAGAGATTCGATCGTGCCAGAAAAGACGAAGAGAGTCGCAGGTATGGTTCATGAAATTGTTTGCTGTTCCTTATTCAAAATTGCTAAATGGAATTTAGATCAAGGTTATCTCGAGAATAGTAACACTCTTTGGATTATTGTTGTTGCATTTCTTTTAGACACTCTGAGGATCTTTTGTCAAAATTGCCAGAGACTCCTGATTCGTTCCTTCAAACTCCAGTTTCACTTCCAACCAAGCAACCTTCCAATGAGTCCAATAATACCCACAGGTAAAAAAAAGTTTTTGATAAAGTAATAATGATCCTTTATGCAGAGGTGGATTAACTATATGAGAATTTTCTTAAAATAATGTTTAAGATGTTCTCTTTGTGAACTCTACACATGATTTGTTCAATTCCACTTCTGCATCCTTCCACAAAAATCATAATTGACGATGAAAATTAAACCTGCCAGGCAAGTAGACTGGTTGAAGATACCTTACACCGCGATTCCCAAATTCTCCCGTATATTTAGTCCTGCGCGATCAGTAAATGAGCGACATTCCTTTCCCTTGGATTGCAAGTGTTTACCCTCGAGAAACCCTGTGCAGACTGCACCTTCGAAACGATTGTCAATCCTGTCTTCTGTCTCGAATAGCATAGCAGATGTCTCAACACAGAAAGATTCTGAGAATACCAAGAGACAGTCGAAGCTTTTGTAATAGTTTAATAAACTGTTTTGTATGTTGTCGTGTAACGTTCATGTAGCAATTTTAATACGTACTTTTTTTGCACAAAATAATAAATTTGGATACGATATAATTATTGAGCTTGAATAATATTCTAGTTATAAAACGATTACTTTTATCTTCCATACAGTCTTATTATAACTTATAAAAAGATCTTACACATATTTTTCGCGCAAGTAAAATTTTATTTTTTTTTTTATTTGCAGGTCTTTAAATTCAACACCTGACAGTTTTAACGTAGACTTAAATGTGGTTATATGAACTATCGTTTAATATTCCTCTGATCGATAGATATTTGCAGAATGAAAGAAGTGGAGAACAAGTTGTCGTCGCTAAGAACAGCAAACTGAAAACAGTTAATAATTCTGCTATACCACGTTCAGAACTTACAAACGAAGAGAGTAATTGCAGGTGTAGTAAATATTTAAAGGAGGCTCAACGTGATTTTCCTTGCATTAATATAATATTACGTTCAGACTGTAAAGTACGATCGAGTCATTATAATCACTTACAAACGCAAGTTCCACAAAGCGAAAGTAAGCCGACGACAAAGAATAGCGAAGATATAGGTAAAAGAGAGTTGGAGATATCACATATACTGCCATTTAAATCATCTAGCAGAAAGTATGATACAAATGTGTTAAATATAGAAAATCATTTTGGTAGCTCACAAGTTGGAGTACAATATGATATGAAACATGATCAAGGTAACGAAGAATCGTCTTTAAAGAACGTCTCACAAATTTCACATTCAAGTGTTTCGTCACCCTTCTACTATTCAATTTGCACAAATAAAATATCGGACATTGATAAAGCATTAACTGATTCAGCTAAAAAAAAATTAATTTCTAGTAAAGATACTGGAATAAGTTCTGCTCAAACAACGATGTTGCCTACAGAAACAACAGAAACAACTAGTTTACATAACAAAGTTGAAACATATGTCGACACGAGCAAGCGTCAAGATAAAACTATGGAGTCCTATAAAGATTATTTATGGAAAGCCACGTTAAAAAATAATATGGAAAAAGTAAGCGAGACTGAGAAAGTCTCTATGACGCTGAAGACAGATATACCATATAAATCTAATCAAGTTGAAGATATTAAAGTAGATTCTGGAAGAAACTCACAAAATGAGTTGAAGACGAGTGTAAAGGGAAAAATTGATATGAAAAAGGAGCTCCCAATGCTCAGAGTTACAGACTTACAGTCAAGATCTATGAACACACTGCCTACTTCTCAATTTACAACTGACTTAATGTACCCTGTACCTTTAAGTTATAAATCAGTCAAAGAGCATTCTCGTACTACTACCCTGCCACCTTATACTAACAAAACTTTCACTGAAACTACAGACATTAACAAATTTATTCATACTAATCAGTCATCTCGCGTTTGTACTTGTAGAAATAATTCTGGAAGACATGAGACTTTATCGAATCATGCAAAAAGTATTTTTGATAAGATTGCATTGGCAACTGAAAAACAGAAAGACTTTTCGTATCAAGAAAATACTGATGTTTGTACTAATACAAATTGCAGACCAATGAATTATTCTAGATTACATGAGAGCAGAGATGAAGCAACAGCGAATAATGATTTAGAGTCTCAAAAGACTTTTCAGTATAGTAGATTACTGCAGAAAGAGAAACCTATGCGTTCGGTTGATACTAATTTAGACACAACAGGTGCACAAATGTTTAATGATAAAACTGCGACGAAAAGTTGTTGTCAAACCCATCAGTGTCGAGATATAGACTGTAATGATATGAACTATAATTATAGAAATGCAAAAAGTAAAATAACAACGCCAAACTACAAATTACGAAAGGATCCGAGTCCTCTTGGGTCATCAGAGTTGGTAAAGCCAGAATTTATGAAAATGCTAATGGAAATTAAAGAACATACGAAAACTTTGGAAGAACAGTTAACAATTATGAATAAACAGATAAAGTTTAAGAAAAAAACGAGTGAAAAATTGCTATCCATTTCTGAGCGTAGTACAGACCCTTCGTCACGTGAGAGAAATGTTTATGCTAATAAGCAACAAAGAGATGTCATTACACAGGAACCAGAAAAGGAAAATATCTGCATACAAGAGCCTAGTGAAAATGATATTTCTTATGCAAAGTGTACAGAGGATGAACCAATGAAATCTGAAATCAACATTGGTAAGCAGGTAATTCAGAATCTAGCAATTGAACAAACTGATAAAAAGAATACTTATAGAAATGATTTTGAAGAAAACAAAGGTTATAGGGAAGAATACCGAAGTAAAAGTCACAGAGAAAACTTAAATAGTTCTGATACTAGAAGCAAAGTTAGCACAAATCAACAAATTAATCGAAAATTAGAGAAGTCTTATAATGTTAATTCAAAGAAGATACAAAGTCATTGCATGAGATCTACAATGTCTGCATCCTTTACTCAGAATGAATCAAACTTTATACCACTTGTTAGTTCTACACCTAAGAGAGCAAACGTACTGAACGATAAAGAAAGTCTTCATTATATTTCATATTGTGTTCAGAATAGCCCTTTATGTAATGAAAATTTACAAGGAAATCACGTTAAAAAATCTGCATTCAAGGAGTTAGTAAATTATCCTTTAAAAAAGGAAGGAAACGCAGTCAGTTTGTTAGATAAGAATGATAAAGAACATTCGAGTAATCCAGAAAAAACTATTGTAATGTTATTTTTAACGAGAGGTGTAAATAATACATATTTAAAATCCAAATACAAGAAGTTAGAATTTATGAGTTTTAAGCCAAGATGCATGATTGATTCATGTATAGCGTGCAATCAAAGATTGGTGAAACGTAGGTCGTCGAGACGCAAAATGCAGATACCCACTGTGTTCAAACAACTAAAATCCGTAAAGTGTAGAATAGAAAAATGCACAAATAAAAGCACTCACGAGCATTTTGTAAAGCAATCAACTACAGATCATAATCTATCAGATACGTTGACCACTGTATGTACACAATCGTCTAATTTATACATCACAACTGGTACTTCAGTTTCTTGCATTACGTTTGACAAAAATTATGCTGAAGAAAGAACAGAAACCTGTATAATAAGTTAATAACGTAAGAAGTTGTTCAAAATATTGAAAATAAAAACTTATTGTATTAAAATGCACCATTTATTATAAGATTTTAGTTTTTAATTGAAATAATGTAGTATAATTATTTTCAGGTAAAACCTGCATACGCCTCTAAGTTTGTAGTTTGTAAATTACAGTGAAAAAAATTTGTATATTATCATATATACTAAGAGGTGGCATTTAATGCTCCAAAATATAATTATAAAATTTTGTGTAATGTTTTTGTAAGTGTATTTTGATATAGTACTCGTAATTGTAAATCTTAAATCGAGAAATTGTAAGACTGTATTTAATGTAAACTGCTATTGTGCTCTGCTTACGTCTGACTGATACTTTAAGAGCTTAGTTTATTGTATTACTTTTGTACTCTATTTGCTGAACTAATAAAGACATAATTTGAATTAAATTATTGAAAAATAAGATTCTACAAACATTTATTTCTTTTTTATGTTTTTTGAAATTTAGAGACCAAATGATTATCAGAAAGTATAAGAGAAGTGTAACAAAACTTTACTTGCCAGATATTGCACTTCCTCTAGACTATTTTCTAAACGATTCACTATAATATTATTACCTCATTATTTTTCAACATTTAAAATTTAATGCAAATTGGTACTGACCTTCTGTAGCGTGATCCTAATTTTGAAATATTATAGCCATCTGGTGGTCATATCTATAAACTACTGCTTCTTCATACCCTTAGTACCCTCTAGCGGATATATCTCTAAACCAAAAGCTTCCTGAGAATAGTACTACTAACACCATCTATCGGAAATATTTTTTTGAGTTTCCACCCGCACCCCTCTGGCCCACAAACTGGTTCAGGGGGTGCCATAGGCGTCGCAACTACAAATTCATACGTCCAAAGGCGTCGCCACCTAATGAGTCAGGAAGTACATAATTTAACACATTTGATCATAGAAAAGAACTCACCAAAACCAGAAGTAAACAAGATTTACAACAAAATATTCGATCGAGGTGTAGAAACAAACAGGTTTCTGCAAATTTTCAGAGTCTTTTTATTTGTTTCAATGTACGGTTTGCAAACAGTACCGACTTTGTTGGTTGCCTTGCAAAATGATTCCTAGAACCACTGTTCTTAAAGCAGTAGTCACAATGGTCGCAATAGGGCCTCTTCTAATTGATGATATTCCAGATTGTGCAATACATACGTATAATGATGGATCTCCTCTGAGACTAGAGATTTCATGTACATGTACCTCATCTGTGGTGTAATAGTGCATTCCAAATAAATTGCAAATTATGAACGTGCAAATGCGAACGTAACAAAATCATAAAAAAACATAATCGTTGAATCAATGCTTGCCAGATAAATATTTCTGCTCAGGCACGCTTGCTCGTTTTCGCGGTAAATGCGAATAGAAGAGTAAACGTGTCTAAGTGACTTCCGTACGTTTAGTTTTGAATAGTTCACCTTCGTATTTAGTAATTTATTATATCATTCTTTTATTCCTTTACACATACGTTTATGATCTCGATGATCGTACGAAACGTTGAACATGTAAACTAGATAATTACAAATAATAAAAATAAAAAGCCTCTCATAAGATCTCTCTTCGTCCTAAACGTTCAGCTATTCGATTTGATTTATGTATATATGTATATATGTATACTTGTAATATGTATTTTATATATATACGTATGCGTGTATGATTTATATATAAAATACATAATAGAGGCTCGCACGAGTTTCATTATGTTTTACAGTTTAACGATGTTTGTTTATATATATATATATATTTATATATATCGGCTTCTTCCTTAAAATTAGTCGGTGCCAGCCAGTTTTCTTTCTCAGCGTCCGCTGTCGTGTAATCGGTTCGATTAATTACAAAAAAAGACACGTTACCTTGCAACTTCTATGTCTTGTCATTAATCCTATTATAATACAGAACTTTCTCGCTTCTCGCTTCGTCCAGACGTTCAATTATACACCTTCTAAGAAAAATTTATACAGGGCTCGTTTAACATCGTGAACGAAATACAGGCATTATGTACAAGTATTTATAATTACATATTTATATGCATAGTTCTTTCCCTTTTATTCAATATGATCGTCTTAACTGTAAATTTGCGACCCCGCCTACTCCTGGATGACGCGACGAACGATATTTATGTGTATGCAAATGCGAACTTATCACTGCGACGTAATTCATAATGTTCCGAATAAACGTAAAATCTTTCCAAGAAATAAAAAAAGAAAAACGTTTCCTAAAAAGACTTGTTCCATAAATAAAAACTTGGTCGATCGATTAAATTTTTCTTCATCGAATTTCGCGAAATAAGACGAAATTCTTCTTTCTTGAAATCTTTCGTTATATAGCCTATAATACAAAGAGTTCAATAATATTCTGAATCTAAGAAATAAAGAAGAATGAGAATGACAAAATTGAAATCCCAACTTAATCGTTTAATCACAAAATTGGTATTTCTAGAAAATGTGAAAATATCTCGTTTAAAGTTATTTCTTATTTTATAAAACGATCGTCAAAAGTAAAAAGAATACATAGAAAGAGGGAACGAAAAATATTTGGGGCTAGTACAGATTGATGATTGTTCGTTCAAGTATGTTTTTAAAGCTTCTCGATATCATGATAGTTTCCTTAAAAAGTACGATAAAAATAAAAAATTGTTATTTCTATAACTTTGATTTTTACAATGACATCCAATCGATGTGGTAGTCAGAGGAAATTTGCATAGTAAATCCGAGGAAAAGTAATCACTATTTATGTGTAATATGTTTGGAAATGCACTCCTTATCACTTTGTCTTTGTCGTTAATTCCAAAATCTTGAAAAACGCTGGCTCCAATAACGTTTAGGCCTTTTTTCTAACTCCAAATATGAATATATTTACATCTGTATATCTACAATACACAGATAACTCGGAAGCAAGATAATTGATTATTGAATTCTCGAATTTAAGTGCAATTTCATGAATGCATCGTACTGTTTGCTCGAAGTTCCACGATTCAATGGAAAACTGAATTTATTTTGTACTAGTTGTTCCAGAACTGTAAGTACAAACTTAGTGGAGCAATAGCATTCACAAAAAAGAACGAAAAAATCACGATAAAAATAAGTTTAAAAGTTGACCTGCGTCCGAGATATTCAATTTTTGGTAAAAACTTGTTCAAAGTTCCATAATATAATCGAATTATAAATTACTATTCTATTCGACTCTTTGTACATTCAGCAATAATAAAAAAGAAGAGAAAAATAGATACAGCATACTAGCAATGTAATTCCATAAGTTGTATTGCCTTCATGAATTGAAAAACTGAATACCTCGGAAAGAATTACTTTACACACCTACATTTATTTTTCGTTTCTTTTTACAAATTCCTTGAAATTCATTTAATTTTGTTCTTTCAATTCTGGAGCATCCTATAGAATTTGTGTAGACAAAAAAAATAAATCGAGATACGATTTCTTTAGAATGATACGAGATGCTCGCGTTAGTCGAAAAAGGTATAAAAGTTTCTCTTATACGAGTATCCGATAATGTCACTGAAGAGTTGAAGAACCACGGTTAGGAGTTTTCTCTCTCTTGAGCTAAAACTGATCTAAAAGCAGAATTGCTTATATTAGTTTTACGACGGATTCTCGGCCGGTATATGCCAATGACGTGTATCATTAACGCTATGTGCGATGCCTTATTACCAACGTTTCTGACCATAAGAATATTACTCGATTAATAAAACAAAAGGAGACGATAATGTATATATAGCCATGTAATTGCAATATGCAATTATAAGCAAATGATAAATTCCTAACAAATACATTTCATAAAAAGGTTTCTTTACAATCTAGGTTTTCTCGGTGACTTATGAAAAACATACAATAATAATATTAATAATAATAATAATAATTAATAATAATATAATATAATATAATAATATAATAATATTGATTGTAATTAACTATAACGTCCATAAAGTATTTTTCTTCGCCCTCTTTTTTTGTACACGATTACTAAAAACATTTCTTCCACTTCATGTTGAGAAAATAAATATTAATATTAAATTTGAAATATCTTGTTTTTTGCTTCATTCACTTCTTTCCTTTCTTTTCTTGTTTTTTTTTTATCACTGATCTCTGCATCACTTCGGCTACATCTGTCTTTCGTTCGTATCTTTACTAGTTTACAGTACATTATTTTATAGTCTAAGTCGGCAAATTGTCTTGCCTAGTAAGTTTATAGGCCTCTTTTAATAATATATGGAACATTGCCGTGTTTCACCTCTTCCTTAGTACTTCATTTTCTCTTTCTCTCTCTCTTTCTCTCTCTCTCTCACTCGCTCTCATTCTACCTATCTCTCTCTCTCTCTCTCTTTCTTCACTATTCCTCGTCTTCGTTAACACACAAGAGCACACTTTTTGCAAAAGTTGATTGCAAATCTCGTACCTTACATTCATCCTTATACATAGATACTTTTCTGTTCATTTTTCACTTTTACACTAGATCCAAAATAAACAAAGTTGATCGGTGTCCGCAACATCAAAGAGTTTTCTTTTAGAGGCCTGGTTCAAGAGGTCACCTATGGCTACTGCTGCTTTGATCGTTCATATCGTACAGAACTTGTGCGATTGTTCTCGATGATTCAACGTTACTCAATGCCACACCAGCCAAATGTGGTTCGTATGCTCTAAGGTGCCTGAAAAAAGAAAAAGAAAAAAAAAAGATAAATGTATGAATATTAATTAAATTTCGAAAAATGCATTTAATTATATGCATTGTAAACACTAAAATTGTATTTGAATGTATGCAATGTTGAAAACTGAATAAAAGTGTACCTTCTGCCATGCGTTGAATATATGACTAGGTTTCTCAGAATAAGAGCTGCTGTCAAGCGAATACTTTTGGTCACTGGACCTTCGTTGTCATCCTGTAGAAAAAGCAGAAGACAAGTGTTTAACTTTGAATCACTGAAGATGTGTATGTATTAAAAAATGAATATAAAATACAAAGTCAACTAGTCACACTTTCAATTAACACTAAGACAACAAGAGGTAATGTATACACACAGATGTGATAATTATTCAGTGATGTTTGAATTAATTAGTTGTAACAGCATTGAACATTAGTAAAATATAGCTGTGAAAACAAAATGTCATATATGGGTAAAATATATGATTCTACGTATAATACATAAACAAACAATGGTTTTCCATGATTATACACAAGTACACTAAATCATGGAAAATTTCTTCACTGAAGAATGTAATACTGTATTTAGGAATTTTTTATAATGACATTAACAAACGAATGATTATAAAATAAATTAACTACAGCATGCTATGTGTAAAAAAAATATTTTCATTTCAAACTACTTAAAAAAATATATAAGATGCAAACTTTTATAAATCTATATTTCATATTTTTAAATTCTTAAAGTGCAAACAGCATTATTGTATAAAAATATATGAGTATATTTTTTTCAGATAACGTAAATGTGTCTAAAGGGTTAAGGTTAAAATTATTAAAAATCTCTCATTAAAAGTGTCAGCAAACTTCATTTGCATATCAATGTAAATTAATATTTCACTAACAACCTTGTATCCTGCAAAACTTTCTTCGAGTCAAGGTTTTGTAGAAACGTACATTTTGATATTTAAGTGTAAGCGTAAATGCATGTTCTCTGACCACCCCCCCAGTTGATTTTATGATTTTAAAATAATATTTAAAATGATTTTCCTATGTTGTAAGCACAATAAATATACTACACGTTATACTGTTTAAAATAAACATTAACCAACACCCTGTTTGTCATGAACACTTCAACTGCATAATGAACACATAAGATTACAGCTGCGCTAGCTACGAAATGAAAATAAAATGAACTCCATGCTAAAAATATATGTAATATCAGAAACACAAGGATTAACAATTAAAAAAAAAAAAAAAAAAAACAAAAAACTAGAATGGTGCGAAAACAAGAGGAAATGAAGCGCAAAAAGAAAGGTAGGCGGTAGGAAAACAGCACACGAGGGCTGTGGCTGTGTGAATCAATGAATCCTTTGTTTCAACTTCCAACACGTTTTTACCTGTTCTGGTGGAGGATTTTGCCCGGGTCGGGGAGAAGAAGAGCTTGAGATGGCTGCAGCGGGCTTGGTCGGCCTTTGCTGCTTCGCCAAGAGAATAAGAAATTTCATTACATTAACGATCAACTTTAAGAACCATGGGGGATTATAAAGAGTTCTCCAAAATATAGCGATGTAGATTGCAAATATACCCTATCCTTCACATTATTTGTACGCAGATTTGTGTAAAATATGTCAGCTATGCTACCACCATAACAGAGAAGTGCTGTGTGCTTGTCTGTATTTGTTTAACTTTATCGCTCTGCTTGCTGTATCCAGCTAAACTAAATAGACAAATGTAACAGAAATTTACGAACCATTAACTCCTTCGGATTCACGAATTCCAATGCGTGCCTCTTAATGGCATGGAATGCTGCATTCGGTGCATATCCAGGATGATGAGGAGCTGGCGGTGTCGACGTGGAAACTTCAGCCTTTCCAGTCACCGTTAACTGTTTCCTTCTCATCGACATGGTCTGCAATATGTCCAATCATCCGCCCAGTTAAGTCTTCGTTAAGCAAAATAATATACATATGTACAATAACATTATACGTACGTCTGCGTTACAATGCCTATCGTAAAGATGCGTCATTAAGGAGAACCTACGCCTCTTCAGAGAGTCGCAACTTGCCCAAAGACACAAGATCTCTTCTCCACCAGTCGGACAATGCGCCTCACACACATGAAGGTACACTTCGTGCGGTGTTTTGAATTGCCTATAAACACCAATACCTTTTAATCCTGCTATTCTATTGAAACAGAGTTCTAAGGACATCGTTTCAGAATTTGGTTCAGGTACTTTACCTTAGACAACCCCGCCATTCACACAAATAGGCATTGGGATCGATTTTTATCGTGATAGTCTTGCTTTCCGATTGATTTTGACTCGTAGATGGTTTAGATTCGGGTTCAGTGGAGGTTGAGGAACTGACAGTTTTCATAACTTTAGGTGATTGTTTTGCCGCCAGACCGTGTGTTGCAGCCGCTTGATGGGGCGTGGTGGGTCTCGTTGGCGGTGGGGTGGACGCTGGAGTAGGTGTGACCACCCTGGATGGTACGCTCGTTGACACAGGAGTTTGTTGCGCCATCGCTGGGATAGTTACAGTCACCGTATTTGGATTCGTTTGTGCTACCGAACTGTTCACTATTATGGAAGTTTGCGGAATTGTGCCTGAGGTTGGGACAAGCGGCGGTGGTATGTTCCCAAGAGCAGGACTCTGCAAAATGGGACGCGAGACCTGCGTGACGACAACCTGTTGTCCCTGAGGCGTGACAGCCACCATTTTCTGTTGGGTCGGTTGCGCAGTGGCTTGGGGTTGCAAAATAATGATCGTCTTCGCGCCTGTTCCCTGCTGCTGCGTCGTCTGGGCCACTAGAACCGTCTGTGCTTGACCCTGGACCAGCGTCGTCTGTGGCTGAGCCAAGACGTAATTTTGACCGGGAACACCACCAGAAACAACGTACTGTAATTGGCCTCCAGCTCCTTGTTGCAATAAAACCTGTGGCTGAGGCTGTGTCTGTCTTCCCTTTATCGAAGCAGCTGGTATAATGACTTGATTGTTTGGCTGGATCGTTTGTTGGACCACTATCTGCCTAGGAGCAGTCACGATAAGTTGCTGTTGATGTTGCTGTTGGTGTTGTTGCTGCTGTTGCTGTTGCGCCTGCTGCAACTGCAACTGTGGCTGTGGTTGTTGTATATGTGGCTGCGGCTGTTGCAACGGCTGCTGTTGCAATGGCTGTGGTAGTGGAGGCGGTGGTTGCTGTGGCGGGGGCTGTGGCTGTGGCGTTTGCGTCTGTTGCTGTTGTTGCTGAGTAATTTGATTGACGAATATATGAGGAGGTTCCTCCTTTATTGTGGGAGGAGGGGGTTCTTCCTTAGTGACATTTACGTTTACGCTTTCCTCGAGGTCTGTTTCATCTTCTATACAATCCGCAGCTAGAGCAGCGTAAAGATTCGCAGCAGTTGACGAAACTGTTGCTTTCTCGCTGTCTTTGTCATCGTCTTGCTCTTCTGATTTTATGCTCGAAACTGTGGATTCGGCAGTCGTTGAGTCGACAGCGGGATCCGGAGACATCGTGCCATTAGAATACTTCAGCTTTTTCGCGTCTATCTCGTCAGGCTCACTGGCAGCTCTTTTGATCCCTCTCGGCGCTTCGATCAAAGCGTCTTCGGATACTTCTGTCTGTATAACGTTACCTTCTTCCATTTCTGTTTTCAATTTAATATCGGTAGGAGATTCTTTCAGTACCTTTTTAATATGATTCTCTACTAGATCCATTCCCTTCTCGTTGATCGAATTCTTTCCTAAAACACCGTTCAGGATAGGTTCTTTCTCAACTTTTCTTTCCAACAAATCCGCCAGCATCATGCTTTGCAGAGGTTTCTCTTTTGAAGTGACGCTGGACGAATCTTTCGAGGATCCATCTTCTTGCGCATCGATGTCCATATTACTCGGTGCACCGTTTAAGAGAATACCCTCAAAACTCGTTAAGGAATTGTCTTCTTCAACGCCGACACCAGAACAGTCCCTACTACCACCTATGCCACTGCTGGATGCTAATGAGTTATTAGTAGAGTCAGAGTCTTCGGCAATTGACGTGCAAGTTGAACGTTGACTTGTCTTGTTCACCATCATTGCTACTGTAGTTGGAGGCCGACACACTTTAATGGTTGACGATATGTGGTTTTCCGTTGAGTTCAGGATTATAGCGGAGGAGGTTGTAGATGTTGCGATTTGGTTGATGTTTTCATTATCACTTACTTCAGTCTGGAAGACAAGATTTACATTTAAAAACTTCCTGATACATTTCTAATGATCCTTCTTAAAAATTTATATACTATTATACCTTGTCACAGTTATTAGTCATAACAAATTTGGCTCCATTAAGCCTTTGTATCTTTTTGGCAGGAATGGGTGTAATAGCTGGCTTTTGTTTTGAGTTGACAGGTGTCTTTGGGAGTAATGTTGATGTCGTGGTTGTGAGAGATTGCGATACGTTGGTTAATTGTTGCTGCAACAACCTCTGCTGTTGTTGGCGCTGTGCAACCTATGAAAGCAACACAAAGTACATTTAGAAAAAGATTAAATAAAAATATTAAAGAATCTCTACTTGTACTCTATATCTTCTTAACTACTATTGAAGGAAGATCATTTCTCAATCAAAATCAAACTTGAAAACACCATGCTTTTGTTAGTACAATACAAAATATTAATGTCTTCACTTAACTTACGGATAATACTATTTTGTTAAATATCACTTGAAACCTTTCAAGTATTAAATAAACAATCAACACAAGTGAAACCATAAAATATAATTTCACTTAATTTCATAACTCAAAATAAATCACATGTCAGAATTTCAAAATCAATGTCTCCTTCAAGTCGCACACTCGTAAAATCAAACTTGTTTAAACATACAGTTACTAAATACTTTCAAGTGAGATCTTATCCTCTAAAAATGCTTTTCCTACAATATATTAAAACTTATTATTTTAATTAATACTGTTTTACACCAACATTCAATCTGATCAAGATTGAGATCAAGATTGACTGTATCAAGAATCTGATTTCAATATAAATTTCATGTACAAGAACACTATTTTTTATTCTTAAAATTACTACTCATTCAGTAGCGTAATTTTCAGGTAGTTATTTCAACCTGTTTTACTAGACAAGATCGTCTTCAAGAACTGTATATCAAACTCAACACTCTACAAAACTCAACAACAACAAAAAAAAAGATACTACAGTTTTCATTGTTAATGTACAACAATGATACCTGGTTGCTGGTTATTAGCTGGTTGGCACTGATGCTGGATGCGATGCTAGCAGTAGTGTTTGTTACACAGGCAGTAGGGGTAGACACACAAGTCGCAGCAGTACTGGGCATGCAGTCGCTGCTGACCGTTACCTTAGTAGCCAGAAGGCTTTTTATTATGGAACTGGATGTAGTACCACCTCGATTATCTTCCTTTGCAACTACCTGGATAATTTGAGATTGCTGTTGTACTTGCTGCGGTTGTTGCTGTTGCTGTTGTTGCATTTGAGATCCACTGGATAGCAATGCTTGACTGAGGTGTGGATGCGATACTGACACCTAATTAACAACATTTATTGCAATGTAAATACAACGCAATACAAATGTATTATTAAACTAAATATTGAGTTGAATATATTTTAAATAGTGATTAAGTAAAAGAATATTGATATTTGAATCTTTGTGTATATATAGTAATTTACGTTTAAGAATAATAGTATTGTTTGATATTTATAAAATATGAAGTAGAATAAACATTTTCATAATAGCATTGTATTTATTACTAAGCATGATATGAACACTTGTTATAAGAATACAAGATAGAAGAGTAGCGTACTGTGCTACGATATCGATTATAATTGCTTAGAAGGAACTTCAATTAAGACAGATTTTTAAGAAACGTGAAATCTACTTTAATCATGCAATAAATAAAATTTTAGCTCCTATTATATTTTTATGATCGTCGATAAAAATATATAGAATAGATTTATAAGCTTTGGTACACGTAAAAATGAAATGTTTCAAGCAAATTGTTTAAATTTCAGAACGCAAAGTATTATTTAATGGAAATAAAACAAATATTTCATGTAAATCCATTTATATTGTAAAATGTAAATCTGTATAAACTGGTTTTTCTGTACCATACGCAGTAACTAAGGATTCAGGTACTTACGAATTATTTATGCTACTGTTTTATAAATCTATTTATGTAAATATACATTTCAAAGTACAGTCAAGTCCTGCATAGTTGAAACAAATACCAGTTTAGATCAAATGGAAGTATGAATAAAACAGACAATTTCTGTAATAAGACATTTCGATAGCCTAGACTTCACTGCACATGTATCTACTTATCCTCATGCATATGTGTAGCGATGGGATGTACACAGGATTCGAGTCATGCAAAATATGTAATTTTGTTAAGGAAAGCCCATATTACAGTAGCGTCGTGAAACCATAACCAAAATAAGAATCAAGGTCATGAGTGGTAGAGAGAGAATGGTAGAAAGCTAGGACTCGGACCCACCTGACTTTTAGAATCAACCTTGGTGACTGGATTTTGGGATTGAGTCGAGGTGTTCGAAGTACTGGAGGGTGGTTTTGGTGGGGCAGACAATTGGGCTTTCAGGATAGGTGATGCTGGGGCAGGAGTTTTCGGAGGCCCAGATGCAGGATTGTCTAGGGCCGTGCTATCAGGAGCAGGACTTATACTCTTGATTGTACGCTGTTGTACGGGAAGCACCTTTACTGGAGTTGTGTTGACTGCTGTAATTGGAGCTGTGTTAGTCCCAACTGCAGTTTGGCTCGGATAAGTTACTTGGGGAGGTGTGGCCCGTACTCGGATTCCTTCGTAATACTGAGCGCCACTTGTTTCACCTTTCAATGGATTTGGTCCAACGCTCCCACCAAATACAGATCTATAACAGATTCATTCAATTCTATTAACTGGTTCTTCGATTCAAGTCTTATTCCATGTGATCGTTTCATATTAACACCCACCTAACACATCTTGGAAAATGGAGCGGAGCTATGACACCCCTTCTACCAATCTTTGTGCAACAACCAAGATATTTTTTATACAGCTCTTCTTGTTCTATACGGACACCTGGTGCAGGTTCGAAGGTAGCTCTTAGCCAACCCAGAGCAAATTGCTCGTTCTCTTGTATGATTTGTTGATGTGCATGTTGCTGTTGTAGCGAATTGCTTGTCTCCACTGCTTCTAAACATATTTAAAGGAACAGAGTCATGTATTATTTTTATCTGCGGGATTGAAGATAATTGAAGGAACTCATAAGTTATGAAGTCATAACAAAAACGACCCTTGCTAATTTTTGTCTTTTCCTACGAGAGCACAAAAAATACTGTAGCATCTCTAATTCTTGTTCAATAGATTAATGTTCTTTTTAGGCAACATATTTATCATATCTCGTCTCTGGTGGAGTGTGTGCTTATAAAAAAAATCGTAAAATTTGACAAGTGCTGTCTTTGTTGTAAGTTGACTGCGGATTTATGACAGTCGACTGCAGATATAATGCAGATATAGTGTAAGGAAGAACAGAATGCATATAACATAGAAAACTGGAGAAATTATTGAAAGATATTTCTCTAATTTTCTCTTGGAAAACAGGAGTTTGCATAAATGCCTGCAGTTTAGTAATAAGCTCTTCAATTTAATATTTTGATTACTCACTGTGCGTTGTCGATTTTGTTACAATTGCAGCTGGAGTTGTTGGCCGCGAGGGTGCTGGGCTTACGGGAGCTGGTGTTGCAGTGATTGTAGTTGGAGTAGGCGGCACAGATGAAGACACTGTTGCAGCTGGAGCAGTCGCGGTAACTGGAGTGTTCTGAGTGGTGCTCGGTGGTGTCACTACAGTAGATACTGTTTCGATCACTCTCATCAGAATGCAAGCTTTCGGTCCATAACTCTGCGCTTCTACAGTAACAAGGGCGACTAATGTGTCGATAGCTCCGCGTACCCGCGCGACGCTAGTACATGGCCTCTCACCCAAAGAAGTCAAAGCATATAAACATTCCAAGGTATATACTAAAAGAGCTATGTCGTTCAGCGCTAAAAACCTGTAAAAGAAAACATTACATACAGTTAGAAAGAATTGCAACAGATATGAGAACGCATTCTCTTGAAACTGAATAGAAACTTAGAGGAAAGAAAGATATGGAAGGAGCATTTCCTTGTTTCTGTATTTTTTCAGGATTATTTGTGCAAGATCAGTCCTATCAATATATTACTGTTACGTGTATGTCTAACCATATTAATTCGATTATCCTGCCAAGATAATCTGATAGCTCTCCGACAGACTCGCCTTGTTTTTATTAATTGAAACAAGGCTAAAACTTTCAACAACTTCGTATTGATCTTGCATAAATTTTCCTCAGAAGACTTTGCAAATGCTCCCTCTATACCTTTCTCTCCTCTAAGTAGATAAGATTAGAAAAGCAGAAGAGAACCGACCTGCATATAAGTTCATATACATTGTCCTCTAATCCAAACGTAACAATTTCTTCATTGCTGTCTTGCTGGCTAATTTTATTAAGCACCTCCAAACAGGATATAACAATAAACCTGTCTTGGGATTCAATTCCCCTTGCAACGCATGATAACACAACATCTGTTATCCTCTCACCAGCCTCTTTCAAGATTACTTCGTTCGCTATGTTTCCTAAGATGTCAAAGCCAAGCTGATGCAAATTGCTCCACCTCGCCCTGACACACAGTAATACGAATCTCAAGAAACACCGATTCCTCCCCAATACAGCTGCGTTTTCTGGAGTGAAACTTAGATTCCGTAAAATGGATGCTATTTGTAGTACACGTTGACCGTATGGATCCTGCGTTCCTAGCGTTCGTCCGACACAAAACAAGTCTTTATCCTCCTCTTCAAACTTTATCGAGTTTTGGTTCTGATCCTTCATGTTTTCATCCTGATGGGATCCCATGGTATCCAACCTTGGGCAATCTGGAAGTACCTGAAAATAGAATAACATTAGAATCTTTTACATAGAATAAGCAACAAATCTGGATCCCAAAGTCAGAGTGTATCAAATCCACTAGTTTTCTGCATGTCTTCATACACTTTAGCTCTAGAGTCCAGAAATACGATACTGCACAATTAACAGAAACAGAGTATCAACTAAATTTTGTTATACATATTACAAACTCAGACAAAATTCCATACAATATATAAAGAATTTTACATTCAACTCGGAAATATGGTAAATTGCCAAAGCTTTACCAAACTATACAAATTGTAGTCCCAAACAGTTTGTTACTAATCTACATTGCAGATCAAGAGAGCAGCAATAGAAATTCTACTCAATTTTAATTTCAATAAAAGATCTGTTACTACTCTTAGGTCCAACATCTGTCTGTTAGTCGAACCGATAATTTCAGCCTTACCCCGTCGACGTCCATCGACGTGGAAGCCTCATCGTTCTCCGTCGACGCGGCGCTTTTGTTCTGCTTCTCTTTCTCCAAGATTTTCCGCCTGGAGAAGGTCTGCGGGCTGCCAGTCGGCTTCTTCATGAACGTCCTCTCGTTCGTCAGATCGATCACGTCCTGTGAGTCGAGGACGTCCGACCAGAAGGAGTTGATCGAGTAATTCCTTACGCGGGAGTAGACCTCGATGAAGAGCTGCCGCGTGCCCGGCGAGTCGAACACGCCGGCGTGCGCCAGAAGAATGTTCACCAGGCGGGGATACTTGTCGAGGCGCAATATGTGCTTGCCTTCGTTCGACAGCAACGTGCAAACGTTGATGGCGAAGTCTTGTTCATTCGGAAGAGGCGAGAGTAAAGAGAGTGCGAGTTTATCGTAATTGGATGGCTTGTAAAGGTCCGACGAGAGGCCGTTGTACTCGCGAAGAGATTCTGGAAGAAGACAAGCGGAGACGCCTTTAGAAATCATAATCGGTTGTTGTCTTAAGAATAATTGTTGTTGTTATTTAATTGCAATGGTGAGTCAATAATTATCCCCAATGAAACTACAAATTTTATTTCAAGACAAACAGAAAATCGATTATAATGTCATCTTTTTAGGTCCGTCGTTGTACAAGATGTATTGAAATACAGTTTATTTAGCTGGATCGCGGGTTATTATTGACTCATTCTCCAGAAAATACTGTGTTTAATTAATCCGTATAGAGGTTCAGTTCAAATTGGAATTTATTGGCGTAGTTAGTGTTAAATAACAAATTTGGGACTCGGAGCCAAAGTGCATTAAGTCATACAGAAAATAAGTGGATTTAATGCACTTTGATTCTGGAGACCATATATAGGATTTGTTTGGAGACTGTAGGTCATACAAGAATGCAAAGAGTCTAAGTATAGTTATTCATTATGATTAAATGTAAAGTTTAATATGGAACTCCATATATTACACTGCTTGTACCACTGATTTTATTTTTAAATTAAGAGTTGAAAGCTTTTTATAAAATCTGTGTATGATGAATATAATGAAGATTTCTATGCAAATATATAAAATGTGTTACATTCTGTAGCTTTTGATGCAACTAAAATTTCCATAAATGCATAGATATCCGCAGTTTAATAATGAATATGTAAATGATCCTTTTATACGTGGAAGGGGAGTAAAAGATGCAGTAGCTGCAAGCAACGACGCTCTGTGCAACTGGTGTGATCGACAAATCACGAGTGGAAGTAGGTTGTGCTTGGTCAGGGTCAGATTTCTACGAAGCAACGAAAATACCTTGATCGAGCGGAAAACGATCGTGCAATTTCTGCGAATCGTACTAATTTCCTGGGAATAATCCATTTATTTTTGATTTTCAATTACAAATCTCCCATATTTCTATAAATGTAACAATCTATATTCTATACCTCTTAATTTAGCACAAATCTATAATTCTTTATCGATCAAAATCCTTATTCTGTGCATCTTTCAACTCGACCAGTATCAAAATTAAAATTCTTAGCATGTCTGATGTGCGGAAGTCCCCTTAAACGTATCTGCCAACCATATTTGCAAACGCTCGTGGGCGTCCTCTATCTAATCAATACTAAACATAATCTCCTTATTAAATAACTAAATTTTAGTTTCTTTGAAAATAAAGCTCAGAAAAAAACTACTGCATAATATCTATCTAGTTTACATTTTCATGTAATAAAATCCGTATTCCTATTCCATCATTTTACGAATTTGGATAAGCTTTTCGATCGCGAATCTGCTCGTCTCGAATGATGAACATTTCGAAGCGACTGGAAAGGAGGGTCTGCCGTCGCGGAGCGGCAATATTATCGCGAATCGCGGTAATCTTTTTCAGCCGCAAAACCGCGATCAATATCGCGTCCCGGGAGAAATGTTACCCTTTGGCGGAAACGACGGAATCCTGGGGATTCACGACGACGGAACTCCGTGAGCAAAGATACAAAAAAGATAGGAGGAAAGCAGAGGGAAAAAAATGAAGAAAAGAAATCCCTAATAAAATAGCTGGTCGACGGTAGAGAAAACCTGCAATGCTATTGAAGCTTAAAAAAGGTTCTGACTTCTCTAGAGAAACAGAAATGTCTGATCTAAAATTACTTCTTAAAACTTGCAAATAAATGTACATTCAGCTTGATGACGATACAATATTCATAATTTGGTATTTATATGAAGGCAAGAAATTCGAAGGATAGTTTGAATAGTTTCTAGATGTTAAATAAAATTTGTTCTGTCGAGTATTTGTGTCTCAAAGAAACACCTTGATCTGAATGAATGTGCGCAGTTTGCACAACTTTGTGTCTTCGTTTCTATGCAAAGTAGGATTAAAGTCGATGGTATTTAATTCGTACGTTGGCGCATCGATACACGAAGCAGAGATCGCGTTTAATAACCGCAATTGCTTCTCGTGTAACGCCTATCAACCGCGATTACTGTACTTCTATCCGCTACGCCACTTCGCTCGCGGTGCTCGGCTTTAAATGGAATGCGAAATAACAACGTCAAATCGAATTACAATTCCCTCGACGTGGAACCTCGTCATGTACAAGTTTACCCGTTATCGACTTAAGTTTATGGACGACGCTTCTTCGGGACACATTAATTTCTGATTTGGGTTACTGACTTCAATCGAATACTAGACACTGAAGATTATATTCAATTCTATAATATATATCTATGTAATCTCTATAATATACCATATAATAGGTCATTTTCTAGAGAATATATGTTCCTAAGAATTTTTGATATTAGTATTTTTTATAATTATGCATGACTTTCAGAAAAACTAAACGTACACATATGGGCCAGTCTTCTTTAAGAGATTAAGTCATATTCACAATATAAATGCATACAAATGAATGAAAAATTTTTTACCTGAAAATTCGAATCACTATGCATATGGTAGAATTTAAAAAAAATTTATTTTCAGAATACATATGAATTCTTTTAGTTTTTTTGTCAACAAATTTCTCCTGATCCAGGTGTGTAGATTTATCTTTAGAAAACCGTTAACCTTATCTACCATTGCACCCTGTATACCAACTTAGCTAACGAATCATTTCTCGTCCCCAGTCACTGATAACAACGATAACAGTGCAACACACCAGCACCATCGTTGTCTCGTTTCCCGCGCGTCCTGCCAATGCACTCGCGTGCAAATGAACGGCCTTACCAGCGAGAGTCGATAACTGATAGAAGGGTAATTTAAGCTCTACTCTGATCGACGCTCGTAAACAGTAAAGAATACCAAGAAACGATGAACTTCGAAACGCGAACTAATATACCAATGTTGACCAAATCTTACATGATAAGCGCCATGTTTCGTCTATCAGTAACAGAAGTGTTAAGCATATATTTATCGCATCAACTTTTTCTATTTTTCATCTTATCCAGTTAACCAGTCTTGCATCTCAATATTTAACACAAAATATATATACTTGGATCTCAGAACTAAAGTGTATCTAATCACGCGGAAAAATTATGGACTTAATACACCCTAGCTCTAATGTCCAGATATATAAACAGTAAACTAACGTTTTGGACTCGGAGTTCATGAGCTTTCCATACGTTCTGTCCCCTCAGAAGGGACAATCGAGTCAAAAGAGTTAGAGGCATAGAATAGGATATTTAAAAAATATCTGTTAAAAAATTACTCTGTTATTCACTGGACAGATATTAATATTATCGCAAAATTGATTATTAATAGCAGAAGCAACGCATTTAAAAAACATAGGAAAGCATACGATTCGATAAAGGGTTAGGGCACAGTTTCACCGTGTGCCCAGCGAGCAAGGGAGGCGCTGCGCACGCGACGCGACGGCGCTAATTGGCGTTAAAGGATGATAAACGTTGTAACGAGCTACACCGCGACGGCATGTGCAGTGGGAGAGAGCATCTGTGTATCGATGGCACGCGGTCTAAACGTCACCAATCGCCGTGGCGGTCAGTTCTCCTGGATGACGACAGGATTCGGGCGACGCAGTCACTGACAAGGGGAAAGAGAGAAAGAGAGAGAGGGAAGTGGCTCTGAAACACGCTGGTGGGAGGCAGAAATCGGGAGTTACGAGGAGCAGCACGCAAGCGCCGAGAAGCGCTGTATTACGCCAGGGAGAGGATCGAGGGACTCATGGAACACCTATCCCCGCAAACGCTTATTGATTGTGACTCTCGTATCGTGTCTCCCACTCCCTCTATGCATCATCTTCCTCGCTCTCCCTTTCACCAGTCCTTTCTCTCCCTCCTACGTCTCCTTCTCGTTAATTCACTGTTTACTTTGGCGTCCTTGTTGCTCGCTCCTTTCTGAACCTTCCTGACGTTTTAGTTACTTTTTTTTTATTCACTCCTCGGGCGCTATTAGTCATCACTGAAAGTGTACTCCACAGTGGGGTATGCGGTAGCCAATTTCTTGTTACTAGTGTATGATATGCGTTATAACTAGTACGCCAAAGTAGTTTATTTGTTATAACCATAACTGGAAAGAAATTCTGTAATTTTGCAGGAGTTTAATGCGTAAGAATTTTCATAATCCCATTGTACACGTCATTTCCTCTATGAATTTGACTTTGGTCATGATGTGTATGTATAACATAACCTTTCAAGGGGTTAAATTGGTAGTATGTATGCAAGAACCGTTCGTTTTATTCTAATATTTTGAAACCAAAAAATTTTAGGTTATGTCATTATATCATATTACTGTAAATGAGCAATAGTCATTTTTGTATAATTCTTTTTTAATTAGAGAGATACAGAAACTATATTTTCTATAATTATTTTCACATCAGCAATTACAATATACTTTCCAAGTTTTTAGAGAACCATAACGTTTAAAAGCTAACACTCTGCAGGTGCCTAAGCCTTTTTTCCTTTTGCTCTTTCAATTTTCTTATTAAATTTTGAATATTATCTTTCGAGTAAGTCAACTAAAGTGAGGAAGAGACGGAAGCAAGAATCAAGAGCGTCGGTGTCGAAGTACAATTCAATGACTACGCGTTGCGAATGCTTAAACGAAGGATTTAGCGCGCGCGTCAAGCGCGTCGACGTTTGAATATGTATGTATATTAACATCATGCATGAACGCGCGGAGGCGCGTATGCAAAGCGAGGTACGAAGCAGAATTTTGTTTTGCCTAGGAACACACGTTTCTTAAATGCAGTAGTATCGATTTTACGATGCATACCCATTATTGTGTCCTCGCGACTGAGGAGAACTTTAAAAAGTAAGGTTATAATCAGAATCTTTAGTAACAATCGACTGTAATTAAAGTATTATACATAATTATACAGAATAGTACGACTATTTCACAATTAGAAAAAAATGGCAGTCTGATTTTCTTTCAAAATGGAAATACCTATACCTAAATGGGTTTACCTATTGCTTTCCCTAACTTTAAAATCGCAGTACTGAAAAATTAGAAAATTCTGACATATCAGATTTTGCCACCTGACTACAGAATACTCCTCTATAACTATTACAGTCAAAATTACAGTAGCCAATGATCGACCAATTACGTATCTCGATTCAAATACCACACAAGGTAGCAAACCCGTTCGACACCCGTTTTCCCGGTTTAACCGTGTCGGGTTTGAAGGCGTGTGGGGCAATGGAGAGCAGGGAATCGACAAGGAGAGCAAAAAGAGGCGAAGAAGTGGGAGAGGGTGAGCAGTTCAGTGCGACGAAGCTGCGATAGTCAATCGTACGCATGCGCACGAAATATAGACCCGCGTTCCGACAGTCGAAGCGCGACTACGGAGGTGTATGCGCGGTTCTATGTGTGTCATGATTATTGCCCATTAAATTATCTCGCGCACGGTGTGCGCTCTACTCTCACTCCTGACAGCGCGGTGATCGCGCCACTGTGCGTGTCGCCGCGACACACGTACCCTATGCATGTATTTATCGCACGTATAAATATATAGATGTACGCAAGCTTCGCGTATAACTATATAGACGTATTGTGTGTCTGTATCTCGCATGCACGTACAGACGTTTATTCCCAGCCAGACTCCTGGCTCTGTCTCTATATCCCTCTCTCACCCGACAACAGCTCCACAGAAGCACGTCAATAACCCGTTGCCGCCTCGACATGCTGCATATAGCGTTTATAGCGCGTCGAGCTACGCCGCGCGCAACACACTTCGGCGATGATGCTTTTTTATGGGACGAGTTTCGGGGGCTTTCACCTGTTTCCACGGCGCCTCGGTTCTCGAGCCCTCGCGCGCCTCGCCAGACACACTTCAGCTTCTCGCGCGTTTTGCGCTCTACGGGTACAGTTCTTCCTCGATATAGACTCACGAGCCACTGAGTTTACAGTGAAAGGCAGGTTTCCGAAGTCTACATGCACAGGGTGTAATATGTGTAGCAATATTTTTAGGATGAGAGGGGAGCATAAATGGAACATAAAATGTCTTGTGACGTAATGTCTGATCTGCCTCCATTTTGCAGTAATAATGCCTTAGCTTTAACACACTTAATATGATAAATTAATAGGCATAGGATTTTCTAATTTTACGGATGTTTTAAGGAGTTGAAGTAGAGTATCCCTTATAGTTCTAACATTCATAAAGCTTTAAAAATCTGGGATCTATTCCCTAAGAATATCTCGGATTTTTAAGGCTTCATAAAACTGAAATCGTAAAAGATACAAAAAACTATATCGAGACTCTTTTACTCTGTTTCTGCTCTTCAGTGCATCTGTAAAATTACGGAGTCTCCCTTGACTACTAATTTAACATCTAAGAATGTTAATTTTAAGGCATTACTATTACCAAATGGAGGCAGATCGGAGATTTTTCGCTCACATATTATGTTCATATTGTTTGCACCATATATACTTTAACTCGCAAGTTGAAATCAGTTGTCTGCTCAAGGCCACTGGGGAGTTACCCTTCCCACTCAACCACCCCACTACTGTACCACTATACCTGCTGCTTCGTGCAAGGCCAGTTTCCACAGCTCTCATCATTTATTCTAAATCATCCTATATCTATCCTCCGATCTCTGATTTCTGCAACATTCTATTGTTCTAGCGGTAATTCGACTACGAGTTTCCTGTTGCCACAAAAAAGAAAAAAGAACAGTTCCTCCCGTAATTACATCCCAACCCAATTAGTTCCGAGCAAAACTGCGTGTTGCATGCATTGCCATTATCGTTTCATGTTTCTCGTGGTAATCCTTCGACAATGATTCATGTCATGTTGAAACGGCACCGTGGCACGTGGAAAAACTGTAGAACCTCGATCAATCGAGCCATAAATACTCATGATCTCTGATATCCAGGTTTTCTATTACTTCCTATATTCATGATAAGTATGCAAAAAGATGTTTCCTGAAACTCATACTCTGATTTAATAACAGTATTCAGAAACTAAAAAATTAGGCTCTAACCAGACGCTTCAGTGTTGAGTCCACTGTTAAGTCGATTAATCGAGGTTCTACTGTAAAGCAAAGTCTCATAACGAGGGAATACTGTATCTTCCACTAACAGAAGAACCAATAGATGGCGCACAAAAAAAATGGGTTGTCAATCGGGTACATTGCAAATGCGCAGTATTGTCGCTCGCTATGGTGTTCGTTTTTGTCAACAGGCCGTGACGGTAACGAAAAAGTCGTGACAAACGGAAATTGCTAACACAGCGAATTATTGAACCGTGGCACACGAGCACACATGACGATATATGTACCTGCGTGCGCGTGCTCACGTGACCAGGCAGCGGGAAAGAGGCAGAAAAATGGAGGAACAATACGATGGTGGAAAACGCGTTCGAAAGTCGTTTGAGCGTGTGGTCGTGCATGCGAAATGCACCGTGACAAGTAAACTGGGCGCACAAGTTGGCGAAATACAGTTTATATCGAGGACGATCGTACATTCAGTGGGCCTCGTTTCAGTAAACGCTGCGGGTTTCACGTGACAAAAATGTAATTGGAAACAGCCGTCGTTCTATGGTCGAGACAAAATCAATTGGTCGCTCGAGGATCACCCTTGTTTTCCTTTGCAATGGGCGGGGCGACGGATCGAGTGGTGGGGATAGGATATAGTGGGCGTGGCCGATTAGCGAAGTGGGGACGGTGTTTTGGTGGCCTTAAACGACCGATTGATTTTGTTCCACCTATAAAGGGAATTCTCGCTGCTTTACATAATGAATTGTTAGCTCATGGCTAAATCGGTTGAAAGTTACTAATTAATTGAAGGATCCTGATAGTTTCTCTTTGTAGAATTTTATACGAATTATGGAACTGGTCTCAAGAATCTGATTCAAAGAGAACAAAGGAAGGCTTTTGAATGATTACCTGCGACATTGTGTTGATGATGATTATACGTAAGAGGAACAGAGTGTAATGCCCTGGCAGACCACTTCCTGTGTCTGGAATCTTCGTCATCGTCGTCGGCTTGTTGACCATCTTCCCCTAAGAAATGCACCTTTTCGTACCTGTCCAGATATCTGCAACAAAAGACCAATTTCTATTAGATCTTAATAGTACAGACGGAAATCTTTTTATCAATCTGCAGGTAACTTTCATTTAGGCACAGTATTGCAAGTCCCTTATTAAATCATGAAATCCTGGATTTATATAGTAATATATATACCTACACTTTTTAAGCGTAAAGGGGTGTAAAAAATCAAGAACTGTTTAACATTGAACGTGTTAATAAACTCGTCCTCGAGAAGATGAAATATAATTATTAAATAAACTAGAGTTACAACATTTCCTCGGTTCTTCGTTATCAGAGTTCCTCCAACGCAAGAAAAAAAAAAAACAGAAACCTTTTAGTCGTAAAAGGTAGGGTCGCGGAGCGTTACAGTCGTTCCGAAGACAATCGTCCTCTGTCCCCGACTTTACAAAATATAAAAGAGACTCGAACTCAACGCGGAATACAAATGCACGCAGTCCTATGTTCTCTTAACGAATGGTAATAGCCCAAGAAAATATGACTGGAACGTTGCCTCTGACAACGTCCATTACGCTCTCTCTCCTCTTCACGCATTTCACCGGGAGACAAGCTCGTTTCCTTTGTCCGTTGGAAACTTTTTAGACGTGACACGGCCGAAACATCCCAGAAATTCGCACGGAGAAACGATTCCCAGAGTTTCCACAGTGATCCCACCCCTTTTGGATTCTATCTACGCAGTAAACGTTTTAGAGAGCAACTACGAAACGCAAAGGACTCATGTTTTCCCCGACTATGTAAAAGTGAATATGCTAAAAATGGTTTGAAACTGGAGAATATGACAAAGCTGCTCTTTATAAGGTGATGAGTAAATGAGTTTCGCTTTTTGTAATCTCCTTTGGAAGAAAAAATTGCATATTTCAACCATTACTTTTTGAAAATAGAATTGGAAATCTCGCAATATTTTCTTGTACCTCATTGTCAATTTTATCTTATTCAAATAAGTGTACTTTCAGACTTGGCAAAGTGGCCGACTTGGTTGGATAAAAATTCTGTAGAAGACGTTCGTGAGGCTTTATCTTTGGGATGCTAAACAGTGGTACGACCGTGTACTTAGAGTTGTGTAACACCTTATACACGAGAAACGCAGATTTGTATCTTTTCCTCCGCTAATGCCTCAGAAAGGTGCGGTACATAAATTTTCAACTTTCTGCTTACGTGGCAAAGTGCAGGGCAACTCTGCATACATTTCCTTCCTGCTTTATAATTACAATAAATACGTAACAAGAACCGCGTTAACAAGCAACTAAGGTTTTGCATAACCAAATGACTTTATGTAGCCTATATGATATAGTCTGAATTATTGGACAGATTTTCTTTTCTAAAATGGATTGAAATACATGTAGTATGCACTATGACACTTTTAGAACCTAAGTGTACCCTATTCCCATAAAAAAATTCTATGCCATAAAACTCGTCAATGAACAACGAGCCTTTATCAAGGAAACAGTGTAATGCAAATGTCCTACTAGGTAACCATGTCCTTATATCTGAACACTAGCAATTCAAATATCAGACCATGCATTTTCAGTTCGTCCACTTCCTGGGATACTCGACCTCTTAACCCTTGGGAGGTCGCAGTATTTAGTAAGTGCTGCCAACACCCATTCGTGGATTTCTGAGTAAAATACTGAGTAAAATTTTTAACCCCACGAGGGTCGTGGATCAATATTAACATGGTAGCGTAATTTTTAGCGTGTATCTCGTAGATACCGTGAATTCCCAAGGGTTAGCCTACAGTTACAATCGATGCGTTTTCTGATAAACTGATATTCTGACGAACATATGCGAGCTGTTTATCATATAAGTGAGACAAGTTCAGAAACATTCGTCAGAACATCAGTTCGTCAAAAAAACGTATCCACCAAAACCGCAGCCTTAGGGTACGTGTCCACTTGGGGGTGAAACTATCACGAGTTGCTCTCGAGAATGCTCTCAGATAGTGTATTTACTATCAGACACTACGTTCAGAATAACTGAAAACAACTATCCAGGATGAATACACTATCTGAGAGTACTCTCGAGAACAACTCGCGATAGTTTCACTCCCAAGTGGACACGTACTCTAAAACTACTGCGAGTTACTCTCGAGAGTGCTCTCACATAGCGTATTCATCTCGGGCAGTTCCTTTCAATTACTCTAAACGTAGAGGTCTAATAGTAAATACCCTATCTGAATATGTGCTCTCAAGAGCAACTAGCGATAGTTCCACTCCCAAGTGGACACGTACCCTTACGCGCCCAGATATTGGAACATTTACGCCTTACCTCCTCCTCAACCTCCCCTATCCACGACCAAGCAACGAAACAGGGTGGGCAATCCAAAACAGGCGTTCGAAATCCCGTGGTTCGACGGCGCGCCGAGGCCCAGTCGTGGCGACCGGTTTGCCAACGAGTGAGCCGCGTGGTTATCTCGCGCCTCGTTCCGATCCAAGAGGGAGCAGAGGCCACGTGTCCCGACGCGAGGATCAACGCCACACGGTGTGTTACTAAACCTCCGCGACGACCGCGGGACTCCGGCAGATCGACCGACCGACCGACCGACTGAACGTCCAGAGTACGACGAACCCGTGACTAAACGCGCGCGCGAACGGGGTAGCTGTGGACACGCCAGAGAGGGAGAGGCTCTGGTCTACAAGAACAAGGGGTAGGGAGGGAGAGGAGATGATGATAATAATAATAATAAGAGGGAAGGAGAGGGAGAGAGAGGGAACGATCGTTTAGGGGGGAGAGAGAGTAGAAGAAAGAGAGAGAGAGAGTGAGTGAGAGAGACTGAGGGAAGGGGCAGGGGGAGAGGACACGAAGAGTCGTGGGTGGGCGAAAGAAAGTGGTGGGGGTAGGTGTAGTGGATCCATTCATGCACCAACGTAGAGTACGGAAGGTGCAGGCGTTGGAGCACCCAGCCAGAGCCTGATTGGCCGTTGCTGTGTGCGGACTGAGCACAGACACCGACTGCTATTCTGTGCTCTGCCGGTGGTCGCCGCTGCACCACACTACACACACTCTCTGTATAGATCGGGAGTAGGAAGCGGCTAGGCTAGCGGCGCGCCGCGTGCTGTTCTCACTCTAGGGTCCGGCACGGCCACGTGTCCTGGCTATGAATGAACCACGGATTTCGCCACCGCGGTCGGGCAACGCGCGGGTCGCTTTGGGAGCCTGCCGACTCGGGGAGAAGCGAGCTGCCTGGGTCGCGAATGTCGCGGATGGTCCCTTGTGAAGGAGCGGCGCAAGATGCAGTCAGCTTTATTTGACAGAGAAATTAAGCTTTAAGGACCCTACATCCGGTGACCACGACGGACGTGGATGTCTGGTGACCGATGCCTGCTGTTCAGTCGAGGAATAATGGAGACAATAAAGGTACCCTGGGACCGAGGACCTCAAGCAGGCTTACTTGAATTTTCACCACCTGGAACGAATTGCTTGCAGGTGTTTCGTTCTTCGCTTTGAAGTCGGAAATTCTGCTATCATAGAGTTCTCTTACTGGTTAATTAGTTAATATAAATGACTTTAGAAAACGTGCGGACTTTGTTGATACTGGGATAGAGGAAAACTTCGACAGTTACTGATTCATGGAGGTACCTTTTAATAACTGTGCTATTAGCAGTCACTTCATTTGTGTTTCTTGGGGCTAAGAAGACTATATAGTAAGGCAAGAAGGAGATTGGATGCATATGATGGTTTACAGAAGAAAGGCTTGAATAATTTTATAACTTATTTCTATAGTATTTTGTTACGTATTACCGCACTTGTTTAATTAACTTTTTGTACAATAATGGGTTGCTACCATTTATAAATAAATAAATAAATAAAATAATTTTAAATAGGTAATAAAATTTTAGCTTTTAATAAACAGAGAATTGACCAAGAATCAATGAGAAATAGTGTTGCTTTAGAATTTCTCTTTTTTAGAAGTCACGAAACAGTTAAGATACTCAAGTTATTTTATCCAGCATGTACATTAAAGTTTCTGAAGAATTGCAAGGAGTTCAAGGAGTAGGGATCGCACTCTATGTATATCGATGAATCTCATCGTGGGTGTCGAGGACGTGCTGTGTTTACGAATGCTAAATCAGAGCCGACATCTAACATCGCTGTTGTTTTTTCTCCTTTTATTCCTCATTTATGTGCGACTGATCACTCGAATGCTGTAGGTACTCTTGTATGCACTGGCATTTAGGATTAATTAGCCTCGTTACCTGACTTTCCGAGAAGAGTAACGACGAAAAAAATGGAACCTCTTCGCTAAGTACTTATTTATATAGTGGAAAAGTAAACTGCGGTTTCTGCTAGCACGAGCTGAGAGATTTCTGGGAATTTCAGCGTCATTTGCGAACTTCTCGATCGAGCACGGCGTTTATGTAACTGTACGCTTTAGATTACATCTGTTCTCAGATGTATTGTAAGAAAACGTGCGCTAATCTGTGTTTTTTTCCTCGTGATGGTAAAAATATCATCGACTTGGAAAGATACTGTGTAAATAGATGATAACTTCGGCTGGTTTGTGATAATGGTTACGTACCTTGGATATTGCAGTTGCAGACAAATAGGATGAATTAAGAAATCTGTTGATGCAAAGTTATTGAAAACAGATATTGTACAAAGTATATATATTTAAAACAATGTTTTCCTCTCTCTCACGTTTTTTATAGATGGTAAATCTTCTGGTGGAGATTAGCAAAGCAAAGTAGTGAGTAGAAAATTCCCTTTTCGCTGGCACTATTCTTATCTAGCTTTGAGAAGCATATCTACGTGGAAAGCATGAAGATTTCACATGAAAGAATAAATCGAAAATAATAAAACGTTTTCTAGGATAATATCTGACAACGAGTGTCCCTCAAGTACACGTGTAAGTACTTCATTATACTGAGATTCTCAGATATCACTGCAGAATCACAAACACTTTAATTAATATTCATATCAGTTCCTATTTTTAAATTTCCTACTAAAAAGCTACAATACAGAGAGAACAAATATTCTATATCTTCCACTTTAATCCTCTCAACGCACAAAAGTGAAACGAATACGTGAACAATTTATAACCGAGTATCCACAACCACCAATATCATAAATACCAACAGTAATTAAGTATACTTTACGTTCTATAAAAGCAATTACAAATCGATTATTCCAGAAAAAACAAGCGTCTCATGAAAACAGAATCTACTTCATATCTACTCCAAAATTGATCTTCTAACTATTTACAAGCTCAGCCTTCTCACAAATTTCGATGGCTGCTTCATGCTCGACAATACATTTCAATTGCATCGAAATTGATAAAGAAGCCCAACTTCTAAACAAATTAGCATCTTCCTTCAAATCTGACCAGTACCCATAACTTCACACATACCCTACTGACCACCTTCGACAACAGTAGAAAAAAAGAAAAGACCAATATTCATGACCACAGATAAATCTCGCCTCCACTAGTCAGCGAGGGTGTCAGAGGGTCGACGAAAGTCAGCGGAACGCGAAGAAAGATAAGAAGGACGCGGCGAAGAGGAATTGACCGTGTCCTTGTTTTGCAAGCGGCGCACGACGATATATAACAAGGTTGCAGAGCTTAACCGTGGCGAGGGAGAGAGAGGACAGCGACTCAGGGGGACCACGTGGGCTCGTCAGCGAGGCCAGAGCATGAATGAACCGAGGAACGTAACGTACTATACGATGCGGAAAATGGTGTGGTGGGGCGTAGAGGTAGCAGTGCCGATACGCGGCGGTGCCCACGCGGTAAAACGTCGCTGGCTCTCCTACTCTTGCAGACGCTCGCGGACTGCCAGACATAATAGAACATCCGTGGCCCACCGCGACGGGGGAAGAAATCACCTCTGCTTAAGTATTCGCAGAGAATTTCGTCGCTGCTACGCGAAAACCCGAAATCTCGACTGGTTTTGGTGAATTGCTTGAGTTGCAGGATTCGAGTTAGGAAGATTTTCTTCATTCTATGTTCTACGCAGGGCTGCGGAGTTGGAAGTCAATATTCTTGATGCTGACTCTAACTGTGACCCTCTTTTTCTTCGAACTCCGACTCTAACCCCGATTCTGACTCTAGTGATCAGAAATTCCTTCTGAACCTCAACTCCGCGACTTTATTATTCCAATCTACGACTCCAACACTTCAGGAGTCCACAATTCCAGAACTCTAAGAATCCAGGATTCCAAGACTTCGAGACACCAAGACACGAGGACTTCAATTCAAGAAATTTTACTGTCAGGCCCTGAGCTCGTCCAAGTTCACTTCTCCTTCTAAATGAACTGTCGAGAGTGGAAATACAAGACGAAGATCTAAGTTTACCCTGTTCACTTTTTGAATATTTCCTCGAATTCTGTACTGGTTCTACCTAAGTTGAGCGGGTGCCAGGCACACAATATCAAAAATTCATCCACGTAAGAGATAACTTACAAGTTAACAATTGACAATGGTTTCTCACTTCCTCGGTTTATAATATGAACATTTCTATTGAAACTCAAAAAGACACTCAGGCTCTAAGAAGAAAAAAAGGGGTGGAAGATTGACCGATTCCTTACTAAATAACCTGCAGAAATCTGAATGAATAAATCTATTGCTATTGAGCTGTGCTTCTCCGCCAAGTTGGACAAAGTAATATCATCTAGTCCAATATTTGGAAAGTTCTCGAGAAATTGTAATATCGGAGGGTCAGGTTCCCAGTTGCCGCGGAAGGAAAACAGGAGTGGCTGGGACGCGTAAAGGGGAAATTTTACGCGACGCTAAGCGCCAGTCACGATTCACTTGCTTCCTGAATGATGCACGACGCCGTCGGCACCGGTTACTGAAATAAGTTGATCGATGGGAGTTAGCGCGCCTCTTAGACACTCACCTCAGGTAAATTTGTTTAAGGCCAACCCCGCTGTTTACGCAGCCGTTGGGTAGATGGAATTGCTCGCAAAGCGATGCCCACTCGTTTCTGGTATTAACCTGGAACATAAATCAGGAACGAGCAATTTAAATATTGCCAACCACTATGAACAAACAAAAGATAGCGTATGGAGGAGAGGAAATGCTTTGCGTTACGTGCTGCAAATATTTCAGGAGTCAAGCATATAGATAACTGCTATTTTCGCTCGTTATAAATGTAAAAGGCGAGCTTCTGAAATGGAATTACTGATACACATGTGCCACTTCAGATGAGAGTGAAAAGAAAAAGAAAATAATTATGAGCAGACTGCAGATTTGTAATGCATTCTTGGAAAATTTCAGTGTTCAAGAAAGTATAAAATGTGCATAATATGAGGTGTTCACAGGCTAAAGTGATCAACTCCACTTTTTACATTCTTTTTTGTTTCAAATTTTGGCGCCAAGGCATTTCATTTATACTTGGTTTTTTAGATTTAATATAAATATAAATATATTTGTTTTGTTGAGCTAATGGATTTGGCAGATGAGTAAATCTTTACTTATTTTTTACCTTTTTAATAGTATTCATAAATATTTTAATTTATATGGACATTCGTTACGAGAAACAGCGTGGGCGCAGTTACACTGTAATCTGAGAAACGCGAAATCAAGTTTTTCTTACTGGCACTGACGATTATTTTCAATAATATTCCTTAACGAGATTCGTTTTACAAGCTCGTGGATGGTTTTACGCAAGTATTTATAGCTTGTATTATTTATAGGCGAGTGGCTGTTTGGACAGCGGCGAAGAAGCGCGATGTGCGCGCGTTTCGAAATAAATTTTCCCCAGGGAATTCGAGGTTTCTTTCTCCCCCCCTCTGGTCGATTTTACGCGATTTCCAAGCATTTCGACAAATGACGAGCCAGGCAATTGGGTGAAAACGTTCTAGAGCCATTTAGGATGAGGAGTTAATGGCTCTCGGTAACACGAAGTATTTTTAACGAATATACTGCGGGGATACACGTGTGTATTTAGCTTCACTTTCAGTTCAAATATTCTCGACAGAAATATGATGAAAAGATACAACACAAACTTCGTTGTAAATAAATCATTATCTCTTGTTTTAATACGAATTTGAAACTGAGCGAGATCAAACATGGAACTTTGATGTGTTTCGTATTGACATTGTTCTAAGTAAATTTATGTTGCGTGTATTCGGTGAATAAACATGTGAGAGATTGTACTCGTTCTTCTTCCTGCTTTTCAAAGTAAAAAGAAAGAGAATTTAATTTATTCTTTTTTAATCAAGAGCGAATAAAGAATTCATGACGAAAAGCAACCTTTACGGAATGTTACAATTTTTTTTAAAATAAGAACACATTGTACTGAAAAAAGAAATTTTCATCACGCTTGCATTTGACTTGCAGAACGCGAGATTTATTGTCGTCGAGATCGTGACTCGATCGGAGCACTTTCTCGACAAGAGAACACAGTAGGTCCTATCGCAAAAGTATTCCACGAACTCAGCTGGTGACGAAATGAAACACTTGTTTTTTCTCGCACAAAACGACAAACATCCGTCTCAACGTTACCTTTACTTGAAAGTCATTTATATTTGCGCAATAAAACACAGGAAATCATAATTCCTAATTGTTCGATTCGAATCCTTGATCCCTATGAACTCACTTTCTACTATGAAAACTCGTAATAGTTTCTCTTCTAGCCTTCGTGGAAAATAAAACTAATATGTAAAAAAAATGGACAACGCTTTCACATCAGTATTCCAATAATTGTATTATTCAACTAATATTCGTGTCGAATGGGAAGTCTCGCGGAAAGCATTGCCTCTAATGCTCCATTCCAATTTCCCCTGATACCCATGTGTAGCAACACCTAGGCTAAGAGTGCCAATTACTGTGTGCTAACAGATTACTGTACCTCCTTCCCTTTATTTCCACAAGATGCAGTACTATTAAACTGAAACTATTTGACTACATTAAAACAACACGAACATTATCAGTTCAATTCTGCTACATTTCGTTACACTGAAAATAAAAGGGAGAAGTAGTCAGCCAGCACACAGTGATCAGTACCCTTACCCCATTTAATGCAAAAATCCATCAAGACACACACATTTCAACAAGTTCACCCATTACTTCAAGAAATCTCCCATATTCGAAATTAAGATCCCAGATTCTAAAACCAGCTACAATAGTTAATACACGGAGGAACGAAATACATCCAAGATAGGTTGAAACCGTGGGTGTTCCGAGATTACGACACACTTGCATCGCGGTCGTATCGCAAAATGATCCGTCCATATAACGCGTTCCTCTTGGGTACCGAGGAACGATCAGCGGGGGGAAATATTCGAGACGAGGTGGCTCGTTTACGACTCGGCGCTCGGCCAACAGGGTTTACGGTTCCGTTCGGCAACTCGATCGCCATCGTTGGTGGAATCCTACCATCTTCCGCGACCCAGAGAACTGTATACGGAGTACACTATCTTCTTGTTATAATCTTGCTTTTACATTCGCTATAGTTTCGAAATTATTTGTGTCGGCGATCATGAAATTGGCGTAAGTCGAAAATTGAAAGAAAAATTACTTCATTAAGTGAATGAGAGCGATGGAAGTTCTTTTGTAAAATTCACGTTTTCGTTTTTCGTGATTTGGATCACTTCCATGCGATTCAATTAGTGATATAACTTTGTTTTTTCAATGCTTGGCTTACACTACTTTTATAATCGCCGACACCTTTAGACTAAAAGAATTTTAATTACGAGCACTGTCGTTCTCTATTTCTGAGGAGACCAAAGTGGAATTCCTATCTACCAAGTCATCTCGTAAATAATGCTTCTGAGAATTATTTTATTCGTAGATAAAGAAATTAATGTATTCTGCTATTTTTAGTTACAGCTCTTTCCATCACCATTTCTTACCACTTCTGAGGCTCTTTTTCCAAGGATTCTGAGTCTTTTAAACGAGAATATGAAACGTCAAGCAGTATTATTTAGGGGATGACCTGATTGAATGCGTCAGTAACCGCGAGCTTATATCGAAGATATACTGTGCACATCGAAAATGATCCAGAGGCGTGAGATGAATATACACTGATGGGGGCCGAGGCTGGTCGGCATCGCGCTTCGAGGGGAATTCCTGGTAGCGGGATACGCGGAGATAAAACGCTCTGGCTGGATATAAATTTCCTCGGCGTGCTGAAAAAATAACCGACGACTCGTGTTACGCGGCTCGCGCGCACATGTGCCTCGCGATCATAGAGGACAAGACGAGGGGGTAGAGGAAGAGGGACAAAGACGGTGGATGCGAGCGAGAATGCATGAACGGTGTGTTAAGCTTGCGAGCGTGTGCGATCCCAGCGATGTGTATACCATTTGCGTATGTATGCATCGCGATATGTTCATCTTAGCGCGCGTGCTCGATAAAGCTGCGTTCTCCCTGAAGCACAATAAGGAGGCAATTTTTATTCGTGTCCCAGGCTTTCTGAAAAAATTGTTGCTGAATTTTTCACCGCGTTTCTGATGCTATTGCGGTGATAAAAGTTGCTGCTTGTTGCTTGCTCCAATTCGGAGTGATAAATGTTAAAGAAGAGTAGAAAACTCGAGTCGAGTTTTAATGTGTAGATTTCTTTGCTGTGTGTTCCTCAAATTATGTTGCCTCGGTACAGACAGAAGTCTAACAGTAAGATAAAAGGATATGATCCACTCATTTGGCAAATCGACTAACTACACCAAGCAAGAGTATTCATACTTATTTTAAATATCAAATATTAGGTATCAATCAAATACTCTACATTAAAATTGTAAAAAATTCAGAAAGTAGAGTTGAACACTTGGACCTGTGAATGGTACATATGTCACATTGGTCAGGAAAGAGTTAATGCTTGTGATACCTATTTAGGTATGCTTGAAACGCCCCTTTTGTGGGCAGCTTCTCCATGTATCATATGATTAATGTCAACAAATTAGATAATAATGATTTTTGGACCTACTGTACAATGCATTAAACATTTCAAATCCCTCCCATTGTCCCAAAAAGCGACTAGGTTCGCGCTATCGTCCACATGATGGAAAGGATGATATATCACACATATACCCTTTGTACACGTATACAAGACATATATTGAGATAACATTTGCGGATTTGCGGTTCTCGTTAGCGACTGAAACGTTATTCCGTCTGGAACGATATCTCGTTACAAACGTATTGCGTCTACGAGCAACCAGCCCTACGCGCTTATCGCATGAATTTTTCAGTCGTTTGATCTTGAAAAAAAAAAAAAAGAAACTTCGCTCGTTCGCGCTGCTAGTTCGTGTTAACTTCGTGCATGCCTATACTCGTGACTGCTAACCTGTGAAAAATGTATAATCCCCAACTTCCTGCGTTATTATAGAATTAGCCGAGTGTCTGTTCTAACAGACAGGTTCGTTAAAGTAATTACAAAAGAGCACCTTGGATTGTATTTGCGAATGTGACAAAAACTGTACAGAAGAAAAATTGCAGTTTTTGGTAATTGCTTAATAAGTAACAGAAGAAAAAAAGATGCGAAAAGGAATTATAAATGGTGAAAAAAGCAAATCCATAGTATGAACCGAGGTTATCCCCTTGTTTTAGACCTATTTTCCTATAGTATATTCGGTGATTTCACGTGACGTGACAGTAGTGTTCGCACCCTAAGATACAACGCCCACAACACTCAATTTTAATCACTTTCCTCGAGGTACGAGTCTCCTAGGTTGAACCATACTTCCAAGCACAGAGCACAGCCTAAATTTCGAGATTAAGTTTCCAGGGGGTAGCGTGCGACGCCACTCGGTTCACCAACGCGTGCCTCCCATATTAATTATCTGAAGCAAAATAAGACTCGATCGAGCGTCGGAGGCTGAAGATGCCATGTGTCGAGCAATAGCCCGGAGACGTAATGAAATATCGTTCCGGGGGCTCCCACTCTTGCACGCCGCGTTTGTCGCGGGTCGTGGAACGAAGAGGAGGGGGGAAGTAAGGAGTCGTGAAATCGACGACGACGGACGGACATACTGGGTCAGTGCTCTCTGGATCCGCGCCCGTTTCTTTGCTATTCTCGTCGTCGCGACGCTCAACCTTATGAATCGAGAATGTGGCGCCCCACCGTGGACGACCTCGCGACACCTCATCGGCTCCGTCAAAGCTGTCGAGAACAAGGCGTCTTCGAGCAATAAAGAAATGGTATCCCCCGTGGCAGGCGGTGGTGCTGACGCTATACAGAGTGACACTGGAATAGGTGATCCCACTTTGGTGGAGAATTTTAGTCTTCCTAAGGATGATGAAACGAAACTCTTCCGTTTGGAGGAAAATTGTAGAACTTCGACTGTTTTGAAGTATGGTAGAGTTAAAAGTGTATCATCTTTTTAATAATTAAATGTACATAGTGGGATATCTTTTATGGTGGAATATTCTGGGTGAAAAAATTTGTAACTCTTTCTGATATCGCAGCTAGAATGACACTGGAAGTCTAGTTATAATGAAAATGTTGGAAAAATCATTCTGTTACGAAAAATGATCTGTTTTTATTTTTAGGAAAAGTAGAATATGCTAACAAAGTGGAACCACTTATTTTAAAGCCACTTTGTATATGGATGTCTATTCAACGTTCATATCTAAAACTAGGAGATACTGATATTTACGAGATGTAGTCCTCGATATTTTTATTATAGGGAAACTTGGCCGGTAGAAGGTACCGTGGTTCATCTAGCGTTAACATCGTTGACACCTCGCCACCTTTCCATTGGCGTAGCCTCTCACGACAGGTTTCCTTTAAATAAAGACGCAGTTCCTTGTTAAGTAACTTGTTCTCATTTTTTGGCTTTTAGATGAGAATGATATTAGTATCTATAGGGTGTCCATGAGAAAGGTGAGTCTAAATGAACAAGCAGGCCTATAGATATATACCATTAGTTTCCTGAGTTCAAATTATGTTCCAAAACTGGCTACCAGTAGTTAAGGAACAAGAATTTTATAGCGCAGTTCGATTTTAAGTTTTCAATGGATATGTATGACTACCTATACAATTTTATTCAACTAGGTTATCGTTCTCAGAAGAATGTCCATTTCAAATGAAGAATCGACATATTGCCATTCGATCGTGTCTCACTTGCTATTAATATGGGTTACATTACCACTGTTGCAGAAAAGGAAACACTAGAATCCCTTTTCGCTGCACAGTACACGAACCAGAATAAACGAAGCAATTCAGTCGGCGAGTTTAAACCTCTTAACAAACTCAAAACCATCAAGTCGATCGGAGACAGGGCTACAATTTATCCTCCCGCCACGAAATTATCTGGATCACGATTGTGAAAATTGGCGCGACATTTAACACGTGAAAAGCTGAAATTAATAGTAGGCTGTTGCATAAGCTGCCTGAAATCATCGGTATTACGCGTTGATGCGACTTTTCCGTGCCGTTTGACCACAAAACGATCCAGATTCGTCGTTCAACTAGCTCATTCCCTCCTCTAGCAACTGTAACGAACAATGCTATCGAGACGTGTAACGATTACGATAAGAATCGCAGCGTATAAATATGTAGTTACGCGTGGAATAATTAATACCATTCTCTTATGTATCTTCTGATCTTAATGAATTTTCTCTTTAAATGCAGCCTCGTGGGGATTCCCACAATGAGTCGAACAATATTTGCGACGCTCGTTGAAACCCAGACGCACATTACTTTGCCTTGAGAGTCATTTAAATAGAAACTATGAGTACGAGGAAAATTCCACGCACTTTCTATTGAATGAAAAACTCACGAACTGATTTTCTATACTGACAACTTGTGAGTATCGGGGAGGCAATAAAAAAATCCTCGCGTTGCTAGGTGATTAAACTGAACTGTTATAAATTCATCGGTGCATGTGCACTGATTACGCGTTTCCCGTGCTGAGGAATTAACCCATTGAGACCGTATTTATGTGTCAAACGCTGAGGTCAGAGGACAGTGCAGAGGTGCCCCTTTCGTCAGCGTTAAAGTTGCAGTGTTGGCTGGATGCAAGCTCGATGGCAGCGTTTTCTTACGATTTCTTGAATTTTTAGTTTTTGACTGATTCCAAGAGAGCTCTTCTATCGAAAGAGAACTGTAATAAACAGACAACACTGTATTTGAAGGTTTTTATTTCTATAACTATTTTAATATAAAATAATCTTGTTCTTGTAATATCTATTCTGAAGTAGGAACTCAGGAATAGATCACAAATGTTTATGCAAACTCACGTTTCCATAAGTGTAATTAACGAAATAAAATCTAAGTCCACAATCTACCGATGCCAGCTTTTACTAGATAATTATAAATGAACTATTTCGAAAAAGATCTTAACGATATTGTCACATGGCCTCATTGGGTTAATATCGCGTATAAGATTGGCTTGATTATTTCATCAGTGGAGCAAGAGTTAACGCCAGTAGATTTGCAAAATCGTGAAAGATAATTACGCTTGATAACGGTGTTATAATAAAAAGGAGCAGACGCAGGGAAACGTAGGGAGACATTGCACGGTTTACCTGATCTCTTATCGGCCATTCTACACACGCTGCCGCGGATCGCCAACTTTATCTGACATAAATACGCGGGATTTATCGCGATATGACATTGCGGCTGTTCTCGGCGATAAAGAACTACCTCAACTTTGTGAAGCCTATGATTAGTGATTGATGCGATGCTATCTTATGTGCTTCGCGACAATTTCTAGCGGTGTAAGGAAGAATACCTTTGACCTTCTGTCCTTTGATAATTATTTAGAAACACAAGAGTGTATACTGTGACGTGATAACATTAGAGGCAGTTGTGGTTAACAGGATTATTAGAATAATTCGAGAAAATCAATTTGAAAAATTTAAAAGATACAGTATGGTAGAAGATAGATAATTTGGTATTGCCTACAGTTCTTTTCATGCAATGTTAATGGAACGAACTATTTACTAAAATTTTAGAACTTTTTCAATTAAATAGATTCAGTCGTTTTCAAATGAAATAATTTTCCAAGTTATTAAGTGACATTAAATGGCAAGTAAGATACACAATCACTGTTCAAACACTCGCAAACACACAGTGATGAGCACAAATAAGTTTTACGATTTATCTTGGCCAACTTCAGCTCAGATGAACGTCTTTTCTAAATACTAACTGCATAGGGTAAACTTTGATACAGACTGTTAGAGGTACCAACGAGAGAACACAAATAGTTTCACAGAATTTTCTTAAATAGTTGCATTTTACTAGAAAAAGTCTGAAACTTGAAGAGCGCAAAATAAGTATAAGTAAACAATTTACAGCTGTATGTCCCGATACTTCAATTATAAAGTTCCAGAAACTGATGATATTATTCTATGACACTACTTTTTATTTTTAACACATTCGACCCTGATGACTCACCAATTGAATCAAAGGAAAGCTCTCCTCATTAGCGAAATACAGAACATGTGAGTCATTTTTATGCTGAAAAGACTGTTGACGGCCGCTGAGGGCAGACTTGCCAAAATACACTAGTCCCAAACATGTTAATTAGGTTACCTGTACATCCGAAATTAAGCCTAAAATCGACTAAAGTAAACGTTAATATTTACGTATGGGGACTAGTTTAACTACTGGAACATTTACCTCATCTAACACCCACCCCAGAATCTGCAAAGAATAAAGAAATCAGCCACGAGAGGAGCTCCTCAGTGTTCAGCATAGTCTCGAACCAACGCTCCACTATACCTCCAACTAGCCTCCCAGAAGGCCTCAGGAACCACCGAAGAAAGCCTTAGGCCGCGACATCCGCAGGCCTCGCTCGATTCGCCGGAAGAGGGATCCAAGAAGGAAGGCAGAGGCGTGAACCGGTCGCTATCGGTCACACGTTGAAGCGCGGTAGCACGCGACACGCGATTAGGTAGAGCAGAGAGACCAGGCACACGCGCGCTTGCGGGGAGATCCCCGGTGTCTCGCCTGTAATCGCGCGACTTTGCTTGACCTTGACAGTATGAATTACACGGCGCATGCGCGGGGGACGTTCTTCGAGAGCGTCGAACGTAGTATCCCCACGTGTTCGTTCGGCTCCGGCCGAGGGACTACATGATGAAAGTGTCTTTGCCGCGACCACGTGCTCGTTGGGGTAGGACATGGTCTCTCTTACTCTCTCTCCCACCCCCTCTCAACCTCTTCTCTCGCCCTCTCTCGCCCTCTCTCTCCCTCTCTCTCTCCCCCCACCCGAGGGCCAGAGTTTCTCTGCTCTGCTCGCCACCGCTTCTGGCCTCTGCACGCGGCTCTCTTCCGTGTCGCCAGCGTGTTCCGCTTCCTCGCGGCGGCCTCTCTGCCCGCCACGGTTTTTCGCGCCTCGAACGATCGCGGACAGCCTCGCGCGCGCCTCGTTTCCGCGTTCTGCCGGAACGGCTGACGACTGCCGCTGTGCCACTGCGATCCTCGAGCCCAGAGGCGAATCAGAGGCGACCTGGGGCTAGTGCTGCTGCGGTTTCGCGGTTTTATAGAGACACAGGTTGATCTACCTTTACGAGGTGAGGGTGGAAGGAGTTTTAGCGGGTGATTAGAGACGAGTGGAGTGTAGAATGTTAGTCGATGAAGGAGAAGGAACTTTGGGAGAGTTTACCCAACAGCAAGGGTATTCGATTTTCTAGAAATTGTCTATTCATGTATTTACTGGGAAACTGGTCTTCGTGTTCTTGGGAAAATCAAGTAGGGGTGAGAAAAGATTTGTGAACTGGTTACAGACATTGTTTGCGAACAGTGATCGCGATCTGTTTGGAGGTGTATATCCAGCTCTACATAGGCAGTGGAACTTGTGCTAAGTGAACCTCGGTTGTCCGTAATTTTTATCATTGGAGTTATGGACATGGGACACGCTCAATCACCACCACCGATCTACAGGCGGCAAGCTAATTTCAAACGTAGAAACGACAGGTTCAACATGGTAATTATATCTGAGAAATAATAATGTTACTTACAGATTATCTACTATGAGTTATTTCTTAAGAGATAATTACTGTATAGAACCTGTAATTTCTATGCTGGAAATTTGGTCGATGGCTGACGGTCGTTGGTGATAGTCGAGCGTGACTGCTTCTTAGTGTAATAACAATAAGAGTTCGGTAGGGCGTTTATCGACACTTAAACGATTATTTAATAACAGTCTGTCAAAGATAAGCAAACTAGCTATGATAAGGGTGCTTTAGGTTTGAGAAGGCAATTAACCTGATACTATTTTGCTTTGGTACGATTTATCACTAGGATTTAGGTGTCACATTGCACGTGACTCGTAAAGGGAGTCAGTGAGACTAAATAGTCCTATTGACGAGCAATATAAAGCTGATGGCTACGTTGAGTCTTTCAGCTATCGAGTATCATAGAATTGTTTAGACTAGTTTAGGGAAAAAAGTGTTCAAGAATGGCAAGCAGCCTGACCTCGTATTACTAATGAATGAGAATATTGTTCCTGGAAGATTTGGTCACTGAGTGAAGAAGACAATGCTTTTTTGGTACGGCTAAGGGGACTGCAATGAACTCCACAGCACTTGCTCCGGAACTATCGATTGGGAACGTCTACTTAAAGAATTTCGAACATACTGTTCATAAAGAATCTGGTCACTAAGTGGCGAAGACAATGCCTGTTAGTAAGAAAATTGTGATAAACCCCAGAGGACTTACTGAACCCTCAGAACCTTAGTGAAGTAAAAATCGAGAATTTTCTACGACACAAATTCAGACGTTAAACCTTATATAAATTCTACGTAGCAAAATTAGGATTTCAGTGTTATTTCACGTTGCTGTCATGTAGCTGCGTACTTGTAGGGTGCTCGAAACCGTAGTGGCGAATGGAACAATCGAATTAGAGAGAGTATTATACGATCCCATCTCGAAACAGTGTAGGTCGTATCGTGTCACGTGTATAATCGTAACTATTTTTGCGTGTGGAGTATAATACGCAGTCACGATACCCGTCCAATGCATAAACCTCTGCTAGAGCCATGCTCGAACAATGGCCAGGTTAATTAGGATCAATGAAATAAATTCGTTTGATCATGTCGCTCATCGGCCAAGAATTTTATTATTATGCTCGGCTAATTACTAGGAAAATGCTGGCACGCTCAAAATATTAATCGCGCGTTTAATATTGCAGTAATGCCCTAACCTGTGCGATTATACGCGAATTAATTGCGAATAACTGCCCGAGTAGGTGTAACGTTTATGAGGATAACACTATTTAATAAAATTGAGCGATTATATCCATATTCGTACGTGTGCCATTAGCAACAGAGCGATTTTAAGCTGCTTTTTTTTACTTGAGAAACTACTGTGCACTGAATTTGAACTTGTGTTTCTCAGTGCAACGCGGAACCTAAGTGACTTTTGAGCCTCGTTCCCACGTGAATATTTTCAGCGCGTTTTACTACTGCAATGACTCTAGCATGCACTTTAAGCCACATTTCCACGTGTGCAATGGCGAGATACAAGAAATTCTAAAGCAGGGTTTCTCAACTGGGGCGATATCAAAACAACAAAACAAAATAAATGGAGATAGGAAAAGAAGAAAGGGGTAGGGGAATTACAGGAGTAGGCAATATTCGAATAAGAGCCACAGGACAGAAAAGGTTGAAAAATCCTGTCCTCAAGTCGAGCATTTTGTTTTATATGATTATAAATTTTATCATACGCAGTGGAAGCACTTGAGAAAACAGAATAATCATACAAAATTAACTTCATTGTTTTTTGCACTGTCTATAAATTAATTGAACACATCAACCTGACTCTACGAATGATAAGAAATCTTCCTTGCTGTCAGGTATCAGTAATTGCTAAACGCAACAATGCTCGAGCCCATCGATGCTATTTATTCGTTAATGTTGCAAAGACACCTTAATGCGTGCTAAAGTGTTATTACGAACGAAGAATGTGTAGCGTAATTTATGGTGTAATTTCCTGTGGCGACGTCAGGAATGCTTGTATGATTTAGTGTGCTCATTAAAGCCGTGATACGCCTTGGTAGAAATAGTACCAACATTTCTACTTACTAGTTTATAGTTCGCGAAATATAAAACAGCCAATTCGAAAGTTAATGCATCCTGCATTTTACTGCTTCGAATTTTACTATGCCTCTTCCTAGGTAACAAAGCCTGTGGAGCGCGAAAATTGTTGAAATTCAATCTTTGGGAAATCGCGGGATAAACGACGGTGTTCAATTAATTCAACTTCCAAAGTTTACCGACGATTTACTACGTCGATATTTTCATTCAATAGCGATACGACTTCCCCCTGTTATTCTCTGTATTTGCACTGATAAGCAATCAACCATTACACACACATTGTGGATACATGAATTAATTCTAGTAACACTAGATCACTTTCTACTCCAGAAAATGTAGTGGAGAATAAATGTAAAAATGACTAAGTGTTAAAAAATTCGACCTTCAGGCGAACAATTTCATTAAGTTACACAGTTAAATTGCACCTCATTGTTCTTCTTTGCTTCCACCTTTTATCACACATAATCTCATTAGTTTGCTTCACATTTTAAGCAAAAATTTAAAGCAGTTCGAACCACGAATCCGATTGCAAGAAGAAATATAAAATTACATGCTCACACCATCACCCCTTTCTGTATCAACTCACTCTTACATTCAAAAAATCAATAACAGTTTCACAGAATTATTACAACACATCACAGAACTGTCAAACGAAAAACAATACAGAGAATATACCACTATTAAGACAATCTAGATACGTATCTTTGAAATATTCCTAAATACCATTAAAAACCACGCATTATCGAAACTAGCCTGACCCACACACGAGTCGTAACACCCTGACCATATTCTTGGCCAATATTCGATCGGTGAAACCTTCACAAATCAACAAACACAGTGAATATATCGACTCCTCCATTTATCCCCAAGCGAAACACATAGGTAAACAGATAGGTGGTCACGGAAATTAGTATGCCAGCTTCGAATCCGGCCGACGTTGTTTCTCAATCTCTCCGGGAAGCATAGAGGCCAGCCGGAATTACGAGCGAGTCGACGCATTTATCTCTCATCGACTATTAAGTAAAACCAGTATTCCTAGCGTATCGTGTACCAGCGCACGAACCAGCCGTAGAACGTTCGAAAGTAGCAGGCGAGTCTACGCGCGGGAAGAAGATAAATCTTCAAGGGGGGGGGGCCAGAACGTTCGGGCAGTTCGCGGTGTTGCGGATGCACGTCGAACGATATTGATGACGTTGCGGACAGCATGCATCACCGATATTGATGGGTGCAATTTTCGCCCAGGGTGATCGCTGGATCGGTGGATCCTCTTTCTGTAACGACTCGATCGATTCGGGGTAATTACTGCTCCACGGGGTACGTATATTACTGCTTTGCCGATATCCATCCTGGGATGCCTTGGCGATACGAGCAGGAGGGGGTGGAAGAAGTTGATCTGTGATTAATTTAACCCTCTAAGCGATAGATCCTCAAATGAGTAATATAGGATGTATGGTAGACGTCTGTGGGTGTTGAGAGCAGTAGTGAAATGGTGCTGGTGTGGGGTTTAGCATCTGAAGAGTTGCTGAGTGAGAAGTACCTGTACATTTTGAGATTGGTTGCGTAGATAAGAATATTGAAATGTGAGGTCAGAAGTAATATGTAACTGTGCTATTCTTGCGCTCATTACTCATTTAATGTGTTTATATTTGAACTACATGATTCATTGCATAAGTCAATGCTAAAAGAAGGAAAGGTTGACATATGTTGCTGTTGATCAGAGTAATTTTATTGTCCATGACTTGTTTTGCCGTTGAATTTTTTAGTACTTGTTTTTTTGTTGAGACGCAGGTTTGATTCTGTCAGTAGAAATTTATATTACCATTGAAGTTTTATTATAGTACGATATAATTGTAGTAAAGAAATTTTTGAATATTTTCTGATACTTGCGAATATGATATGTAATTATTAAACTTATGGCTTTTAGGTTTTCATCATCCCGAGTACTAAGTGGAAAGATATAATGAATTAAAATTCCAGTGTAATGGGAGCGAATGATAACACCTGGCATTTTCGACGATTCGTCGATCTGCAGAGCAGGACGATACACAGATCGGGCAGCAGTTATTACGAATTCCAAAGGCTATGATCCAAAATAAACACGGAGAAGGCAGCCAAGAAGCCTGTTCCAAGAATACCACCAAGTAGTGATGGGCGTTTGATCCATTCCGTCGCGAATATTCGATTAATTAGATCGTTTTTATGTTTCTCATACAAGACTAAATATTAAAATGAAGCTCTTTCATAATGCATTTCAAAAATTGTAAGCTTATCTGAACTTTAAGTCACGCGAAGCTGTGAACTAATTACAATTTCATCTTTTATCAATGAAAGAAAAATAAGAAGATTGCCTAGTGGTAATAACAAATCACGAACAATATGGTGGAAACTAATTAGAGAATGGTATGAAAAAAATTAGACTAAGCACGCTGAATATTTTTTTCAATAGTTTCTGGTCGAGCCAACACTTCACAGTACCTTCACTGTCTATCATTGTTGCACAGTATTTTAGAATATCCAGTCTGACAGAAGTCTACTACCATGTTATCACTGCTCCACACCTACTGTACGCAAACACTCTGCGATAACACTTCTCGAAGCCGAGTTCTCAGAACCAAAGACAAACATTGACTAATAGCTTGTAATTCTAGGATAACCTACATGTTGCCACGCGAAGGTGCGTTCACCAACTGAATGATTGTATACTGTAAATCTACTATACTCTAAACATTATGTCACTGATTCGACGATACATCCTCAAACGGGTCAATCCTGCATTTGAAACAGAAGGTAAAATAATTTATTTTATATACTTTGTACTCATTTGACATTGTAATTAACACAATACTAATATTGTTACAAAAATGATACCTTCCCTTGACCAACTGATTCTAAATGCTACTTAAAAGCTTTAGAAAGCTTGGGTATTTCACACTTACTGAAGAATTATTTCAAACCCTGAATAGAATAGTGCACAGTGCGAAAGATACAAATTGGATCTTGATGTGCTAAAACATTTACAACTCAACCCAACACTACAATCTATTCTTTCATCCCAGGCGATAACTGAAATATACACCTGTGTCCTTTGTTCCATAGCAACCCCTAAGCAAATACCACCACAAAGTGTTAACCATATCAGTCAATACCCTCAGCGATAATCAGTTTCACATCAAAGACTTCCCTACCTAGCCTATCAAACACACCGCTCTACGGCCAGAGATTCATTAACCCTTAAAGGCCATCATAGGCGAAAATTCTTGATTGACTGAAATTCAAATTCGTTTTAATGTCATCAAAAGGTCCATGAAGACTGGCAACACTAATTATTTGGACTTCTGAAACGGACGTACACTACCATACATACATATATGGTCACTTTCACATTATGGAAAGTGTATAAAACATAATTTTGGTTACAGACTTTATCTCAGACGATTATTATATAAGGTGTACACGTACCCATGAGAATCACATTTGATATCGGTTAGTATAAATAAAAAAGTGTAAGTGTCCAAACACTTGTGCAACTAGCGTACGTGTCACCCACCGTAGGATAAGAAATCCCCACGAGGCATACGTCCAAGTCAGCCACATTGAACACATGAAAGTAGGTTAGATTTGGGTTACACCCAAATACCAAACAAACTTTGCACCAACTGATAACTCTTAAGTATTAACTCTTAGAATCTAAGACCTGATTCCTCAGAAACAAAAGAAGCAACATTCTGACCTGTCGCAGTTTGAACATTCCAAGTCAGATATTGAAACAATAAAACAGTGCACACACTAATGTGCTCCAGGTCTGCAGGGGTTAAACCCTCGCCTGACAGGACATAAAAGCCCAACCTGAGAGGTCTTCCACGAGTCTCACCGAAGTCTCCCCGACCGTAGGGGCTCGTATCGGCTGCGTCGACATGGTCCTCGCCGTCTTGGACGGCGGGCGCGTCGCGTCGCCTCGCGGCGGCCCTGTCGAGGCATGAACCTCGACTTGGATCGTGGAGAGAGCCCCACCATCACGTGGGCTCGCAGGCCCACGGCACACGACTGACAGTTCCCAGTCAGCTGATCGTCCACCGGGGGGGTGTGAGGGGGCAGAGTGGCAGCAGCACCAGCACCAGCAGTACGAGGAGGTGGTGTGGAGGTGGAGGTGGCGAGGAGGAGGAGGAGGGGCGGGTAGAAGAAGGGAAGGAGGGCGGAGGGGTTGGCGACGCGCAGTCTGCCGTCGTCGTCGTGGATCAGCTGATCGGTGGAGGTGTGCTGGTGACTGACTGACTGTGAACTCTGAATGAACGAACGCGGATGAAGAAGTCTTCGCGTGCGTACACACGTATAGGGAGAGCTCGGTCGCTCGCTCATGGGGGAGGGGGAGAGACAGAAAGAGAGAGGACGCGCGCGTATGCGCGCGTGCCTGCCTAACTATGCGCCGGAGCACTCGCGAGGGAGCGAACGAGCGTTTAGTATCAGCGGAAGTGGCCCAGGATGGAGCCCAGGATCGCCTCGGTCCGAGGGAACGTCTCTGGACCTGCTCCAGAGACCCTGCTCCCTCGAGCCAGCGAGAAACGCCAGCTGGTCGTTTGCCTATGCGACCCTCTGTCGTTTATGGGCAACCTCTTCAGCGTTTCTTGGCTCTTTGCTCGTTTAGATCTTCAATTTAATGACGACTCAGCATGCTGGATAGAAGATTGTAGATTGATGGGGCTTCCTGGGGGGTTCTACGTCAGTGGTTTGTTTTGAAGGATTCTGGCTTCGGAGGAAGGGGTAATTAGCGACCTTTGTAGTGTTACAGCTGAGTACTTTGATGAGAGCTTCAAGATTCTTGCAAGTGATTGTGAGGCTGGATGCGAAACTGAACTCCCTTTGGAGTTGCAGGCATTAACCCTTTGCACTGCCTACTTTTTGTCAATTTTTTTTTTGCAACTCTCTATTATTTTAAGTTAATTTAAGAATGTGGAGTCTGATTTGACATAGGAGCACCTGTGAAGAAAATTGATGTTAAGACGCTCTCGACGAAGGAGTGCGAAGGGTTAACTACCCCATGATTTAATCTAAATGAAGTAATACAGTAGCAGTTTAGTAACTGGAGCAGTCTGAGTCATTTATACGGTAGAGAGGCTGACCAGCAGTACTTTTAACTTTACAGTCCTTGTGTTAAACTGATGACTAAGTCTTCTCTGCGAAGATATGATTCACATTTGGAAATCCACTTGAAATGCTAAAACACTATTGACTGCAATTGATGAAACATCTCATGCTTACTTCTATGCGTATAGATACCTATTATTAATGTCTGCTTCAGATGGCACAAGAATTTTTATGCGCTATACGTCTCTGAAACTTCCAAGAATACGTCTTCAGAACTCCTACAGAAATGGACAAGTAGATAATCTCACAGAGAAGGTGACATGCGTGGAACTTTCCTAAGGAAATTTGTCAGAGTGTCAGTTCAGCCTGAAAGCGAAGTTCCATGGGAACTACTCTACAATAGAGTATACAGCAGAAGTCATGAAATATGAAAATGTCCCATACGCAGCTATCTAGCCCATATTTAACATTTTTCAACTTTTAACGAGGGAGTATTAAATACAATGTCTGTACATAATACTGTAGATCACTAGGCAGCTTATGCTTTATACTTTAAATAGCATAGACGTATTTTATAATGAATAATTACTAAAACATTATTTCGAGTTTTAGTTATTCCAACCAGACCTATCCAGTTCAACTCTACCGTAGAAACGTAAAACTATTCCTTGTGCTGCATCCATTTGCATATCCAGTGCTTTCTGACATCCACAGTAAAAACAGAAGTAAAAGGCCAATTCGCAGTTGCATAATACGACACTAAACACCACGTGGCAGGTATCTCATCCACGACACCAGAGAAGAGGGTTTATGTTAAGCACAGAGTGCTACCGGCGAGATCAAAGTTAAAGTTTCGCGGAGAGTCCGAGAAGAGGCTGCAACGTCGTAACTCGCGTCGACGGGAGATGAAAGGCTACAGAAACGACAGATATTTCTGTCTGCTGGTCGAAATTCAGCTGCACCAGCATCGGTTAAATATTAACACGTTGTGTTTTCAACCGCCACCGTCAATAAACCACCTATCCACGAGTACCCCAGACATTCTATCCACGTGTACCATAAACTTAACCACAAAAACATGCCAGTCACTCAGCATTAAATATTTCCAAACTAATTTTTACGAAGTTTCCTCTCTCGCTAACAAGTTTCATCGTAGCTTTCATCTTCCCTCTTAATTTATTTCGAATGAATAAGCCACGTTGCCTCTTAAAATATTTTAAAGGAAATTTCGTGGAATTATCGACAATTCCACAGACACGAATCGATGGAGAACCTCTCGTGAGACGATTCCAACGACGACAGCACGTAATTATCGCTAATTACTCGTGTGTCCTTTTGCAACGCAAGCTCGCTGGAGCGATGATCTAATGAATGTGTGGAGCATTTGGTTTCACGGGTAGCAAAAGTCTGACGACTGTGTGTGTAATAAGCGCGCGTGTAATCGTCGACAATTGAATAGGCGATACGCGCAGTCGAGGGGGCATGTAATCTACAGTGGAACAGGCGCTCCTTCTTCCGACGAAAACGATCGTGATGCTGTAACGACCTGGAGCAACCGTATGATCTATGGTGGGTGGAAGGAATACAGGGATATCGTGAACACAGCAGGAGATAGAGACGGTAATGATGTGACGGGAGTCAAGAGCCTGGAGATACAGTACCTGCCCGCGCCAAGGTTGCTTTTAATTCCTGATTGTTCCCTGCCCGAGATATTGTCGAATAATTACTGATTTTATCGGGCACAATTATTGCAATTATTCCCGAGTTGCCTTTAACGTTACGTGAGAACGTTTTTGCCACTGAAATTTTTCCCTGAAGCCTTTCACTAAAATACCAACCTTTTGCCACTCGGTATGTGGTATGAATATAAGGTTTTGATCACCGACACGTAACATTTCTGTGGTTCTCTTCCAACTGAACATGCGAGCTCACGTAAGAATTGTTTATATGGCCTTCGATGAAATTTATCTACACGTGCGAGCGTTGTTATCTAGCGTTTCAGTTTTCTTTCGAGCCATGGGAAGTTAAGGTCTCGTCGACGAGGCATCTGGGGACGCATACGGGTGCCACGTTGCGCGGCCAGTCGTCAACCAAACAATGGCCACTCTTTTCTGTCTCCACACTAACTCGTTACATAAGATAAACTAATCTAACAGAGTCACCGTATGACGAGTTCTCCAATGAGATATCGCGACCGCCAGAAGGAACTTATTACGGAGACCGCCCACGGTGTGCATCGAAAGTTGCTTTTCTAATACAACACGTGTGGAATATACATCTGAAGTCTCTAAACTGAGAAGAAAAATGTTTACTTGATATAAAAACTTGTATTTTCGTTGTATATGATGTAGTGTTTGAGTTCATTTATATATATATAATACATGGAAATTGCTTAAGTACTTGTGAAGTACTCGATGGACTTTTGAATATGTGCAGAATACTATGTGAATATCTGAGTAATCGAAAACTACTCCTAATTAGTCAAATATTTAAATAGCATTATGAGGGACCAAAGAATTGACTAAATAATTCTGAAAATGGAAGTGACTTTAAGTACATGAATAATACAGTACTTCAGAAGTACTCTAAAGATAAGATTAAGTATTCAAGTGCCTGAAGTACACTTTCTGATTTTCCGATATCAGCAGAGTACTTTTGAGTTCTTAAGAAGCATTTTTGATCCTCAAATACTTCAGAAATACTTCTTTGATCCTTAGGTACTTAGGAAGTAATTTTAAATTCTAGAAAACTTAAAAAGTACTTTGGTCTTTCGAATACTGGGAAAATACTTTTTGGCTGTCAGATATTCAAGAAGTACTTTTAGAAAATGTCAAAGTACTTTGGACATTCTCGAGTACCTAAAGAATAGTTTGAAGATTCTCAGGTACCTACAGACTACTTTTGAAATTCCCGAGTACTTGGAAACTCAAACATTCCAGTTCTTTGATATGCAAAGTACTTGGCGTTGCATTGAAATCGATTCGATGAGGGAACGGCAGAGGAAAAGGTGCAGTGACCTCCAGCAGCGACTTGTACTCGAATGATGGCCTACCGACTGGTACCGTCGGCCAAGGCCATTAATGCCAGTGAGCCTTGTACGCCAAGAGAATCCACAGCGAAAAAATCAAGTTGCGATTTGTCTTTCGCCGCCTCGTCTAACGAACGCAGCTTTTTCGCAAGATTCGCAAAATTTAGTCCTACGTTTGCACCTCGCCTGGCGAATAACGCATCGCCTACTTTCTATCAACATCGCTAGAAAGTTTCGAGTCTTTTCGGAAGTACTTTCGAATTTGAATTTGAATTCGAAATCTTGATCCCGTTATGAGCGATATAGACCTATGGAATTCTATAGTGCTTTCATGTCACTGTATAGTACGATACGGCAGAGAAAGTTAATCCTGAACAAGGTAGTGACACAGTACCAATAATTCTGCAACGTGTCAACTGATCCTTTCTCATAGAGATATCTACATGAAACGAGTAACATTAACGCTAGAAATAACGCATCCACTTCTTCCTATTCCCCAGTCACACCGAAAAATATAGAAAAATGTTATCGCGAATAGGGCGGCCTGATTAGTACGTGTAATTTTATTTCCGACCCGTTTACGTCCGAGCCAGCAATTGGCCGTGTCCAATTCCCAAGCACTTCTTACTCGCCATCGAGCAACTCAATTTACTTGGACACTTATCTTTACTCGTTCAATTTATATCCTACATAAGACCAGTTTGAGCACCCAAGATACACGATATACGCGTAAAGTGCACTATATTGCTAAAAACTGACGGCAAACGGCACGACGACAGAAGGGGAATAAAAGTCAGCAAAGCGATGCTCGAAGAGGCCAGCAAGACGTTTCCACGCGTCGGTCAGGAACGATCGACGAGCCTCAAATCGAGGCGATATGCTTTCCTTTGGCTGTCCTTTATCCGTCTCACTCCTTCCTCGACTAACGGTGAGCCCATCTTACGGACGGCGAAGCGTATACCTCAGGCTATCTCTATTTAATCTGGTCGATGCGACGCTGCCGTTCCGTCGCCGCGGCGAGCCCCGCTCTCGGAAGTGGTCTCTGCCCTGGCCTGGCAGAATGGCAACGTCGCGGCACGGCACCTCTCCTCGACTGTGGCGTCTCTCTCCCGCCCAGGGGCGCCTCGCTTTCGAGCCCGCTGTCTCTGTTCCCCTCGTGGCGTTACTTGGTGCCTCGACCGCGCGGCCTCACACGCGACATTCGCGAAGGAGGTAGTAGGTGTCGTTACCTACGATTGAGGGACGAGCAAAAAGAGGAACGCTTCCAGTGCGAAAGGCGGACCGAGGCGGTAATGCTGTCCAGGCTCCAACTTCTGAAACGAGGTTATGGGCTCCTACGACAATGCCACTCGATTCGCTTAGTTTGTTTTAGGCGCTTATTGGATCTCGCGATCGCTAATAATGGCTCGTACGTGTTGTTACAAGCAAATTCAAACGTTACCTGTCAGTCGCGCATTCATATGCATAAACCTATTATGAGACGTACCAACGGCGTAGTTAGTCGATCGTATTAATGTAGGGATATTGATTGTATTAACACGGGAACTACCGGGGCTAATGGTCTGTTTTTATTGGTGAGCTGAAATTACAGGGGTTTAAGAAAGACGTGATTCATGAGAATAATAATCAGTTGTGCGTTTCCTTAGGTGTGCTCGATATTGAAAAAGCATACTGCTTTTAAGGAATAAAATTGGCTCCTCTGAATAATGAATATACATACATAAGTATGTGAAAGAAAGAAGTATGCAGGGAGGCTGTGTGAGGTATAAACTAGTATGAAAATTTGATACACAGTTATAGTTCATGATTACTGCTCTGACAATACAGATCCAGTGACTCAAGGATTGAAGGTACCTAAAGTACGTAAATGTAACGATACGAAGTGAAAGCACGCAAGATTTAAAACCATTTTTCGCAGTACGCGAGAAACGTAATACCAACGTATATACATAGCACGCGCTACAAACTCGCAACGTTGAACGATATCCCTGCATGTTCGCATACCCATGAAAGGTGTACCCGCCAAAACAGGAAATACGGAAGAACTTCGTTCCAACAGTATAAATTCTCGGAAACAGAAAATCATGATGTATCGGCAATAAAACAACCACGCCACCGGTTTCATAAACCTGTTTTTCAAAGAAACATTGCTCAACAACTAACGTCGACGCAACATGTAAACCCAATCTCCTAAGCTCTCATTAACTCCCAAAAAAATATCCTCGCAGAAACTCCTCCCTAAGCAAAACAAAAAACAACATAGAAAGAGCCAGAGCGGAGGGACTAGAGAGACTAGAGGTAGGGGAATAGTAGATGCCTATTTTTTCCCACAGCGAGAGAAAGAATCTCCAAGTGAAAAGTGCTTCGCCAATTTGAAGACGGGGGTGCGCGTGGTCAAAGCGCGTGCGTGGGACAGTAGTCAGAGGCAGGCAGGCAGGCAGGCAAGCAGGCAAGAAAGCAAGCGAGCCAGCCAGCAAGCGACCAACCGACCAACCAGGCATCTCTCACAGTCTCTTCGGTGTCCCCGGGTGCACATGTGTGCAGGGCATGAGGTCGCTCTCCTCGTCGTTCGATGTGTGAGAGCCTGGCTGCCCTCTCCCCCGCACGTTGCCACCGCGGCGTTGCCAAGTGGCGGACGGTTGGGCGGGCGGCGATGCCGGTATGCGTGTGGCGGGGCGCGACGTTGCCATATCGACCGTGCCTCATCACCGGGGAGCGAACGAGCGAACCCCCGCCGCCGCCGCCTCTTCCATCGCAACAGTCCTTCGCCTATCTCTCTTCCCTTCCTTTCCTCCCTCTCTTTCCCCCATTCCCGCCTATCTCCTCTCTCTCTCTCTCTCTGCCCCCTCCTCCTCGTTCCGGCCGATTCTTTTCACTTCGTTCTGCATCCTCTGCCATGCCACCATGACGCTTCTAGCCTCGTCTCTCGCTCGCGCGCTCTGCCCACTTCGGAACGATGCAAGGCGCCGCGGCACCTGACTGACTCAGCATTACCGACTTCGTCGCGGATTCCTCGCACGCTGCACGCACCGCGTATAGCGAGCAGACCAATGCCAGACTACGATGCGCGCCCATTCGAACGATCTTCGTACGGCAGTCGCGCCCTTGAGCAAGCCGGACACTCGCGCGAACCACCGCTTTCCCTATGCCCCTTTCTCTTTTTCATCTTGCGCTATCTCTCGGAGGTCTGAGGACAGGCTCCTTCTCCTCGTTCAGACTTGGAGTACGCGTCCACCTGGGTGTTCTGTGGTAGCTGCTCTCGAGAGTGTTCTCGTATTATGCGGTTTTGTAGTTTTGCAGGATAGTTGGTCTCTGTGAGTGATCTTGGTACAATGTAACCTGGTCAAATTTGACTTCTGAGGGAGATTCGTGATAGCTAGGTTCTCGGGAAGAGTACTATGAAATCATGTGCGAAAGTACTACCGAGAGTAATTGTTATATCATTGAAAATTCTCAGATAAGCGAGTATCCTTCAACCATTACGATCTTTTGTCTCAATTTTTTATATTAATTATATATTCTAGGTTCTTACTTTCGTCTTCTGCTTCTAGTAAGAGCTCAAAGGACCATGGGGGATTCTGGGACTAGTTCTTTGGCAAAACGTTAAGCTCGAAACAACGTAACGCTTCGCCATTCATTTTCCGCGCGGTTTACGCCAATGTTTTCAACTGGTTGGTGACTCGGACGCGAACTACCGGACGCGATTCGGCTTCTCGTGCTCCTTTTTGAACTCATTATAATGCAGCGTCATAAACTTATTGAAAATATATAGATATTAGAAATCATTGAAAAAGTTATGTGTTCGTCTACTTTCTGCATCGATTTTCATATCATAAAATTGCTATCAATTTCATGTGTAATAAAACTTTAATTACTAAGCTAAAAAAAATCCTATTACTTCCGAAGTTAAAATAAGATTGCTTTATTTTTTATGTAATTTTATTCATCTTTCGACGGAATTATTTTTTCCCAACAAGAAAATTTATAAATTCCATTTTCATAAAATTCAGAATTTTTCTTATTACATAAGCGGTCTTATTTTAACTTCGAAAACGATGAAACTTTCTTGGTTACATGATAGATCGTAGAATTTCGAGCTCATAAATTTTCGTCAAATATAAAAGTTCCCATATGTTGGTATTTGTGTATCTCGTAACTCTAATGAAATGTTCTGAGTGCTTTTCTGCTATATTTGTACCGGTGGCATGGAGAGTAATTGTTAAGTGGATTAATTTTCTACCGGGTTGCTGGCAGGCGGTTTCGAAATCGGAGCCTAAGATAAAATATTTAGATTAGCGGTGAACTGTGCAAGACTGACGAACTCAGCACGCCTCGGTATGCAATAGTGAACCGATGTGTGAACAGGCGAAACGTACGCCTCGAATATTTCTGTAACTCTTGGCGACTCTGCAGGTATATAATCCATAATATTTCCATCGCACTTTTTTCTTTCCTTCTGTACAATTAACAGCATTACAGATTGTTTAAAGAGAGTCACTTGGAAAATGGTTACTCCAATCAGCTGCAAGTTATTCAATTTATCTCAGCACTGAATACATACTGCACTGGCCGAGTGTTTTATTATAATTAAAAATCTTAATTTGACAGGAAGTATTTACATATACGCAGAACGTCATGCGTGAGTTTGATCGACATTTACAGTTCGCATCTGTTCGGTCGAGTATTAATAGTGTCGCGTGTTTCAAAGCGACAGAAATATTTTTGTAGGCGAAACGAAAAAACTGATTTGAAACGTAAAATGCTCAGATATAAGAGATTGTTAATAAATAGTATGTCGCGAAGGTTTTTGTAAATTTCCAAAGGAATGTTGGCATCTGACATTTGTTTATTTTTAACCGTGTACGTGTATTCTTTCTCAAAGTGCATGAAAGTTTATCGTTAATTACGATATAACGGGCATCTAACAATATTCACGATCAATGGCGCGAATTTTAAACTAGGCGTGGCCGCGTAAAAGGATTATCGCGTTTCCTGCAATTTCATTAACGCTATTAGGAATTTCATGCTGGCATTCCTGCAATTACTGCGCCGTGTGGTTTGAAGAAACAATTGTAGCTGATAAATATGCACAGATGTGAATGTGCAAAGTTTATATAAATTATTTTTTTGCACGGTCGTTTTTTGTTGAATCTCAGAGTCATTACACTATCTTTAATTACTACTCGCTGTGTCCCTTATTATACTGTTACGTGTCCTGTATGTATGTAATGAAGACTTTTTTAGTAGTAGCTCTTATGTCCTAAAGTACAGGATGTCATAAAATTAATTACTTTATTCCTATTGTTAATTAAGTTCGAACAAAGAACTAAGAATACAAATTTTAAGCTAATCACTGCATTTAGTAGAACACTTTTAATCGGCAACCAGTAATTTCATAGATTTGAGAACTGATTATGCTAATAACAACCATAAAAAACATATCTGATATTACTATGAATTCAGGATCCTTGATATTAGAGTTTATTCGAGGTTTCCCTTGTCCACGCGTTAAGGAATTCCATTCTATCTGGCGAAGGAGGAGCGCGTGTTTCGAGTTATCCAATCGTTTTTACAGAGTCATAAGAACATCCCGCATTGGCTCTCACTAATTATTTCCACCTCTACACATTTCACTTTACAGCCATGAGTGCTCTTTTGAGCAAACTGACTTCCCTTTGCGACTCGAGACTGATGAATTCAGATAATTTCCCCTTTTTTTGGCTCACAGAAAAACTTCAACGGTGGAACAACCGACTTCTTCGAGTTGGAGATATTTCGCGCTGGAGGCACGTCCTAATGACTTTACTTCAGTTCGTGAAGTTGTGGCGAAGTATTTAACGAGCACGTGCAGTAATGTGGCGGAAAGAAGAAAGTTGCCTAAAGGATTTCAATTCTTCAACGAGTTTCTACTGTACGTCTACGCAGCTGAATTTTAATTCTTTTTTTCATACGATCCTTTATTTTCGAGAGCGGCGTTTTTGAAAGCGCGACGAACCACATGCTCATTTGATTGAAATTACGTTCTCTGTTACTTTGTAAATATGCACACAGTTTTAATGATGCTTCGGCAAACTTTGTTAGGAATGTTAAATAACATATCTTTGGACCTCTGAACCTTCATTTGAGTACGAGTTTTTTGTTGCAAAGATACAATGACTTACGAATTTATTCACGAAAAAGGGTTAGATTTACTATTTCATATTAAAAGCAAGGAACCTGACGCCAGAATTATACCAAAAGATACAAGTAAGAACCATCAACAATAAAATAAAATAAAAGTTCCATATCAAATGAGACTGTACCACAAATTTCCTACATAAAAAAAAAATTAATTGCACGATTGCTGTCACACTTGCATCACCTCCCAAATTACTTTCCCTTAACCTCAAAAAGCACAGCCCATAAGAAATCCTAACAAACAAAGAACACCGAAAGCTCGCGTTCCACTCTATTCCAACACGAACCTCCAACTTCACACACTTCGCATGCAGCGAGATGACGAGACCTCCAGAGAGATCCCTGAACTCGAAGAGACCCAGTCACGTGGTCGCTAGAGCAGAGCGCCAGATTCGAACAGATCTCGAAACCGAGGATCGCGCGGCTAAATAATAATCCTTTTCTCCGTTTCCTCTCTCCAAGATCGATGACCCGTATGTACCTCGCTAATTGGACCATCGATCATGAATGCAGTCGGCTTTCAGTGGCCAACGGCGGCGAGGTTTCCGTCCCAGGCGTCGTCGCAAGGAAAAAAGCGGCGTCGTCTTCGAATCAGGAGAGCCGCACACTCCGCGATGCATTCTGAGCGTAGTCGCGACCCAGCCGCAGGTTATATAGTCTAGCGAGCTTCGATCACACTTGTTGAGGGGAAGCCCTCGTGAACAGCCGCTACCTCCACCTCCTTCTCGCGCCTCGTGTTCCCTCTCTCTCGCTATCTCGCATGCACAAACTGACTCTCTGTCTCTCCCTCCGGTTCCCTTCGCGTCTTCTCTTTCTCTCCCTCCACAACACACACGCACACACCCCTCCCCCTGCCCCCCTCCGCGGCGAGCACCTTCGTCCCACCTTCGGTTCATGATCTATCTCCCACCCCGACGCACCGAGGGAACAGTGGCTCTGCAAGTGACCCTGACCTTGCGTCCAACTTCCGTATTGTCTCGATGCTCTCGAATTTTAGTCGAATCGCCGCGTTTCCGAAAGACGCCGCCGCCGCTCATCCGACAAGGTCTTCGCGGCCGAGGATCGGCGAGGCGCGCGACGCCGACTCGCGTGACTCGTCGCGCGCCGCGATGCTCGATGACACATCCACCGAGCGGTTAATTGAACGAGAATCGTGGCCTAGATTGGGATTTATAGTTGACGGCGATGGGACCGACGCGTCTGGGCGAGGACGACGCTCTTGCGGTAGTTACGAAGCGAAATTTTGCTCTAGCTGGTTATTTAGAGGCAATGCGCAGGAGTGATATTTTGATGCAGGATCTCGTTGCGATCGTATGTCTGTCTTCTTGTCTGTGACTGTGTAAAATATTGTGTGCATTGGCCCTTAGATCGTTTATTTCCTGTGATAGTAACACGTTTTTGTGTTAGGTTGTATAGGAAAATTGGTTCTTCCATTGATATGGCAATGTTGTATGGTTTGCCAGGAAATGATGACTTTTGAGTTATGTCATTGCTGTAACGAATGGGTAATATGATAGTGTCCACTTAGCTGCTGGCGATTTTTTACCTTGTTAGCTGCGAATCTGTATCGCCACTTGCTCTTGAAAAGAACTTCATGAAGAAATAATGAGCTTAAACCTCCAGGGATGGTTATTATATTATCATTAAATATAAATATGTAACATGTTTCGTGCTATGGTTCTGTTTAGAAGTTTGTGAATAAAAATATGTTTACATAATAAATTCTGCAGGTGAATATGATCTCTTCTTAAAGGATTAATATTCCTGTATCATTTTTGCCCTTGCTCTTGGTCTTTATCGTTCTATACAATTTCTTGGGAAATCCCTCGTTTCGATAGTTGCAGCTCTAAAGTCACGAACTAACTGCAGCTAGAGGTACCATTGCACTTCATTCAAGATATGAGAAATCCAATTAAGAATTTGGGTACAGCATTTCTGGAGGTTTGTAGTGTTCGAATACTTGTAAGTACTGAACTTGAGTACTTGAGTACAACACTTGCGATCTAATATAAATTTGATTCCATTGATCTGATTTGACCAAACTGTAATTGGTTAGCCTGAGGTCTTGAGGGAGTGTAACACAGGTTATGTTACTAGCACCGCCTTTGTGTTACAGGAAAATTGATTTTCCCATGAAAAAAGTATTGAAAATTAAAATTAAATTTCAAGTCAAATTGATTCGGTCAAGAGACGAATCTTGTAGAAATTTATGGAACAACACTTTTCTACTTCCCTTGTTCCTCCTACTTTTTACATCTGGCTTTATTAAAAAGTTTAATTGCTAGCCACATAAAAAGACGCTGAAAATTGGGCGCAACTTTGATTGCAAAGGGACCAGGCCATGACGCGTCATAAAAACTTCACGGTTTCGCGACTTGCCTTAAAAGTTCAGCATGGTCCCCACTTTGGGAGCCACTGCTGTGGATTATACTATATACGTCTCTCAAGGGGGTTATACCCTTGACGATAACTTCGAACGACGAACAGCCAGACTACTTGCGTCTATATGTGTCCGTGCACTTTTCCATCGATGCTCGACGCGAGTTGAAAGAAGAGATTTCAGTCGTAAAGAGCGAGAAGAAACCCAGACAGATCTACACAGTATGGAATATACATACATGCATTCTATGGAGTTCGACTTTCCAAGAAAGCGACATCAATAGGAGTATTTTTAACGAAGTAAAGGATACTGAAGGCTAACGCCTAGTGCGCTGACTAATACCATTTTAACGAATTCGTGAAAGATAGAAACATGGCCCGTCAAATGATTTGCGAAAATTCAAATTAAATTTTGATTTATAATTCAATACGGCATAGGCAACAGTCAACATAGATTGGTATAGAAATTCGGCGTTGCCCAATGTCATTAGTAGAGTATACCACTAGATGTCTCTAACAGAAATATTATTCTATAAATCTTGAAACATTTAATAAGAAGATGTGGGATAAAAGATTGTTAAGACCTGGTACGTCAAGCTGGTACGAAGCTGGAGAAAGACGAAGTGAAAAGCTTTGCCCATGTTATACCGCAGCGTTACCGCGACAAGTACATATAGGGACTCTGTGTGCGTGCATGCGAGTACATACACGTGCTGTCGAATCCGTCGTTCGGTTCTTAAGAAAACATAGACCAGTGGTTCTTCGCCAGAGGAACTAATCATTACCGAAGACTCGCAGCTAAATATTCATTCGAAAGGATCTCTGATTACCGATATCAAAGCACGTAACACAATGGAATGTTTCGAATTGACTTTATTACAATGAGTATAAAACTCGACTGATTAAATTGCATTTTTTATTACAGAATTATTAAAAGTAATAATGGGTATGTGTCAAAGTCCACTTGTCAGAAAAAATATAATGCAGAATCAAGCCAAATGACCCTGTTCCTTCCGTGATTGTAAAAAGAAGCTCGAGTGCAGGTGAAAAAAGTCATATCCTTGGTTTCTCTTTGCTGTGAATACATTCATAAGTAACACCACAGACCATTCGCATATAAAAATCACGTTCCTAATAAATTATTTGAAACAGGCGAGTGAGTCAAACTGCCTTGACTTTAAATGCGAAAAATATAACCTAGACGTGTTTCGAATACAATGGAAATGTAACTGGACGAGTGACGTAAACTTGCAGCGGCGAATATTGAAACCTTTTGTAACTGAACCCATTCTTCTATGATAGACAATTAAAATACAAACAAACATCATTTTTGTAGACTAATAAAAGTAATAAAATTCAAACCTGTTTGTTTGTGCCGATCGAAATCAGAATAAAAGGGGTCTACACGCATTATGACATGGACGCTACTACGTGAGGCGAACAGCCGATTAACTGTTCCATCAAAAAATCCTGATTCATCGTTGGGGGCGCGTGTCAACTTCAAATAAACGAACTTAAGATGTTCAAGAATTAAACTCGTACAGTTTCCTCGAAATGCCTCGCACAAAGGATTCCAAGCTTCGATGAAAACGGAAGTACGTGCTTCCTTTTTTAAGATGGAATAGGGGAGATCAACGAAAAAAAAAACCTAAGTCTTGCTATCTTCATTAAAAATTCATCGACTGCGATAAGATCAATTTACACACAGGAGCAATACGCACGAAAATTACTGTTTATAATTTTGAGGTTCAAAGGTATATTTATTGCCTACAGACCAACTGAGTTCATTGTTATATGACAACCAATATATGTTGACCTAACATGTTCCTGACTATAAATTTATCAGTGAGCCGTGAGAATGTAGCGAGAAATCATTGTAATGGCATTGACGATACTGAGCGACTGGACATCTTTTTTCTGTGGCGCGCGCGGGAAAGATGATTCCTAGGCCAGTGGTGATAACACACTCGTTCCGATCGATTTTCGCGCGCATTTCTTCGAGAACCCGTGTGACTGACTCGGTCAACCACTTCGCGGAACAATCGTTTTCCCGCGTTTCTACGGAGTTTGTCGCATTCCTCTGTTCTTAATCATGTGAAATGCATGAAATATAGAGAGTGTCTTACAATTATGAAATAACCATTTTTAAAGAAGCGACGTCGTGATCCTACTGATTTGTGAAATGTGAAAATATGCGATGATAATTGTTGTGTAATATACAGGGCATGTTAGAATTATAGAAAATATTTTCCAGAATATTCATTTTATCTTTAGTTCAAGTTAGTTGAATGAATGTTTATTATATAAAATAGCTGAAAAGATTGAGTCATTTAAATGTATCCTAATTTAGGTTTGAAGATTAATCTACATTTACATATAAATTGAGTCTAGGAACTGAATCAAAAATTTTGACAATGTTCACTTTCCTTTGTGTTACAGACGGTATATATTACTTTTAATTATATTGGTAGCGTATTCTGCACAACTGATTATGTTCTTTCAAAATTGTGGAAATTTCCATATTAAAACGTAGAAATTTTTATATCACAGATTAATAATTTACAATACAATAATTTATTCAGCATTTTGAATTCGAGCTGCGTATTATTTTTATTTTCGCATAAAAAATAAAATGCCTGCAAAAAATATCGGTGACGTCGAAGAAAAAAAATGTGAATTTGGAAGCCTATGACACAATAACTAAAATGATGATGACAAGATGAATAATAACAACCACTATAATTGCCTATTAAATGAATATTGTAAAAAGAATTTATAAAATGCGTTCTGATATTTTCACGAAAGCGTTAATTTTATTTCTGTTCGAGTTAGACTCAAATTGGAGGCATAGCAGTCAACCAAAATAGCAGCTCTTTTTGTGTCAGTGCAAATTATTATTAAATTCTTGTGACTTCTAAAAGTCACTAAATTTCAACAATTTTATCTAAAAAAGAAATTTTCAAAGCGATCAATGTATGCCTTGACAGTCGTCTTTGCAGTATTATGTGATTTTAACACACGGCATCGCATAAAACGCACGCGAGAACATAACAGTGGATGCAAAGGTACTAAAGTTACGTTCATACGTCGCGATAACGATGCACAGAGAGACAAATTATACGGACGACACGATATCTCCGATTTTTCGCTCGTTATGCTCGTGAATTACATTGTTCAAAAAGGTACCGCAAATGACACGTAAACACTTGTCTGTCTCATGGATAAATTGTCGGGCAGAAAATTGAAATAAATCGACTCACCCTTATCCATCCTCCATGGGCAGTAACCACCACATACAGCAAGTACAGATCTATATCTTTCCCGTTGATTTTTGGACATTTCTTGAACGGTGTCCTGAAATTCGTAAAGCACCACTGTTAATATATGCACAAAATTTGAAAACTTGAAGAATTTATATTTCTACTCATAGTTCGATCGAAAATTGCAAATATTTTAATGCTACTTGATATGAAAAGATTACAAATACTGTAATATCGATTATACTATAATAGGAAAATTTGTATCCAGTAAATTAAAAGGATAATGAAAAATTATATATCTAATAATTGCTATAAGCAAATTTAGAATATTTAATACTTCGGTCTACTTGTTAATATTAAATAACCTCAAAAAGATGTACATGGAGTATCGACACGTAACGCATCAACGACCAAAATAATCGCATATGAAACCAAATAAATTCATTTTTCCATCATAATGAATCAAGTGTGCCATATCGGTCACTACAGAAGCGGGAGGTTAAGAATGCTAGGTATAACCGAGAACACTTTGTTTCCGTTTCCGAATCGAGTAAAACATGCGAACAATGACGTAATAAACGGCAGCGTCTTCGCGTGAAGCGATCTTCTTTGCTTGATCGTTCACGCGTTCTTAAAATCGCGTATCAACGATCTGCGAAAGCGAGAGAGAAAGGTAGAGCGCGGCGTTTAAGATGATCATGGAAAGACGCATAAATGGTTAAACAGAGAGAAAGATCAACAATCCCGTCGTAATATAACTATGGTTCGATCGAACAAGGTACATAACCTCAAATCGCGATTAAGATACGCACATCTTCCTAATCTTCAACAAAGAAACGACAACACACACGTAAACAAATATCTGAACACAAAGGCGAGAGTCTCTGGAAAACTTGAAACCCGAACGAACATAACCTCAAATACTGTCGACGCATTACAGAAGACTGGCGAGAATGGCAAACTCGGTCGCTAGCACACCGTTCATTCGAATCGTCGAAAAGTCGTAGAACCTAAAGTAGGAAAATACTCTAACCGAAATAATAGAAGAAACAATTATCCGGAGTAAAAGTCGAAGCATAAGCATAAAACGATGGAACGCTAAAATCCAGGACGTACGAGAAGCGATCTCGGAACAGTGGCTTACCCTCTAGTCTCATGAAAGTGACGGAGGTCCTTCATGAAGTTTTCCCTCTCCCTCTCGTAGGTGACGGGGTCCTTGTTGAGGATCTTGGCCATATTCGCGAGCGATAGAGTGCGTGGGCGTGCTAATCGGGGTGTGCTCTGGGTTTACAGGGCACGACGCAGGGGCAGCGGGCAGAAAAATAGTCGCGGCAGCACATGGGCGCTCATGAGAGCACATTTACCCGAGAAGCGTGCCGATGGTACGAGACAGGAGGTGGAGGAGGATAGCAGAGGACGAGGACGAGGACGACCGCGGGTCGACACGGGATCGCGACCCGCTCCCGACATCGGGTCGTCTTGTCCTGGCCCCGAAGTGTGTCTGGGGGCCGGTGGCCTGTGTGTGGCCTGTGTGTGTCTCGCGCGCGCGAAACGAGACGAGACGAGACGAGACGGCGGCTTGGTCGTGTTCCCTGTCTGGCTACCGTGTCGTACACACACCGCCACCCCGGGACACGGCGACGATCGACGCACCAATATACAACACGAAACAGTATCGGGCAGCACAGCGGGCGAGAGTCTCAGAACGGCGCGTGTCCACGCGTGTGGCGAAAAATCCCAGCTCTCCTCTCTGACACGGGTGTGTAGCACAGTTGTGGGTAGAGGCAGCAAGCAGAGTTCCACACAGCAGCAGTCACTCGCTAGCGATCGACCGCCGATTACAGAGGCGATCCGCGTTAACACGGGTACACGGGGGGCCGCAACGCGACTTTCCTCGCGGGCCCGCGGCGGATCGATTCACCTGTCACTTGTCAACGAAACGCTCGGCGGCCCTCAGGCCTCCGGGATACGTTGCGCCACGCACACGTATTACCGACGATAGTACCCGCGAACCGTAACTGTGCCCGACGAATTTCTCGACCGCGCGGTCCTTACTCGGAGCGGACGCGGCTGCAGACCGACTCACGAGAGCGCGTTTCCCTTAGAGCGAACGCTTGACGTGCGCCCGTATATCAAAATGGCGTCTCCTCCTGCCTGGCATCCATTGGCGAAGCCACGGCCAATTTCCCGTGTACGCGCTACGATAGCTCTACGAGCAGCGCCGACCCTGCACACACCGTCGCGACACCGTTTCCGCTCTGCACACAACCTCTCCGTACCGCGCGCGGCACACCCTACGCACACTCTCTCTACGTCATTTTACGAGCGACACCGCGTTGCCCCGACTTACACCACGGCCTGGCCCTCGGCTTTTTTACCCTCGCCGCACCGTACAAACAAAATCCCGGGTCGCGCAGTATTTTTACTTTCGAAACGGTTCTGGACCCCCCTCGCCAGTGGCGCACCGTTTGTTTGAATTGATCGTACGCTTCGCCGATAGAGGCGCGACCTACTCTGACGCACCGTGCTGACATCTCTCGACGGTGACTAGGCTCAGCGGTGCTTTCATGGACGACGGGACTCGGTTACTGCGCATGTGTCCTTCTATGGGCACGTTTACATCGTATAACGTTGTACTTGGAATTTCCTCGGGACCAAACATTTTCGTAGTGTTCGTTTTTTAGATACTGAAATAAATGTTTGGTTAACGTGTGCTGGTTGAACGAATTATGTGAATTCATGTAACGTTGGTTTTTGTGTTTTAATTACTTCGAGAGTAAATGCTGCGTTACTTGTCGCAACGGTGTAAACGTGCCCTTATTTAATATGATTTTTGTTTTAATGTCGTTTGATTTCTTTTTACGATTGAAATTAGTTTCTCGATCTCTAACGTTACAGTTTTAATAGTAAGGCGTAAGTGGACGTTAGTCGGCAATTTACTGAAATGTTTCTTGTCATATGTAAGAATTTCATTTACGTCGTGTTTAGTTTATTTAAAGTTTTACTGTTCGTTAGGATAGTATATTTTTGAAAAATGTAACAGAAAATTTTGGGGATTCTAATGCAGTTGTACTAAACGATTACCGTGATCGAAGGGCAACAGTGAATTTTTAAGCATTATTTGTGAAACAGTTATCGATATAACCTTTTTATAAATGTAAAGACGTCGCCGCCATGTTGTTACGATTTTAACCAATAGTAAAACGGAGAATTTACCTGTGATTGTATTACTGTATTACAAATTTTCAGTATTTATATAGATATTAATTCCATTAAGTGCTTAAACATTATAAACTCTGTAGATGTAGTCAACAGATTGAATAAGTTAGGACGAAAGAAAGCTTTTTACGAAAATGGCGGAAAATCAATACCATTTCTCATCTTTTATCCTACTTCTTTTAATAAAACTAATTAGTGAACGAATATTTCTAATTTCTTTTTAAAATTCTTTATTGCCAGGGTATATTGTCCTCTAGTCTACTTTAAAAAAAATTGAAAATAATAATTTTTGGTTCCAACAGAAATATTTGCTATTTTGACCAATTGCAAGAAGAAACGCGTTGAACCAATGGCAGATTTCCTTCAACCAGTCTTATCGGTTACTGACGTTATTGTCTTGCTCGATAGTTATAAGTTAATATTCTGTATACATATATTTGATCCTGTGCATAAATATACTCTGTCCAATAAAATAAGTAACATGTTAAATCCTACTTAATCCTTTTAGGCAATAATTGAATAATATATATATTTATTTGCTTTGGTTTTGCGTATTTCCATTGGATCCCAAATAATGCTATAGTCTAGAACTTAGAGTTATCAAATTTTACATGAAGCTTGTTTAGGCTTCTATTACTAATAACTGATAAAAAAATGTCAATGACAGGTCAAGAAAAATTAATTCCAAAAGGGTTAATCCAACATTCAACCCTGAAAAAACTGTTCGACTTTTTTAATTCACTTAATTCTTGCCACTCAAACACAAACGCATACTAGTAAAGGCATTGACCATTGGTTTAATGTCTTTTTTCCTTCTATCTGATTGGTTATGTTTTTGATACATTTAGAATAGTGTGGTCAGAATCAAATAAACTGTCTACATTTTATTTACTTTTATCACGTGGTTGTCCCTATGCCTGCGATCAACGTGACAGCGGTAATAATTTAATTTTTGTTTAAAAAATGACGTACAAACGGAGAAAGTATCACAGAGGAGATACTCACTTGAAAAAGGGTTGGCGAACGAAAAGAAGAACGAAAGATTTAGATGAGGTGAGATAATTCTGTCGTAACCTTTTTTCGTAAGTATGTGTGTCACGTGGTTGACGCTTTTCTCGCGATCGGCAATTATTATATGACACTTTTTATTTTAGATCGATGAAGATTTGAAAGATGAAAATGTGAAAAAATTGCTAAATCAAGAAGTAGATTTGGATAAACCCGGAGCTGGTCAATATTACTGTGTACATTGCGCGTAAGTCTTGGCTATTATGGTATTCAATTTTCCGATACGTAACCTCTTTCATTCAATTGATATTTATATGTGATTTCGAAGGGGAATACATGGAGTGTTATTCATGAATTTTTTTGTTTGAGACGACTAACTGTATTAACATTTAACATATTTTTGATATTTCATGTAGTTCTCTTCTCAATCCTTTTACTATTTATACTAATGCCTTAATATCCTTAATTTCTTATTATAGCCCATCATATGAATTAAATGATCGATTCTTTTTGCAGGAGGCATTTCATAAACAACACTGCTTTACAAGATCATTTTACAACAAAAGTACATAAACGTAGATTAAAAGCTCTTGAGCTAGAACCATATAGCATAGAGGAATCAGAGAAAGCTGCTGGAAAAGGAAGTTATATTGTCCCAAAGAAACGTAAAATTGAAACACTAACTAGAGATAGCTTTAAAATGGATGCTGACTCAGAACATACACCACAGGCTAAGGTAGCAAAAGTTGATGCATAGAAATGAAATGTTGAAGAGCATATATGTGTGCAGAAGTTAATAGAAGAAGATACTTGTTATGCACTAGAGGAAATTAAATTAAATTAATTCTATAATCATAGGATTCATAATGGCAAACTGTGTATCACATTTTGCAAGGGCCTGCATGGTCCATAACATTATAAAACCTCAACTTTTCAAACATGTTTATACACCTTTGAAGTATGACAGACGGTGTGCTTCTGCTTTATTTATTACTGGCAGGACAGCATCGGAAGCCTTTTCATTTTTGAAACCATATTTAGATTTTGATGAAAAACTGGCAAATATGGAAAAGCTACAGCATACTTTGACATCTAGAGGCTTAAATATAAAACCAGAAGAAATTAAACAAATGTGGGAATTTTATAAATCAATAAATGCAGAGGAATTTAAATTAGAATCAAGAAGTACAGAGGTAAAACATCAGATAACAAATATTCTTACAAAAAAGGACTTGACTCATGAAGAGCAGCAATGCTTAAATAAATTACAAACCCAATTGAAAACATTAAAACAAGATTTGAAATGTGTTAAACATAGTATATGGGATGTAAGTGAAAGTATAGTGGAGAAATTGTTAAAACTACCAAATGAAGTGGACCAGCGGACACCACTTCAGTCTCCTGTAGTTTTAAAACGTTCTAGCGCATTAAAACAATTCTCAGGAGATGCAAAGGATCACATTGAAATTGGAAGAAGACTTGGCTTACTGGAATATAAAAATCCTATGCAATATTATCTATCTAATGATGCAGCTCTTTTTGAACTCGGCGCATTGAATTATGTAGGATCTACATTTAGTGCAGACGACATGATCAGAATAACAGGCTCAGATTTTAGCCGAAGTGTGGTAGTAGAAGGTTCTGGCTTAAACCATGAAGATCCATCTGATGCATTTATAATAGATAATCATAGTGATGTAGAAGAAAATACTATAAATCGAATGCACCTTGTTGGAGGTGCAAGTTTAATATCATTTTTGGCTATGCACGCAAAACAATTGATAAATCCAAATCATTTTCCTATAAGATATTTCTCTACTGGAAGACAGTATACTCCTTTCCCACCAGGCTCTACACCCATTGGTCTATTTACTGTCTGTCAAACATCAGCTGCACATGCCTTTGTATTAGTTCAAGATGCAAACAGCCCAGAGTATCACGCGCAATTTGAAAGACTACTAAACACTGTTTCCCAAATATACGACAACATATGCGATCACTACCAAATTGTCATGAGACCCGCTTCGGAGCTGCGACCTTGGGAAACGATGCGTGTATCTTTTGAATTGTGGTCTCCATTTTCGAGACAGTACATAGAAGTTGGCCATATTTCTGTATGTGGTAACTATTTCAGTAAGAGATTACTGATCGCGTATCAGACACCCACTGGAAGGGACTTTCCTTCCGTAATATCTGGTACTGTCTTGTCAGTGCCACGTCTCTTAGGATGTTTATTAGAACATAATCCAGATAAATTTGTTATTCCACCAAAAATTGCAGAACACATGCCCATAGATCTTTCCCATTTTTGAGATTAGGAAATTAATTTCTAAATAACAGAGTACTCTGATAATTTTACATTGTTTTTGTACATACTTATATAGCGGTATATAAGTTTATAATGTACTCGTGTTGTTTTGACTTCGCTACTGATATTTTGCTAAAAGAAATACTTGTGAAATTGTGAATAAGTGTAAAATAAAATGTTTATTTTCCAAGTACTCAGTATGTTTATTGTGTCCTGACAAAATTTTTGTTTTACACGACCCTGATTTTGAGTGCATAGTTTCAGGTCGGAGATGAATTGATTTTCATGAGTTTTTTGTTTTCAGTATTTTTTTGTTATCTGCTCCTGACTAATCATTCTTTACGAATTCCTTGAGATTTTTCGTAAAGATTTAAAAAAATCGTATCAGCCATGGGTCTGGAAATGGGAGACTTGCCCGTTCGTATACGAAGAGTCGTGTACTATGCGTTGTCTCCGACAGAACAAAAAGTTTGGGCAAAAACGGTATCTCATAGTTTACCAAATTTGTTCATGAGAGCCATGCGTGCTCTTCCATCGATGACTCCAGGTATTATAAATCAGGCATAATATTCATGTTAATGTATCAATTACAAGAAGGGTTTACTAATTTATTACTTATCTTCTTTTCACAGGTTTCCTGATGACTGTGTGGTGTGTCATATGGGGTGAGGCGACGTTCAAGAGAGTACATAGAAAAGACCCAAAATTATATGAGAACGATACGTAAATCATTTTTAAATTGTGGAATGGATATTTTTTAATTTCAATGTTTGAATTTCATAATTGTCTTATATCGTTACTCATAAAGAATTAATTCCAATAAATGAAAGTTCAATTCTTTGAGGAACTTATCTCATACTGGTAGCTTAGCCATTTTATTTCAAACTTATTGTGAATAATACAAATAATTGTGAGATGTGATTAGTAATCCAGGGCGCAAATTAAAGCTACGCCCCTTTTTATCCAATGACTCTGAGGCTTTTGACTAGGAATTTCCATAGGCAGAACAAAGTTGGTCGAATGGCCAGTTGTACTCAGCGTTCCTGCTCGATTTATCGTTTTATAAATGGGGCAAAAATAAATTCCTGGTGGCTGTTTGTGATTGACTTCGGGTAACAGTAGGATCGGAGGCATATCTATAAAAAATTAATATACTGAAGTTTTTAAAATACTAGACGCGCAAATGTCGTCTTGAATAGGTGATTTCTTTGTTATTTGAATAGGTAGTCTCCTAACAGGTGCTATTATTAGGATAGGTGACCACAATTTCGCCAGTATTTTCAAATTTTCTAAAAATTAGAATTGCAAAATCACATGCTTAAAATAATAGTGCTCTAAGACTTAAGTAACAGCATAAACTTGATGAGAAACTTGATAATTTCATCGAATAGGTATTTAGAAATATTGTAAAACGTTTTGTTGTGGTCACCTATTTTCTGTAAGAACATTTTAGCCCATTAAAACATTTTCACGCAAATACAATTGTATTTACTTGTGTATAATTCTTTTGGAAAGGATTCGTTCAAGTAGTTTCCGTCCCATCGACATCCTTCGAGGAACAAACCATAAATAACGCAACCATCTGCTGGTCTACGCGTAGGCATCGACGACAATACCTACGATGACGAAGGTAGCGATGTATTCGTCTTTTCTTTGCAAGAAAATCCATTAATTTTCCTTACCTTGAAACTGAAATCAATCGTGTCGATAGAAACAATGTATTTCCGCGCGAAATTCTGTAAAGTGCCGGTGAGAAACGCTTGAGGGAAGTAAAAACCGGAAATCCAGAATGCTGCTGGTATACCACGGTCCTCCCAGGATCTCAGAAACGCGATTCGTTCTTTTAAGTCGATGAACCACGCTCCTGTTCATATATTTAAAGCTTTAATTTAACAATCTTATGCGTTTGAATAATCCCAACGTCAATGAACTCTTTGAAGCACGGAATTTTAGAATATAAAAAAATCCATGCTGCATAGAAATTTTATTTCCTATAAAATTTGACAAAGTAAGCTTATTTTATTTATTAGGGAATTGCTGTGCTTCGAATAATTTTAATTTTTCAAGGTGGTGTGAAAAATATCTCACTATGTATACATAGGTATTAAAAAGGTGGGACACTTTGAACTCTACCATGCTTCTTGAATAATTGACGCTGAATTAAAAAGAAACTCGAACAGCAAAATTACCCAGTGGCTTCAGCGATGGGTAACCCTTGTCTTGCCAAACTTTCGGAACTCTATTATTGTATAGACTGTTGGCCACTGTTTCTAAGTGCTCGGACATCACAACTAGTCCTTTTAAAGCTTTCAAGAGGTCCTGTAGTGTTGACTTTACAATTCTCAGTAAACCATTGTAGCGAATTGCTTCCTGCACCAGTACAGTGTTGAACGACTCCTCGTACAAAACCGGATACCTTAAACATTCGACTTCATTTAACGACTTCTACCAAATGGAAGAATCGTTTTCTCATTGTTCAAGTGAAACTCATTTGCCAGAAAGTGATTAACGCTTGGGTTACTCGAACAGTGAATAGAGTGGTTTCGAGATTGAACGATTGCCAACTCTACTACAATTATCTCATTGGAAGGGAAGAAGTTTTAGAGTACTTCGATTGTATGGCTCCTAAGTCAAAAGTCTGCGGCATTGTCGATAGCATGTCTTGAGCTAATTGGGTTGTGACCTCTTCGATACTAGCGGCCGCAGAACCGACTTCTCGCGGTTGAAGGTGGAGGAGGGTGTCTAGGCACGAGTAGGTTTCCGCTTGCGCGAAGCTTATGTCTGCGTTTGGATGCATCCCGAACAAAGAAGGCTCGTCGTTTAGAGGGAATGTTTTAATGTAATCTATGTACTCTTCATAGGTTGCCGTTTCTGGGAGCTAAATGGTAAACAGTAATGAATATTGAGAGGGTTTCCTTTTTTTCCTCGATACCTCTTTCAATTTTTAACTTTTTTCAGTTTGTATATAAGATGTTCGGTGGTGGAAATTTTAAGGGTTGATTTGTAGACTTCTACAAGTAGGAACAACAAAATTATATTTGAGCCATCTTGAGAACATATCTTCTCAGGCACTGCGAAGCTAGTAGAATAAGCCTTAAGTCAGACATAGATAAGTCGGTAGAATAAGTTCTGAGTCAAGCATAGAAAAATCAGTAGAATAAGCCTCAAGACAGACACAACGAAGTTAGTAGAATAAATTCTAAGTCAGACACTTTTTACATGAAATTTAGAAGTCTTCTCAACAATGAATAACTCTGACACGAAGCTTCAAACTCATTTTCGTCTCACTTAGCGTGTAGAGCCACTCCTTAAAATTCCTGACATCTGCTATTGAACACCATGTATACAAATTTCAAAAAAAAATAAGTCATGTCACTATGTCTTAGTACTTGAAAGTAGTGTCCTTCTTCATCAAATACATATGTCGATGAAAGAATTTCTGGTTTGTAGAAATCCTCCAGAATAGTCAGCACGCATCGACGATCCCAGTCGTCTGTTATTCGCCCGCCATAGTTGATGTGGCCCGCCGTGTATATGAGAACCTGTGGAAACCATCGCAGGTGCAATTCAGGTTTCAGAATACATACGAGCTTATGTATATGAAGAAAAGTCTACCTTGAATGGCACCGTCTCGTATTCTAACAGAAACATGTGAAGTTGCGATATGCATATAGTTAAATCGCCGTCGGTGAATTCATAAGGGATATTGAAACCCAGAGAACCGAATTTCCTTCGCTCAAGAAGTACCGAATGGAATAAGCAGAGAGAAAATACGAGCCATTTAAATTGACCGACTTTCGGGTGATCGGATTGAAGGAAACTCTGCATTTCGATTACTTGCGTTAAGTATGCGCGGAACATGTTTGCCTGTAAAAGGAAAACGCGGTATGTGTTAAAATCGCAGAGTTTCTGTATTTACATATATTGAGCCTGGTTTTATATCTTACTTTTACGCCCCTCGGTGGCTCGACTGTCATTTTGCTACTGTTTTGAAGAATACTGACAGGGAAGTCTGGAGAAGGTGCCGATGTTAGCCACAACCGGAAATCTCGATTACTTTTCCCCCTTGCCAAAGTTTCCACCAAAGAGTCCAGCTCTGGCATCCAGCTTGGCGCCAGGTGGCAATTCTGTGAAAATGTGTTTTCTTACTATACAGTACTATTATGATAGAAGTCCACGACTTGGATTCGGTCGGAAGATTAGTGACTGCTTTCAAGAAAATATGGATACATGAACTATAGAGCTTGTTTCCAAACTACACTGTATAATAGTTGATCAGGGTTTTTCTAAGATTCTATTTAAATCTGTTTTTAAGTTCTTTCTAAGAATTTCTATTCTCAAGATTTGTTTTTCACATTGAAGTTCATTTTTCATTTCTTTAAAGTCTTAAAACTATTTGATTCTTTTTGTCGTGACATGTATACCAGTCAAAACAAGGAATCCTGAGCATTGAAACAGATGGTTTCATCTTTACTCTATTTTTGTTTCTATGTCTTCGAATTCTAGGAACACATTTCGATGATACAATCTTGTGAGGAAGATAATTCTTGGAAATACCGTATTTTGTCTTTGTATTGGAGTTGAAATGCAATTTCATTCTTTTTAATGCCTTACGAAATTATGGTATTGCTCTACGTAAATTTTTTATTCACGTGTATCGTTTTCGCTGAAGGAATTCATTAGGCATTCATGAATAGTCTCCAACACGTTGTTAAAACTACGCAGAAAGACAGATATAGCGATCCGAATATATACTCCAAGCTGGAAAGTGGTTTTTTTACGAAGTGCGTGAATAAACAAGGGACGTCGATTTCATGTTTACCTTCACTCGTTGTACCTGTCGTATCAACGAGAATACGTTCTTTCGCCTCTTTGTTTCGTTATCAAATGGCGCGATCCCCGTTCCACGATACGATAAATCATTTCCCCACTTGCTGCTTCCCTTTTTTACATATATTCCACAGATAAAGGAGATACCTCTTTTTCTCTGTCCCTTCTTTTATCGCCTTAGAAAATACCCGCAGGATATTCGCTCTTTTCCTTTTCTTTTTAAACGAGGGTATTCTTTTGATCGACGATCGCAATATTTTTAGGTATAAGGCGCAACAAATCTTCCCCTTCAACCGAAAATCGTCTGACCAATTTCTGAGGACATTTGATGTCACAGTGACCGATATTTTCACATAATGGGGACATTGCTCCCGTGAAACTTTTATTATCGATCTCGAAATCTGTGTTTTGGTTTACTGGTTAGGTACCTACCCATGTTTATTTGACTCATAAATTTTGAACGAGTTTATGGTCAATCGAAAGTCAATTCAAGCGCAATTGAAGGTCAGTTCAAGATCTTTTACAAGGACAATTCAAGATTTCTTTAGATCTACTTGGAAATTAATTTAGAGCATTTCCAAGGTCAATTTAAGGGTCAATTCAAGGTCAATCTTTTAGATCTTATTTTTAAAAGAAAGTGATAGCTTTTTTTTCGTATCACACCTATTCTTTTCGATGTTTCCTACTTTTACGGATGTCCGGGTCGTTTCCAACAATAAGATCGATACCTGAGGGCAACGACAATGAAGTTCCCAAGGGATTTTGATGTAAAAAACAGAAGTTTCGATAAGAAACGGGTGACTAATCTTGAAAAGCCTTTGACATCTCCATTTATCAAGCCTTTTTCCACAATATCCCAACATCATTCAAGGATTATCCTCAATCCCCATATGTTCAATCTTCTCACAGACATATCTTTAAAGCGGAAGTACTACAAACTCTATCTCAAGTGAATACCTATAAATTGGATTGTGACTCGTGGATGAACGTTCTATAAAGGCGAATTTACACTTTTTTACCTTGAATGTGTATCATGGATAATTCATCCACAGTGAAAGTGAAAGTTGAAAGATGGAGACTTCAGACTTTCAGCCTAGACCACTAGTGGCCAAACCCTAGCGTGATAAGAGCCATGTTTCGTCTATCAGAAATACTCGAAAGTTACAGTATTTTATACATGTGAGTATTAATTATAAATCACTCGGTAACAAAATAAAACGGTCCCTAGTTTCACGAAAAAAAGTCGCATAGCAATGAGTCTGGGCTCATTTTAAAGCCCCTATTTTTTTTGGTAAAGCCTCTACTTTTTTATCCCTGGATTGAATATTCTCGGAGACGCTTTTGTACTGGGGTGGTAACGTGAAGGTGGTTTTTTTCCCTCAACATTTTTCTGGGAGGATTTTCAAAATCTCGAAGTCACATTAGATACCCAGAAGAGCCACGGTTTGGACATCATTGGATAGATATATTTAGACATTTCATTGTTGCTTTACAATTAGTGGATCAGGCATGCATTTCAGCAAAAATAAAGACCCAGATGAAAACAATTTTTGCACCTTTCACTGTGAATGAATGATCCACAATACGCGTCCAAGGTGTAAAATCTAAATTCACCTTAATTAATAGAATATTTAATTACCTGGAAGAAACACCAGAAACCATGCTCTGCGCACATCTTCAGCATTGCCTCAGCTCTTGGACCCTGTCCCTGTCCAAGCGATATCGAGTGCAATTTCGTTCCCATCTTCAACCTGTCTGCGAACTTGTACAATTCGGCCGCTGGATCTGTACCCGTGGATAGGATGAAGACAATCGGTGTAGTAGGGGAAGATTCATTGTAAACCGCTGATAATTCCGTGGTTTGCGGCTCTACGAACTCCTGTCCCAAGTATTTAGCCAGATAGAGTTGCATCGCGTTTGTCACCTTGTCTGGACGAAGACACTTCAAGACCAACATCTTCTGAAAGTCATCCAATGCACTTTGCCAAGGCTCGGGGTAAGAGGCCCTTGAACAAATAAAAACTTTCACGGACTCAAAGAACACAATTAATTGTGATAGATTTGAATGTTTAAGTAGAGTCTTTTGCGGCAAGTTCCTTGGAAGTACAATTTAATCTTGTAATTAGAATATATTTTTTTGTGAGCAATTTCAGCAGGTATAATTGATAGATACTTTTTTACGAGTAATTCCAAGAGGTATAATTGAACCTTATACAGGTATTGAGTGTTCTACAAGTGTTCTACTAAAAGGTTAATGAATCAGATTATAGCAGGAACGATATTTTAATTTAGTAATCCATTCTGTCTAACTCTTTTTCCCTCGTTCCAGATACAGATTAGTGAATAAATTATTGCGAAGAGAGGAAGATTTAGCAGCATCGATTTTACTCACAAATGCGCTTCTTGCTCATCGAATACGCGTTTGAAATGGGCCAGTGACTGTTTGAAGGACTCCACAAAGTTCTCGAATTTCGGTAGGTTCTCCAGTGCTTGGATCTCTTTCCAGCAACGTGGCGTAATCCATTCTGACGCGGGATTTTCCCTGTCCTACGATCGGGGGACAGATAGATATTTTTATGCATTCACAAGATCCTCGAAATCCATTTCACAACTGCCACCTTTTATCTAATTTGCAAATCGAGGATTCTTGCCTTTATATACACGCGAAAGGTTTGCTTGAACCATTTCATTTGAATCTTTTAATATCTCTCCTTCCTTAGCGACATTATTGCGTTATAATTCTTACTTTAAGAAGATTTATTCTGAGAAGTAAATTTCCTTTTAAGTTGGATAGGAATTGTTTAAACTCCTTCTAGGAAGATCAATTTGTAATAATCGTCCTCTCTCAGATATTTTGTTGGCTCGTAGTTTCAATAATAAATTATTAAAACAAGAGGAGTTGTGTAAATTGAAACGAATAAATTTTTGAATTTTACTGCTCATTATTCTTTAGAATTAGATCAAATCTTTACTGATACTATTTATAAATTTTGAGAGAAATACCTAACTATGGTTAGTCAGATTACGTCTGATTACAGTTATACTTGACAAGTTTTCAAATTCTTGAAATTTAAAAAAAATTTCGTTCCATATTTTTTATTTATTTCACTTTTTTCTCTCTCGTACCACTATTTCGAGAAACATTCTGGATTACTCAACAACAGGTGGGAGGAAACTGAAAGGATGATTTCATGTGAAAAAAATTAAATTCTTCGTTCAAATCATACGATCTAATACAATAGAATATCTGTACTGAATTGATTTCTTTAAGTTCCTAGAAGAATTCATCGATGAGTATGATCTAGATTGCATTTTTTCCCATTCTGGCGAAATGAAATTTCTCTGAATGAAAATAAGAGGAATGCTCTACCCTTTGATCAGTTTTATATCGTATTATGATCGTGATTTAATTGGCAACAGATGAACGGTTCACCGAACTCTTTGTCTTACTTCAAGCGGTTCAGTGCCAGCTAAAAAGTGTCTCCATTCCGTCGGATCGATTAATTTGTCGTTCATTCGTATACGGACACAAACGAGGAACGCGAAATGCAGTTTATGCCTCTCGAATAGGCTGCGGCACACGTTCGTGAAGAGGGAGAACATAAACTTCTGGTTGATATCATTGACCCGTTTTCCAATGTCGGCTGAAACGTAGTATCGTTCAGATAATGCGCGTTAAAGATAATGTGGGTTAGTTGCTTGTGCGCGTGGGTGAGCAGAATATTCAATGATTGAAGGAAATTTACAGTTATTAGTATTCATCGAGCCGTTTATTGTCCAAAGTGATTCATTTTGTGAATGTTTTGGAGTTTTCAGAATTTTAATGCCAAAGCATTTGATTGATGCTTGACTTTTTGAGTTTAAAATAAATATTATTATTTTATTTTGCAGAGTTAATCGATTTGGCAAATAAACGGCTCAATTATGTCGAAGAATCTTTTCACGGATTATTTTGAGCCACTCAATGAGTAATCAAGTGGAAAATTGCTGCTATGACAAAGTACATGCTAAGAATTTAATATCACGGATGATTTACCCTGATTTATCCTGACTTTATTGTACACCAGAAAGAAATTAAAAAATTCAGAAATTATTTACAGAATGTCAAGAATATTGCTCTTAATTTGTAATTGAGAATGTTTCGGATTTTTGTGATGTTAAAAATTGTACAAATAATGAAAATATTAGTTATTCTATTTTAAGAGATCCATCAAATTATTAAAATCTTGTTAAGCTAGAATAATTAGAATATTTTTCTCGTTTACTGCAACTGTGGTATAAAATAAACTCGTGGTGTTCGACAGCAGGTGTCAGAAATTTGATGGCGTGATTTTACGTGCCAAGAAAAGAGGAAAATGACAAATGACGAAATTGCGTTTAAGGCATCATTTCCGAGTTACTAAAGAATGTTAAAAATAGCTTCTAAAATATGAGCGAAATGTGTCTGACTTGGGCAGTTATTCTACTAGCACGCTGCGTCTGACATGGGTAATGCGCTTCTCCAGTAGAATAAGTCTACGAGTCAGACACCTCTTGCGTGCACTTCAGATGTATCTTTAACAACTAATAATTCGGAAACGAAACTTCAAATACTGTATTATAGTAGGTAACAAAGAAAGTTCTGTCGCTTTTGTAGAGTGGAAAATTCTGAGTTTTATAAAAATGAAATTCGTAACCTATCTTCTTGTTGGGAAAGGGTAATTTAGTGTGACTTGGGAAACAAAATTATGTCCTTTAAAAATCATAGGATTACTGTAACTTTAAGGGCGATAGAATTTTCCTGCTTCCCCGATAATTTAAAAATAGCAAAATTTAGAGCTGTGTTACAGTTGCAGCAAATGAATGATTTGTGCACGTATTGGAATTTTATTCAACCTTATTTGAGCGCCATTAACTTTAAAATAATTATGTGGAGTTACTGCATTTTGGTACGATATTGAATAGAAATAATTAACGAATAAAAATCGTTGTACTGACCGCTCTTTTCCGTCGCAATTATGCTATTGTTGAATATCTCGACGAACCATTCGAGGGAATACTGGTACATCGTGTCGACAAATTGCAGATCGGAGAGGCAGAAGAAAAGTATCTGACCCCGTATTGCCACAGGAATGTACAGTGACCTGGTTGCTTCTATGTCCGCCTGAGTGATCTCGGCTTCCACCATTTTTACCTGCGATGCGAGTAATAAGCTGTATTACGGTCAATTTTGAAGCTCCTTGTAAGTAGATGGAAACAGAAAAAGTTTTCAATTTTTTGTTCAATGTACGTAGTTTCTTATAAAATAATTTTTCCTCGAGGTATGTTCAGGACATCTTTTAATATTAATGATGTAAAATGTCAAAAGGAATTTGACTGTAATAGAAGTTTTCTCCTGAAGATTCTACTACTGTATTCACTGAGGGAATTTTTATTTAAGAGAAATTTTATCGTACCTTAATTTCTTCGCTTTTAACTTTGGATGCTTCCAGGGTAAGAATGAGGTCCATATCGTCGACGGCAGAACCCTCTGACACAGACAATCTGTAGAGAATCCTGTCCTCTATTTCCTGCAGTTCCTTTCTCATTTCTGCGTTTGATATAATTAAGGCGTTTCTTGCTTGTTCTAAATCGGGTCTTTCTTGAATAGCGACCAAAGAGAGCATCTGATCTTCTAAGCCACTTTTACAAATTAGGTATTACGTTCATTAATTATAAAGCTTCAGTACTTCGAAAACGAGATTGTAGATATTTATGTAAATTCGAATTTTTTTTTAATTCCATTAAAGTAATGGAAAATAAGTACAAGCTAGTGCTTCTACACTCTTGCAGATATTTTCTCAAAAATTCTTCATAAAGTTGATTATTTAAGAATTTTTCCAGATTCAAAGCAGAATATTGTGTCAACGAAAGTAGAAAAACTGCACGTCTTATAATAAATCTGTTGCGTAGAAAATCTGGAAAAAAGTTTCTGCCTAGGGAAAAGTTATGTCACCTACGTGGCGGTCAGGGCGAAGTTGACCAGCAAAATCTTCACTGATACTTCAGGCGTGTAATGGGGATTCGAGAGCCTGGTGGTGAGGAAGAGACGAAAGTCGGGATTATAAGGGACAATGTTCTCTCCGATTTTTATGCACCATTGGCCACCATGCTCGAACAACGATCGCATAAGTATGGGATCCAGGCCAGCTTCTAACTCTAGGCCGACGTTTTCTATCAGACAGGCTCTTCCAAATCTCACGCACGATTCCAGAACGCGTAGAATATCTTTGTCCGTCATTTTCACAACGGACATTCCGCTGTCCTTATACTGTTTTCGGTGAAAACATACAAATTAAAAAGATCTATATTTTACTATACTGTGCTATGTAAAAAGCTTGCACAAACTTTATTTGACATGAAAATAAAAAATAATATTCTGAAATAATGCACTACATATTTCAATTTTTAATTTAGAAGTAACTAAAAAAATAATTTCGTTTCGTTTTACGATTAAATAAATCATTCTTTTTTTAAGTTAATTTAGTTAAATATAATAGGCAACCAAGAAGCAGGTGCTCGAATATTTTATTTAAATAGTGTTAGAGTCTGTTCAATATTAAATTAATAGTATATAAATGTTAAATTCATTTTCAATAGAGTATTCCTCGGCTTACTTTAAAACTATTAAATTATTTATTTCCGACACTTTTTCTCTTTTGCATGTTTTATTCACCTCTGTCCAACATTGAAAATTTAATTACAAGAGGAACAATGTTAAATGTGCTTTAAATCACGACGTGCTTACGCTAGAATATCGATGGCAATTTTCGTATAGATCGAGGGGGCTCAGGTGAACGTCATTGTACAAAACAGCGGTAAAGTATGATACTATCATCGTGAATCTGTTGTCAGCTACATTTCAATTAAAGTGAAATGCATCACAAGTACTGCTCCAAACAACTCGAGGGTTGTAGAATTAATTTCAAGGTGCAAACAAAATTGAGTCAAGATCCATTATACGTCTATGTATTCCTCGTAATCCTCACGAATTTAGGACAGATTTAAGATTGCAAAATTGTGAGTGATGTTTCTCATTCTTATGTGTATATTGCACAGTAACTAGGTCATGGAGATAAGACTGCTAAAAATTTTCGAGTTAATGAAAAAGTCTACTTTATAGAATCTGTGACTCTCATTACACATTTTTCACGAATTTACGTAGAGATAAGTTATTACCTTTTACCAGGATTATTCATTATAAACTTCTTTCTTATTTGAAATATCCTGTTGCTTTTTCCTAGATGAATTTTTTGTTACTTAGAGTGTTCAGTACAATAAGGAAATAATTAAATAATAGAAAAGGCTATGTCTGACTTGGGACCTATTCTACTGATTTTGTTGTCTTGTCTGAGATCTATTCTATTGACTTCGCTGTGTCTGACCTGTCCTAACCCAGACCTATTCTACTGATTTTGCTATGTCTGACTTGGGACCTATTCTACTGACTTCGCTGTGTCTGACCTGACTAGTGCACAACGATAGTAGAATATGTCCTAAGTCATACACATTTCACGTCTATTTTAGGCGTTTCCTCAAAAATTAATAACTTTAGAATCTAAGTCTGAAACGTAATTTTGTAATTCTTAATTTTTGTTCTGTTTTGCCATACGTCTGGTACTTACACATAGTCGTTAATTTATTTACTAATAATTTCAGCAATCCACTACAATATCCTATCCAGAGAAGCAAGATTTTTGCACATACAAAAAACCATTATCCTTTACTCACCATAGAGCGTACCCACTTGTTTGCCTGCGCCTGAGGATCGATAAAAAGCGGCCATCGCTTCGAATGCATCGCCAGGACAGCGTTTTCCACGGACAACATATCCCTAGGTAAGCCTCCGATCTGCCACTTTCTTATCTCCACCTGATCGCCCAGGGTCATCACAGGATCACTGCCTGGCGTGTGGGGCACACCTTCGCCGAGGATTTTTTGCCAGGACGTCAGGAGTGTCACACGGTACTTGTCCGTGAAGGGTGTCAAGTAAGCTATCGCTCCTGTCAACCAACAACTCCCTTTGTGATACGTAAAGCTGGTGAAACGTTATTTATGGAAAATGCAGGATATAGAAGTGTTATGGGTTAGGTGGACGTTTTAAACGCGGAACGTGAAATATTCAATGCTGTATATGATATTATGCTTCATTATGACGCGGAACTAGCATCCTTACAATATCAGTTTCATGTCGAGATTAAATTGGGTTCACTCATGAGCTGAGCTGAAGTTAAACTTATCACGTATTTAACTCGGTTTAGCACGCCTATTTTAAGGTAAACGTGGTTAAATCAATTAGCAGTGGCATAGTTTATGGCAATAGTACTCTTTTTATCTATATAAAACTCTACATTAATTCTAGAATATTTCTCTGCTCTTCTAGAAAAAAGATAAAAATTGGTAAGTATCGTTTTTGATAGCTTTTCAATTACTCTCACCGCTGATATAGGAACAGCAATCCACGTTTAAATTCCAATAAAGGTGCCAGGCCTAAGTTCCAATAACTCAGCCCTTTTATTCATTATCAGCGTAATCCAAACTTATTTAAACTTGTTCAAACTCTACCTCTCTCGCGAAAATTCCAATGTGGACCTTCTACTATATCGAAATTTGAACGTGCTGTGCTGTACTTACAATATAAAATTGTGAATCCAGAAGTCTTGCATTCCCCAAAAAATACCTTCACCATTGAAACGAGGAATAGTTCCTACCGGAAGCCAGGAGGATATCGCCGACAGCATTCTTTAAGGACACATGTATTTCAGCGACAGTCGACGTCCAGCGTATCTGCTCCCCAGCGAGGCCAACAATCAGCCTGACAGCTCTCGCCATTCTGTCCTCGCAAAGCTGCTTTTGCCTCTCCAGTTCCGCCTTCTTCTCTTCCTCCATGCGTAAAAGGTCTCGGAGCTTCTCGATACCTTCCTCCACATCCTTCAGCCTTTGTATCGCGGCAGTCAGGGCCCTTTCAGTTTCTTCGAGCGCCTCTTCGGCCTTCGCCAATGCCTCCATCTTCGGTTTCACTTTTTGGGCCACGAAGTAGTAGTTGTACATCGCGTGCACCCACAGACACAGCGAGTAACAGGCTTTCGAGACGTATTCGATCTGGAAGACAGTAATTCCGCTTTTAAATACGGTCGATCGATTGGGATTATGGATGTTAACGTTGTGTCTGTGGTGTTGAGTTAGGTGGGTGGGAAATTAGTCTGGTGGAGGGTAATATTTTTTATATTGACTATGGTCTTTTTGAGCATCGTATGGATTAGATATAAATAAAATGAATTGAAAGGTTTAGCTGGTCTGTTTTGGACTATTTCAAGTTTAATCATAGGAATCATGATTTATCATTTTATAGTTGGCAAAATATTTGCTAACTATAAAACTTTCTCTAGGTTTTCATATGGTGTTTTCAAGATTATGCTGTGTGTAACAAGAAATGTCTTTGTGAGCTGTCGTGTTGTTAACGATTAAAATGCAGATAATCTGCCTTTTTTCTAGAGAAGATTATTAAAAAAATATCATTTGCGCACTACTGTAAGTTTCTGAAAAAATGTTTGTTCCATAATATTATAAAAAAGAATGAACGCAAACCTTGGATGGTTGAAAATTAGGATTCTCGATGTAAACCTTCAGTTTATTAATCATTTCTTCTGTGAGATTATCTTTATTGTAATTCTCCATTGTGTACAAAAAGTGACCTGGATCGGCGAGCATTTGGCTACCAGGCGTCCAATAATCCAGCTTTGGCTCCTCTTTGCTGAATGCGCCAGTCTCTATCTACGCCAATAACGAATAGTTTACAGCATTTTAGCGGGTAGAGTGATCGAAAGAGAAAAAAGAAGGCGTAGAATATAGGAAAAAGATGTGGCTTGCCTGTTTTCGGTCAGCTGACAAAAACTGGCAAATATTGATTTCATATTGCAGTGAGAATATTGCCGAACTGATAAGTGAAATATTCACAAGAATGAAAAATTCACATGATACATTAAACGTTGTCCAATCTAGACAGCTTTTTTGAATAACATTTTTATCACTGTTTTCATTGAGAATTTGTTATTTTATTAACTCTCTATATTTTTACAAAAATAATTGACATATGAATTGTCATGTTACCTGAATATTGAGTGCTGAAGTCAAAAAATCGAACAAATCTGCAAATATTTATTCTATGCTAAGAATAAATTTCTAGTATTTCAGTATTTAAATGTTACTAAAATGAACGGAATAACAAAGCACTTGAATAATTTTATTCCCAGTTCACATTTCTTATGTAACGTTTGATCTCGAAATGTTTGAAAGTTTTAACTCTTCAATAACAGCACATTTTTAACTACAAAACATAATTAAAAAGTTTGTGCTTTTTAAGTTAAGCTGTTTATGCATATTCTATAATTACTGAAAAATTATTTAGGAAAATCCTGCTAAAAAAATGAGAGTTTATAGAAGATATTTTCAGAGGTTTCCTCCATAGCTCCCGAACCATTTGCAATATTCTCTGCGCTATATTATGTGTGCTGGACATACCTTGATCGGTTTCACGTTGTTTATGATGCAAATAGCCTCAATAACCAAAAGTACACCAACGGGTGGCCTCCTCATTGCCTTTACCTCAGTGATGTCGTTTCTGTTTAGAGCTTTTAAGCTCTTCTCTGCAGCGATCAACATTGGGCGTGCTTGACCTGCGGTAAATGGGATATCGATTGAATCATTAACTGTTTCTACAACGTTTATTGTGTCAATCGTATGTGGGCGCAGCTCGTGGTGGTGCAACTGTATGTACTAACGTCTATTAAACACGATCACGGAATATCGGTCGCGTGGATTCACGTGGATATATCAAAGAGAAAACTGTGCATGTTATGTAGATCAAAGTGACAAATTCGATATAAAAATATATTAGGAAGAAGAGGATTCTTGATTACTGGATTATTGCGATCTATAAATTCGTCTATGCGCTGCTACTTCACTGACCTAATATCACTGATCTAATATTATTATTCGAGTTGCTGAATTGGTTGAACTAAATGGTTATTGGTATCCTTGGTATTTAGAGGAACAAATTCTGGGAGTGGAATTATTAATTAAATAGACAAGGAATAATATGGTGTATTGGAGGAATCAAATTATGAGTGAATTATGTAGGTAACTTTTAACTACATCAGTTGAGTACACGGATCTACAATAAAAAGAAATAGGAAAAACGTACTTAAGTCTTCCTCTGCCTCATCCTTAATCTTTTGATTCTCAATTTTTAATTTCCCTGCTACAGTTTCTTGCTCCTTCGCCTCGGCCCTAGTCTTCTCCGCTTTGGTCTATGAAAATCAATGAAATTTTCAGCTGATATTCTCAAACGGGATATAGATATATCCAATTATCGAAACGAACCGATGAAAGCAAGACAGAAATACCTTCTGAAAGTACTTTAAGTAGCTGAAAGCTCTCTTACGGAAGACTCTAAAGTTATGAAAATAGACTTGAAGGAGCAGTACCAGATGAACAGAATTTTCTATTTACAAGAGGATATTGAGTTCTGATGGCGATACTAACTGTGTCGTGTGTGATCCTTTCGATCATTTTAGCTGTTGCCTCGGCTGCCTTCTCCAACTGGGGTTTCATGTTTGCCAATAACTCTTGCATGTTCTTCACTTCTACTTCTGCGCTGGCAAGCTTGTCTAAACCTATAGGAGTTGGACGAATGAAAATAAATCTTACAAAGCGAAATTGAATGGAAGCTTTCGGGAAGTAAATTAGAGCATAGACGCAGGAAATAAGAATACTTTAAAGAGATAAGGAGACTAACAACGACTCTCTTACATCGAGAGGATAAGACAAATAGTCTTAATACTTCTGCACAATAAAATTTATCAACTGGATTTCTTAGCGAGTCGCCTTAATGGAGAGTGATCCAATGTCTCTTGGAGTTGTCTTATATCGTCCTTTCACCGCAATATTTTTTTGGGGGTGGAACGTTTCTACCTCTAGAGAGCTATATTTCTGCGTTAAAGTTGACAGTAGTAGTTATACCAATTTTCTTATCTTTTGAACTCCTGCTTCCAGAAAGACATCCACAAATTCTTAACACAAACAGATTTGAGTTCATTGCACAATTTCGAGGGCTTATTAAACTCTGCAATATACGTACATATACGTGGGATTAAATGCATATTTTACATGTATGGATTTGTAGATGTTACACCAGTTTAATTCAGTTCGTTATTCCATTCCGGGCAATTAGTAGTTGCTATCGCTTTCAACCAGATTCCAGAAATGAATTAACTTATTTATGTAGATTACGCGACCCTCAGGAATTAGTGACGCCCATCGATTACACACAGTTTCAGTTACATTTATTCTTCGATTCATGCCTATAGTAGATACGCCCTCATACTCTGTCTATCGTTATTCCCTAATTAAGTGAACGTCCTCGTTTGGCTCGAACGAAAAATTCCTCGAAATGAGCAGGAACCAGCGAACACCGATAAAATCGTATGGAAATGTATGCAGATCCCGCAAATCCGATTAATTTGCATCCCTTCCGCTTCTGGATAATTAACAATCAAAGCGCCAGCAGACAACGGCAGAGTGAAAAAATAAATAAATGTCACACCCCTGGCCTTCGGTAATTACGTCTACAAATTCTTCTCTCGCGTACATGGAGGGGCGATAAGGGGGTTCGTTTTATCGATCGATTTTTTCAAACAGTTTCTCTTTGTTCTGCTCTGGAATTACAAAGTGAGGTCTTATTTCTCTTTCAGTGAAACAGAAGGGAGCATGCCTCGGGGTTATTTCATTTCGACATCTTCGCGTCAGTTGTGCTCTTAATACGTTCACAGCCCCATGACCCGAATATGGGTCAGGAGAATTTGGACTATGATTTCTCTTGACGTGATCTTGATGTTTTTAGAACCTCTTTGGTGGACTGAACGTGTTAATATACAGAGTGTCCACGCTGAAGTGGGCTACCTAAATATCACCCCTGTTTTTAGTTTGAATGGTTTCGAAGGGAAAATATCATGGAAGAACAATTTTTAGTGCAGAATCATCTTTTCTAATTTTTAAAAAAATCTTGTTATTAGAAACAGAGGGGGTACTTAGGTGGCCAGCTTCAGTTTGGACACCCTGTATTGCATGAAATCATTTTTTAGTGAATTTCTGTAAATATGTCAGTCAGTATTTTTTATAAATGATAAAGTGGTAATTTTTTTTATATCAGTTAGTACCTTTCCTAGAAAACCATGAATTCTTTCTATCAATATTGAGTTAGTGATGCAAACAGTTGTAACGAAGAAAATTTCAGATAGTGTACTGTTCCATTTATACGTTCCCTTTTAGTCTATTCCCGTCGATCGTTATTCAATTTTCGCCCGATTTAAGCGCACTGACGAATTCCACGAATAGTACCTGCTCCGTCAGTGCTTGTGGAAAAAATCGATAGTCTAATCGTGGTTATCGTGCACCACGAGCCTCCGTCAGACTGTCTTTGCTTAATTTATCAGTTGCAAAATTAGTCGCCGACGGGTCCTTTACCTTTGACCCATGGAAATTTTGCAGTGATCGTTGTCGCTGTCAAGCGATGCCGTATTGGCACCTGTCATCTATCTTCCCCGATGAAAAATGTAAGATGAATACATACATAGATATCAGCGATGAAAAGTCCAGTAATTGAGTCAAGTATAGTGTCTGCGACGTAGAAAATTATTAAAAAATTAGAGACCCATCGTGTTAATGAACTGGGAGTTCTTTAGCTATTCTTTGATTTCCATTGGCGGAGATTTTCAAGAATGAGGGAAAGAAGACTTTTATCGAAAGCTGTGTTAATTATAAAATCATAAAATATTTAATTGCAATTGAAGTGTTACAAAAAAAATATTTGTAACATATCCTAATGGAATCTAAGTTTCAACTGCGACATCGTTTAACTTTCCCTACACGTAGCAAAAGTTCTACCAATCGGGATAAAATATGTAGGCCCCTTCTGGAAGGAGACGCGTAACTTTTTTAAAGACTGTCAGAACAACTAAAGGAAACTCAATTTCTTAGTACGAACCTGTAGACAGACGATTCGCCGCCGATTGTAACTCCGTTTTTTTCGTTCCAAGAAGATTGCCGTAGCCAGAGAGTAGCTCGAGGTACGACGTCGGAGTAACGTAATTGTGGCGATTCAACTCCTGCGAGGTAAAATTTTATATTAGATACGGTGCTGGAAAAATCCTTTGATGCTCAGCATACATTGTAAAATATACCAGAAATAGTACAAAACTACTTTAGAAGACTTCTACGATATATGTATATTAGTAATTTATTTCTGTTTCATTAAAAAGTCGTGTCTGAGAGAATAAGTGAAAATATATAAACAAGAGCTCTAACTTAACAATTCAATTTAACGTATTTTTCACAAGAAGTTAGTGATTCACTTATTAAATTGGCGCCTTTACAGCTCCATTTCAATGAAATTCGATGCAAATTACCTACTCGTATCTTGTCATTATATTCAATATCGTTTCACCCATGTTTTCTTAACGAAATTATGAACGAGCTAATTGTGCTCATATAAAGATGCATTAACAGCAAATATTAAATATCTTCACAGAATTGTTCACATGGCCGATTCCTCACCAAAGTTACAAAATTCAAATTTGAACTATAACTCATGGAGTTAGGTGGGCTGATGAAATTCCACCTCGTTAATGATAAAACTTTTGTACACTTGTCGAGTCGGAGAATTATGAACATAAATATTTGTATTGTTCTAGTAAATTTAAGTTGTCACACAAATGAAGTAATCCTCTTTCATCGTTATGAATAGCTTCAATAGCAGTCAAAAAAGAAAGGAAAAAAGCTTCAATAGCCTTTGTGCGGCTCTGTTCGACTTTGCCTCGTAGCTTCTGACATGGAAACGTTTCCAGGCTGTCAACGATGGAAACTTCTCTCAAAACGATAACGATTACTTCGCAGGAAGTCAATAAAGGGGAACTCGCTGTCGCGTCCCTTCTATGTCACAGTTTACGCTCTCACATAAATGAATTTTCCATTGTGTTTAAAGGCTATTATCTAAGTCCTTAAGGGTAGAGCCACATATAAACGGAAATAGTTTCCGACGTTTCGTCAACATTGCAGCCAGCTTCGTTAAGAACAGCAACTGACATTGGTGTACCTTTGACGATGTTATGTGTTTAACACTATGTCTATCACGTCACCAATGTAGATGACAAGATTTACACGGTTGTGAATAACAGTGACTTACACAATTATAAATTATATGTAGTAATAGGAAAAATTTCATTTTCAGTGACAGTTACTAAAAGGAGGAAAGCATTTTAAAATAAACATGAAGATTAATTAAAAACAACTTTTTTAAAGTTGGAATCACTGCCAAAGTGATGAATTATGGATAGAAGTTTTAGCGAATTTGTCGTGGTAGTCAATGTGTTAAGGAGATCCTCTCGTGTTACGGATTACTGATCACAAATCTTTTTTAATTAATTAGCTGGGAAACTAAAAAGCTGAAGGAGGGAGTTTCAGATTGAGTTTCAGTTGCAATTAGTGTCCCTGTTAAAGTTGTCTTACATTTAAGTACAAGTCGCTCGCTTCTATTACGCTGGAGTGCATGTACTGGCACATTCTAACGATAGATCGTAGGATGTCCTCGGTAATGGACTCGTCCTGGATGTCCGTCAGGAATCCCATTGCTACACTCTACCAAGAAATAGAAATTATTGTTAAAAAAATAGAAGTTATTGCATCTCGCGACAAGAATATAGCACATTTAATAAATTCAGTTCTTTTACAATTTGTACGTACTAAATTTTTACAAGAAATAATTTTTAATGTTTTCTGCTGTCTGTCCTGCTTAACAAAACTACCATCATACATTTTGCAGGCAATTTATATGGTAATTATTTTTAATATATCTTGTACAATTTTTTGTCCATTTTTGCATTCTAGAATACTTTGAAGTCCCTAGCGATTTTAAATTGCCTTCTTTTTTCATAAACGCGTCTAACTAATTATGTTCAAAAATTATTTTAACCAGCTGAAAAAGGTTGAATTGGGATAGACCAGATAGTCTTTTCTGTCATTTCCATGTAACAGGATTAAATTTTGGTTTGCAACATTTTGAGGTTTGGTTTCAAAGAAACGTTCTATATAACTTTCACATTTCACATGTAATCCAGGCATGCATGTTTCTTTTTTAGACTTTGGGACTGTATCGCGTTACAAACCTGAAGCGCGGCTTCTGGCCATGGACAAAACCAATCGATCGTGCAACAATTCACCAAAGCGGGAAACTGTCTGATGCGTGCTCGGAAAACCTCCCCGATTGGACTGTGGACATAGAGAAAGGTTGCGTGATGAAATTGGGTCGGACCTACGCAGGAAGAGGTCCGCTAGATTGTTTAGTATAGATTAAAAGAATTTAGGACTGTTCACGTAATTCAATTAATTACGCTAGCCGTCTGTCCAATGACGGTCTGAGTTCCCTTAAGGTCTTTGATGGATTTTTGTCCTGGGCGATACGTTAATGGACTAAAAAGAATGGATTACATGTATAATAAAAATTTCATTTAAATCTCAGCCCTTAATAATGCAATAGCAACGTAGTGAAATGGCTATTTTTGGAGAACTTAAAATAGGTGAAGTAGAATTTAGGTATATTGTACGTGTACAGTAAAAGGAAAGGACTGTTCAGGGTAATATACTTTTCGTATTCTTGAAAGATCTGAATGTATGGAAATTTTTAAATTAAGAATTTTCAAATTTTCAAATTTTCAATTTTTCAATTTTTCAAATTTTCAAATTTTCAAATTTTCAAATATTCAAATTTTCAGATTTTCTAATTTTTCAAAATTACTTATTAACGGAAGGAAAACTTCAATTCCTCCCCTTCCCTTATTTCTTACTTACTGGTTTCCTAAAGAATCTCTTCAAAATTGAAACGTTCAAGGAAGTTATATGTACATTCTCAATATTATAACATGTTTGACCTACTCCTACACACCACATTGCTTTCAGTTATATATTTGATAGATACCTTGTCACACGCGTGCAACTGTTCCAGAAATACATACTTTGTGTTCTATTATAGACACATTGTTAGTAACAAACGCGACAACTGACTCTACGAGCTTTTTCTAGTCTTCCAGTCCAGCGATCGGTAGAATCTGAGTTAGAACACAAGGTATGTATTTTCTGATCAACTGTATGTATTTAACGACCCCGATCATTGGTACATTATTAGACATCGTTAGTTCGATATTATCCTGTTTCCCCCAATTCGCTCGGAATTGCGAGGAATTGGCAGACTAATATGAGACTAGGAAGGAAGTAAGGAAACACGATAGGGTACCTCATAGTGATGACCACATGTAAATTGTTACGGACCGTCTTCACGTAGGCGGTGAAAAGGTTGCTCCTATTGATCTGGAGGCCTGCCTCCTGCACTGCTCCACGCATCGAGTGAAATATTCTTTCCATTTCGTCTACGTGATAAATGTTCGGCACGTCACCGTTATTCAAAACGCTGTTTAAGTCCTCTAGCATCGAGTCGTTTTTAATCTATGAAAGAACACGTAACTCTTTGGTTGTGGAATATTAGAGATAGCATCGGTTTTCTGGCGTCGGAGTTGTCTTTGAAGAATAGATGGGGATGAGATTACTCGACACAAGCATCTCGATTTACGCTTGCGTTTAAAGGCGAATGATAACAAATTCGACGAAAATTACGTGCTTCTACGAAATGTTATTTGATTTACTGATATTTTCTAAAGAAGATAAGTTCTTAGAAACTGACTAGATTATTCTGTATGCAGTTGTAAGTCCCTAGAATGTAACGTCTTTGATCGTTTGAGAGAGAAATACTAGATGGATATTATTGAATATGATGGGTTCACTAGCTGAATTGGCAGCTCGTAACTGAGTTGCTGTTTCTCGATTGTTTTTACAGAAGTTTCAGAATTTATCAAAATAATTTAGTTGTTCATTTCTAAGCATTTTCCATCCAAACTCTCAGTCAACAATTATATAAAAAAATTACTGAAATCATATTTATTTTAGTGTTTCTCTTTCCTATCCTTTTTTATCTTACAGATATTTTTTCACCTTTTTTGAAACATTCTGTATACAAATCGCGAAAGGCTGTTCCCTAATCTACCTTTGTTTACCACAGAGCCACGCAGCTTCCAATTCATATTACCGTCGTTTGTATAAAATGGCATTAACCGTAAATCGAGGTGACAATTTCAAGTGTCTCACCCTGTATACAATTTCACGTGTCTGTAGCGAGCAGAAAGCAGAGACCGAGAAGGGTGGAGAAAAAGGATTCAAGGCTAAGAATATCTTTGCCCCCTAGTGTGGGTGTATCGAGGGCGTCAGGAATGCTGAAACAGGAAGTGTGCGATTCTGGACGATGTTTTGAACCATTGTCCCTTATCGTTTGACGGCTTCCTTTTTACTCTAACATCTACCAAGAAGACGGAAGGGATGATCGATGGTGACAGGAGGTTTCGATTATCCTCAAAATTGAAAATGTTTTATCTCTACTACTAATTGTATTTTATTGTTCCCTCTTCCCTATAAAAGTGAATAAAACAGCGAAAAAAAAAGAAATTTCTTCAAACGATTCAGCAAATATTTTAGGTTCCAAGCTGACGAAGACTAGTTTCACTGTTTATGTAGTTTTCCCTGTGACAATGATTCAGAATTTCAGAACAATGTACTAATGTACACTTGTAGGAGTTGTATCTACGCAACTGAATTGCATTTTACTTGGTAGCTAGTCCAGTAACCTAGTTACATGTAACGCCTCTCTGAATGGCACGCAATTGGCGGAAAATTGGACATGGAAATTCAACGATACCTGAGTGTCCGAGAATAGAAATACCAGGGATTGGTTCTGCACGCCCGCCTTCATCATTGAGTTTTTAATATCATCGCGCCAGTCGTTGGCAGTGTAGGCTCCACTTAACTCTATTTGGAAACAGGCGTAGTCTTGCATGTGCGCTGCCAATCTTGTTAAACTCTGGCGACCTAGATAGTGGCAGACAAAAAAGTGAATAATTTTAAGTAGTTTAATTATTTAGTTGATTTTTTGATTAGAGAAATTGGTGGAGTATTTTTTCGTGATGGATTTGCTGGTGATAAAATGCAAATGAACTGTCATGGCATATATTGACCATAGAATCATTTTTTACTTCGTACTCTAAGGAGATTTTTGAGCATTACCACTATTATTATCAGAATTGAGTACTACCACTGCTACTACAAATATCACTGCTATTATTACAACCACTACTACTACCACGGCTGCTATCACAAGCTACACAATCCTGTTGCATTTTTTATGGTATAGGTATGGATTCCATTATTTTAGATCCTTTTTCTGACCACTAGAATCTGTTATGATATCAAAAATTGAAAAGTTTGTCAAGACTTGTTTTTATCACGAATCCCCCAGTGGTTACTGTTACATAAAGACTGATGAAATTACTCGTCATAAAAACCACCGTTTAGTATCAACAGTTTTCGAGGACTGCAATTTAGTTACTGTTCCATTAATCAAATTGAAAGCTCTCGTAGATTGATTTTTAAACATGTCGAGGGAAAAAAGATACAGAAAGCTCAGCTGTCATCAGGATAATATTTCTCTTGCTTCACCTGATCCTCCCATCCCCAGCAGCAGGGCATTTCCGCGGGGTTGCCTGAGGATACGATTGATCCGGCAGACATGATCAATGGCGTCCTGGAACAGCACCAACTTCACAGGAGTCGTTGTCGAGGCGTTGTAATCTTCCAAAAATTCGTCGAGCACGTGTTCCATCTAGAAAAATATCAGCAGCTCGTAAAATAAGTATTACGACTGTTTGGAGAGTGAATTTTCCTACAGCCCCAAGGGTTTCTTTAAAATTGTTTCCAGTTCAGCAGAGAGGAAACGGTTGCTTCTTCTGAGTTTAAGGTCGTAAAGAGTTCGCTAAGATACAAAATATCGCCTTACAAAAAGTAATACAAAAGGTAAACATGAATATAACTACGGCTAGGACAATGCAGGAGAAATAGAGACGAACCTTCTTCATATCAGTTATCTGTTCGTATTCCTTGCTCGTACCACAAAAATCACCATAAAAAAGTACTCCATCGCCGATCACTTCTTCAGGATTGCATTCGAACTTTTCCAGAATGAAACGTCGCAGCAAGTCGTCGAACCACTTCCGGTCGGTGTCGTTAATCAGACGATCGCTGAACACTCTCACATTCTCGTGGTACCAAAGGAGTAACAGTTTATCGCGAAGCTGGTAGCAGAAGGTGGATGGTTCGGTTTTTGCAAGTCAAGCAGTTTTTTAAATTTAATCCTCCACACCAGGAGCAAATTAAAATGGATCTATGTTTGCCTGGACAAACCTCGACTTTGTTTGGGTTCATCATCAACATCCCCTGGAACACTTTGCTGAGGTCACGAAGATTGAAAGTGTAGTGGGATTTGTGAGGCGTCGGCAGTAGTTCGTTACATATTATGGTGAACAATGCAAGTGTTGTAGTAACGAAAAGGTCCAGCATGTGTCCAAAGTTCGTCACTGATAGCCAGGAGTTCAAAATTGTGCCAAAAATGTGTTTCTGAATTCAAATAAAGTTTCATAAATTGAAAACCAAAAAAAAAGTAAAGATATATAAGAAGAGAATTAAAATTTAAATATTTGAATATTTGAATATTTGAAAATTTGAAAATTTGAAAATTTGAAAATTTAAAAATTTGAAAATTTGAAAATTTGAAATTTAAAAGTGTTGATGAAATAGCATAACATATAATTGTTCATATACCAAGAGTTAAGCTGCTTTAAATGATGTTTAAAATCTTTCCCTCAACATACTTATTGACACATCTACTCAATTCCAATCGCCCACGTAACAGCAATTACTAGCAGGCTCTCATTGAATGTTATATTTATACTAAATACAAAGCAGTCGTCGTGTCAAAGGCCATTCTACAGATTCGAGCAAATCAAAATATCGAGTTTCAATAAAGCGTACTAAATTACAAGTAATCACAAATCTTTTTGAGACTCTTTCTCTCTCTGCGTGGGTGGGTACGAACTTGTGCCTGGGAATAACTCACAATCAGATGAGACTGATAGACTATAAACCACTGTTACCCTAAAGTTACGTTGGAGTGCCCATTTAGTTGTTCGACGAAGACTTACGTAGCTGAGGAAGAAGATGAAACGAACTGAGGCTATGCATTTGGGAAAAAGCTTTTCGAGAAGCAGCTGCGAAGTGAAACTAGATCCGAGGGGTGTGAATTGCGGAAACAAGCAGGAGAACTTTCGAGCAATGTGTTATTGCGGCACAGTATATTCGCCTTGTCACTCCTTTAGCACGGACCTTCAAGTCTGTCTCCAAAGAACGATATCTTCTTTAAAGAAGTCTCAACACAGGAGTTTTGGGGTTAACTGAATTTTCACGCTGGACAGTTCAAGTTAGCTGAACTGTCCTATGATTGATAACATAGTAGACACTTATTAGATACTACGTTTCAGTGAACTGTATAGTGTAACGGAGATTTTGTCTTGCTCCAAATTTTCTTTTTAGTGAAATACTTGGTGCGAGATTCTATCGAGTTTCCTGATAATAGTTGAGCAGCAGAATAATTTTCTGTTTTCTGTTTTATTGCTTCTTTGATTTGGATAAGGATTATATTAGAAAGTATTGTAAAATTAGAGGTAAATTCAGCAGGAAGCTGAAGAGGACCATGTCACATAGACATCAGTTTAACAATAATTATGAAACACTTTTTGTATTCCTGAGTATATAAATAGTATTTGGATTTTACAACTGGAACCTTCTGTTACGCGTTAGAACAACCTTTTCGCTATTACCTTCACGTTTAATGAAACCTATCCTTTTCCTTTTACGAGTTTCGCTATCTAGTTTTTGCACTCGTGCACCGTTGCTATTGCTACTCGAGCCATCTTCTAGCTCACCTTTTCATTAACAGTGGAGTAAATGTTCATAGTCGACAGATGGTCGAAAATGCGCATACGTGAAAATCTCTTTCACGCATTCCCATCCAAGGGCGAACATGTCCACGTGGATCTATGTGACGTTGAAACATTCCGTAATTTTAATTCCTTCGCGAGTAGGGAAAAATTCTTTCGGTACGATAAGCATATAGGGCGTCGATAAAATAATTGATGAATTTCTGTGACATACATGTAGCAGCTTATTTCAAATCAGGAATCGAAATTCAAACTTAATTTCATACTTTGAATTTTATTTTAAATCTAGACGAATGTGATTCAGCTTTGCAAAATGACTAGTTTTTTAAAAGTATTTCGTCTATATCAAATAGTAATTTATTTTTTAACCTCCCATATTCCTCCTTGTGCTTGATACATAAAACGGCACAAGTAATATTCTTAAAAAATTTGAATTTATAAACCAATTAAAGTCTACGAAACAGAATTTATATTTCGAACAGTAGAAAGTGGAATTAAAGGAACATTTCTCTTAAAAAACGTGAATACAAGAAAACGTGATTCCACAATATAAAATTCAGATTTAAAACTTCAGGCGTTAATATCTGGAAAATGAAAATGTATGACTTACGACGCTTTGCTTTACGACCACAGATATTGCTTTTAATATTCTATGCCTATCTTTCATCACCGCCAGACAACTCATTTCTTTCTATTAGACTAATAAAAGATAATTGATCGTGTCTCACAGTATTTCGAGGTCAGGCGATAAACACAGTAAAAATTCCAAACTAAATGGTGAGAAAGTTCACGGATAACTTGATGGGACACCGTGTACATCAATGAACCATAACACACGTTACACACATCTGACACGAACACGATTTTCCATGGCTCAGCATCGCTCGTCCTTTGCCCGACCTTGCCTAGTCCCTTTAAAGCGCGCATGGAAAAAGAGATTCCTGGTGCGGTCTGTCGGTATACGGAGCTAGTTATGGCGGCTCATTATTGGCCGAGCAGGTGATTAAGATAAATTATGGCCAGCACCAGGTACGATTTACGAGACCTAATTGCACCGAGCACAGAGGGAGTGAGGACAAACAGAGGCCGCCGCTGCTTCGTCTCTTTCACGAGCTCCAATTATTCCTCGTGGGCGTGGATTGACGACCCGATGGAATAAAACTGGATGAACGCGAAAGGAAACACGCGTGACCCGTTGGAACTTGCCAGAGTCATTCGGCTGAGCGTCGAAAAATGACAGCCACCTCGGCTTTCCTTCGTTTTCCAATTCCAGTCAAGCCTGATACTCTTTAGACCTGAAGTCTCTAACTTCCCTTGGGGTCACGGTATTTCGTGTTGCTGTGAAGCAAAACGAAATGATCATGGGAGATCTCAAATCTCTACTAAATTATATCATGTTTTCAAAAAATCTAAGTTGAGACCTTAATTGAGATCTAGAAAGGGCATTAAAGGTATTTTTTTTACATAGAAACAAGGGTTTGAGAAGACACAACTTCATGAGGCAGTATTGAAGTTGGACACCTTAAACGTCAGTGTTCCGAAAATAAAAATTTGTGATTTAGATTGGCTTGCTTTACAGATACAGATTTATGATTGCAATTACTTATATAGAAAATTTTAGAACAGATTTTGGGCACTTTCAATAAAGTTATTTATTTTTTATGAACGAAAGAAGGTGATTTAAGCTTCACTGTAACAAGTACTTAAAAATACTAAAAGCTCATTTGAAAGTGTTTCTTATGCAAATCTGGATGTATCATATAACTTGGCAATTATGAAGCGCAGATGGCGTCTTATTGTTATACATATAAAGGTTGGGAAACTCTGCTTTAGACGCACGTAGATGTAACAGATTCGTAAAGTAGTACGTCTGATATTTGAACCAGCGAGTCGAGCTGCGTGACGTAGGTACCTACTATCGAAGATCAAAGATCGTGACGAAATTTCGTGAATTTGTTGCGATGCAGTGACAGGTGTATTTATAGCAAACATTAGTGTATGCATAGAAAAGTGCTTGGACAGGTTTCCGATAAAGCAACAATGTGGGTTGCTGGAAGTGGATCTAACTGAGAATCGAATACTGATCTAGATCCAACTCATTCGTAGTACTGACACGTATTCTAAACCTTATCCCACTTCTGTTGGATCTGACATAGTAGACCAAATACAATCTAACTTGAGTGAATTTAATTCAAATCAGACATATCAGCATCTAAACTAGATCACATCTTTTTCCTACTGAAGACACTGAGATGCAATTGCTGCAAACATATCTACTAGACTAGAGACAGTTAGTATACAAGATCTCTAATTCTCGTATCGTGGTATGTACCACTTTAGACCAGGGTTTTTCAATCTTTTTTGGCTTGTGGTTCTCTTCCCAACATCGACCATTTCTATGGTCTTATTAAGTTCCCTCTTTAACATCAAAGGAATTTAAAAAGAAAAAGCATCACAGTGTAGGCTTAACGTAATTGGTCTATCGTGCCCTAAAAACATGAAAATTAACTTATAATTCCTTCTGAGGAAAGAGGAATTAAAAATGAATGCTGCCTTGAGGAGGCTGTCAGCGAAACAGACTCAATTTTATCTCAATTTCCCAACCTCGGAAGGAAGCGGGAAATACTGGCACATCGTAAAAAAATAATAAACTTCGCCAGGAGGAATATTCCCGTTTTATTGTCTGCCTTGCTGCGAAATTTATCCGAACACAACGACTCCTCCTCCTTCAGCCAGGCAAAAAGTGGCGGCTGTAAACGCCGAAGACAGGGCGGAATGGAGGAGGTTCACGAAAATCGTGGAAGTCAATTTTAGATGGTAAAGACGGGAGGAGGGAATTCGAAGTGGCGAACTTCTGCAGAGAGTTTAAACCGTGATTGCTATGAGTGAAGGTTTGACGTGGCTTCCGAGACGAAGATGAATTATTCCGCGTCCTTTTTTTCTCCGCTGTCTTAATTACTTCCCGCTTTTTAATTGTCACTAACGAGCCGCTCGAAGCGCGAGTAGTTCGCTGGCCGAGGAATAGCTCAAGAATTACCTTCGCGTCGTCTTCCATTTCCGGGAATGCAATGAAATGGAAATGTCGCAACAGTCTGGCAGTTATTGGATTTCTACCACCGCCAGGCGGTCCCATCGCGGCAACGAAATTCACATCCTCGATCCATCTGAACGATCCGATCTCCCTCCGGTCGTACCATCCTGAAATGTACGTCGTCTTCGTCATGTAAGTCTCTTGCGACTGCATCGCGCAATTAATCGAAAGACTGACATTGGGATGTAACAGCGCGCGTATAATATTTTCATTAAGTACAGAGAATAGATACATAAGAGAAGTGTCCCAATGCCTGGATGCTTAAGATGTCAGATCTCTCAGTAAATGGACAATCGAAGAATGCATGTATCTCAACACTTGCATTGCGTACCAGCAACTGGACTATTTTATGATAATATTCTTTGTTTTATGAAATAAAATTAGTGTTAATGTCCAGTTATCGAGACATGGTTAGCTACTAGGGTATTTATGTTAGTTTCGAGAGTTTCTTATATACAATCTAATACATTTTTGTGTTTTGAAACACACGTGCGATATGTAAAGTATTGTGTAAAGTAGGGAGTAGTTTCAAGGATTGAGTCAGCAAATAAAAAATGTGATAAAAAGACAATGCACGGATTGTGGCTCTATTTGACCTCCTTCTTCGAGTTGTAGCCGTTTTATAGTCTCGATAATCCTCGATATAAATTCAATCTTCATGAATTATTCTACTTTGATAGCGTTCTTAGCTCTATTTTTTCGCAAGTAGATAAACAAAAGGAGGTTTGGGTATCTAATATAAGATAAGTGTAATGTAACAATATTTGGAATAAAACACTGACCACTGAAGTCCATAAATTGTCGAATCAACTCGATGGGTGGCTGGGCACCATAGGTGTCGAGGGCAGGCATGTTCAGGTCGTCGATGAAGAAGACTTGTTTCTTCAAGAGTGGTGGTCCATACACGTCTCTACGCCGCTTGCTCAGCTTCTCATCGATTAAATCCTATCCACCGAATTTCCCATTAGTTATAAATGCAAAACGATTATTCGCTAAAAGAGGAAAGTAACTTTGTACTTGAGTTTGATTCGCAGTGGTTCGAGCAGAGAAGGTGATCAAATCGCAAATGAATTTCTTTGGCATGTTCGTGGACAGCTTGGTCGTGATGGTCATGGTCTTTCCACTTCCAGTAGGTCCCACACAGAGGGTGTGAGAGTTGTTGATCATCAAGTAACCAACTAAAGTCGCGCTTCTGACACTGTCCATCGTTGGTACTTCAATATCTGCGATAGTATATTGTACGTGTTCATAATACGAATATAAAAATTGTTGAATTCTAATGCTGTGAATGTTACGAGATCCTGAACCTCCAATCTGAGATTTATGATACCTGGATTTGAAGACTTGGGTGTATGGGTTTTATTCAATCCTCTTTTCAATATTGCAAATGAAATATTTCTGTTTTAAGCTTTTTATATACAGTCGTAAATATTTTGCGGAAGTATGAGTATATCGACTAGCGCATAAAGCGTATTAATGTTATATTTAATAAAAAAAAAGCAAGTAGTATATCGGTAAATGCTGATATCGCGAGTAAACCTGGAAACGCTTAATCTCTATCTCTGGTAGAAAATTTACCCGCAAATTTCGTCTCTGGCGTAATCGTGATTGATGGAATGTCGTCCAACCATTTGTACCACCTTGGTGGCATTGGTTCTGGGCTGTCGATCGTGTCCGTGAAACCACCATCGTGCAGCCTATACAAAAATAGACAAAATTAAGTCTACTGTACAGTGGAAATTCGATTACTGTACAGAACACTTTCTATTTGGAAGAGATGATAGCAATCATGGACTATTTTCTCAGCGAGGCAATAGTTTTTTCTTTTTCAAAAAAGAAGGGAAGCGATATTTTATGGTTCTTAATCGATCACCTGTAATCGAAAACCAGACCGTCTTCAGGGAACGGTAATTGATGACGATGATCACTTTGCACCTTTCTAATCCAATTGCTGAACGCTATGCGGCTCTTGTAATCACTACTTGCTCCCAGGCTCCAAACCGCGGCAAATCCAGCCCATGGCGATAGCAAATCAGCTAGAATGAGACAATTTCAATTCGATAGGGCGTGTGGGATGAAGGTACATAACGTAATTACGCGCGTCCAGGTGTTTCGGTATTGGTTGTACTGATTTAGAATTACATTAGAGAATTTTTTTATTTTATCAGTAACCCATTTCCTGTCTTTTCCCTGCTGAAACTTTACTTGTACAGAGTACTTATATCAAATCGAAAAAATTACACTTGTACGATTTTAGTATTTCTGTAACTAGTAGTAAGCATGATTATGTTAAATTTGAATTTAATAATTTTACCCAGCACCAATATTCGTATGTTCTTATGCAGATTCATTCTTTTTTGTGACATCGTGAAATGTATGTATGTAGAATATTCGACAATAGATGTCAGAAACTGTAAGAGCTGGTTTGACATGAGAAAGTAGGGTGGAAATCATGAATAAGAAAAGAAAAGACTTCTGCAGAAAGGATCTAGGATTGGCAGGAGGTGTATTTGACTTGGAACTTATTTTACTGGTGACGTTCACAGGTCAAACACAGCAGTGGTAGTAGAATAAGACAAGTCAGACACATTCTATGTGCATTTTAGGTATATTATAGATTCTATAACAGTATGGCAATTTCATTATTCTCCATTTTCATCTTATTTTAGCATACACTATACTTTTCTCGTACTTAAGAGAATTTCTGTGAATAATTTTTCAATAACTGTGAAATACGCCTATATCATTTAACTTAAAAAACAGAAGCTTTCTTATTATTCTATTTCTATTAATTTTTATTATTTCTATTAATTTTATTATTTTTCTATTTCTATTAATTTCTATTAATTTTGATTCTCAATTGCATAGTGCTTCTACAAATGAAAGTACTCCATCCTTCAAAATTTAACCATAATATAAAATCTCGCATAGTAGCCATCAGATCCATCGCGCACGTATTTGCATATTTTCTCAGAACTACGAAATTTCAACCAATACAAATTCTTTTGGCAACAATACTCACCCGTTGAAAATTGTGTTTACAGGAAAACAGTCTCTGATAAAAACTCGGCAAGTAAATCGACCGTGTGTGATATGCCTGGGTGAATTTTATCAGTTCTATGGAACGATCACTGGCATGGAGTATCGACTAAAACACGAGCATATCTGCATGGAATTTTCACGCGTTTGCACGGGTCGCAAAGGAGAGAAAATGTCTCGCGTCTACTCGACCACTGTCGTTTATTTGCTGGTCACGTAAATGGCCTAACGCGAGATTTTTCCACTCGCTCGTCCACCTTCCTCCCTTTTCCCATTTTTATTTTCCACAGACTCATCACTGGGGAGGGATTTAAAGGTCACCGACTTGGTGAGAGACGCAAACAAGTCGGGAACGATTCCAGGGAGACTCGTCGTTTAACCACGATGGGGTTATTTTTCCCAGTTGAATAATGACACGCGAGGAACATCCAAACGGAGAAGCCCATTTCTCGGATTAAACGCGCGCACCCTGCTTACTGCAACCTGGGGGCGGCAGTCAGTTAACTTTTCTCGCCGGAGTACGTTTGCGTTTTGCCACTATTAATCACTACTCTGGAACACCACCTGTAGACGTTTCATTTTCGTCATGGGATTGATAAAAATGAAACCAGGAAGGCATTTAAATTCTTCCACCTTTCGAAAAAGATTATCTTCCGTGTTATAGCAGTTTTCTCTCTGCTGCAAGCTTCTAATGCTTCTTTGGGTTTTAATCTTTCGTGCTGAATTTTCATTTAAGTTTCAGTTTAATCCCTGCAGCATCGTCTTTACGGTTTATTTTCCATTTTGTTGTTTCCTTTGATGCTGCAGGATTTACTTGAAAATTTAACGTGTTTGGAGGCTTTTTTCGTTGCTTTTTGCGCCCAGAGTGTTCACAATAAAAAGCGGATATTTAGTTCTGAATCTAGAACACTGCTTCGATGTTTCGTTTTGAAGGCAACGTTGATGGAACCAAGGGACGTCACAACGTATCATGTTTCTTTGTTGCCTTAGTTTTAATAAGGCTCATGTTTAGGTAGAGATATTTGTTTAAAAAAGTAACATGTGTTGCTTTGATAGCTCTGATAGCTCTTGATAGCTTCAGTTATAGCCCGATTTTCATTTATGTATTGATGAGTTTTAAAGTTTTAGATTTTTTGTAAACCGAGTAGGAGTTTTAACTCTCATTAGACATTTCAGAACACACGTAAATCTTTGATACTTTGCAAGTGGAATTAGTTTCCACATCGTGTCTTTTATCAATCAATACGGATTATTTCTCGCAGATTCTGTTCCCTCTATTTCAGGAAATGTTAAAACTGACTTTGATATTTGTTAATATTTTATGGGTTATTTAATGCTACTGTATGTGACTTGCATAAGTATACTCTATTCCGGTTTCGAGAAGTTTCAAATAGTACGAGTACGTAACTTCTGCACTAGTGATATTGTCAACGAATAGAACTCCATAATATCAGATAAATATAGAAATTCATCCAATTCAGTGATTGAAATTCGAGAGTATTTTTTATCGAACAATTAATCTCAATCTCCAGAATGCAGTAATCTAATTTCAAGATATGAGGTTAATCTTCATAATTGTTTTAAAATGGCAATTGAGGCGAGAGGTAATTCTAATTTAAAAAACAGGCACTTGCATGCCCAGGATCGCTATTATCGATTCGTTCATATAGAATAAAACCCCAAACGTTTTAAGAACAGATTAAGCACACAAGTGTTCCTTAAGAAAATGCATGAAATCATATAAAAATGCTATGGAGTGAATGTATTAATTTTTATAAAACCGTCCTTGTAGTTTTTTTCCTGATCGCTAATGAAAAATGTAAAAATTGTTCATATTCCAATTTTCGCCTTTCACAGTCACTGCGACTGAATCATCCACGATGCACATACAGAATGAAAAGTGTATGATTGCCTTTAGCAAACATTTCAAAGGTAATGCTCTATTGCATGTAAATGTAGACTAATTAGTAGTAATATTAATACTAATTAATATTAATTTGATTCTTACGAATAAGCGCCTGGAGGGCAGTGGTTGGTGGAGGTTTCCCATCTCGTCCCGCCATTGGTCCGATCCGAAAGTTCATCAGATTAATATACGAGCGTACCATCCCCGAGTCAACAGTGCTCACAATTTCTCGTAGATGAGTACGCAGAACTCTCATGCCTGGGAGCAAGTAATGACTTGTTAACTCGGCAATGTCCTCGACGTAGCTGCTCATATTCTGTAACAACGGTTTCAAAGTTCGAATATCTCTGTTTGAACATTCCGCTTCATTTCCGCATAATTCACTGTTATTAATTAGCGTTGCCATTGTTGCTCGTTCATAATTTGATTAATAATTGAAAAAATATGAACCTCGTTTAAACTAGAAATGTTTTACAAAGAGGCCATAACACGCAACGATATTTTCAATGAATTGTGGCTCGCCTTCCAGAAAAATGGTAATAAAACTCGTTAATGAAAAAATAATAGGACAGATAATAAACCTACAAATAGAGTGGTATACTTTTAATTAAATGACAGGGGAAAATGAAGTGTATACGGAGCTGTCTACTATAAATCGGCAAATTATTGCGTCACTGCACGTTACGTGATCATAATTTGTTGAAGCTCCTGATGTTCGAATTATTAAGAGCCAGTTTATAATGTACTCACTTTAGGTAGAGATTTCAGCCAGCAATTAATAAGCGGTTCCAGACCGAGACCCTCGGGCTCCATATAAACCATACCACATCTGTGGGTGGAAGATAAAAATGCGGTTGAATTAATATCTTCGATAATGGCGCTGCGGTAGCAGTTGTTTGGTTTTTGTTTATGGCTTTTTGGTACGCGTTTTATTACCATGAAGCCTGTTCGTACGTTCTAGAAATTACGATCGACACTATATGTATAGGTACTATGCAGGACATTGTGCGTTCTGTCATAGCCAGATCCATTATACATGTACGTTATATGTGATACAAATTCGAATTCAGAAAGTGAAACTGTTGAAAAAGGTTGCGAAAAATTCAATGAAAATATAGTATCAACTTTTTGTAGTTATTGACATTTTAGGTCATAACTGCCATATAGGTAAATTGTGTAGGATAATTTGAATGCAGAGTTTTAAAACTTTAAAAACTTAAAAATCTGGAAATTTGAAAATTCGAAAACTTGAAAATTTAAAAATTTGAAAATTCGAAAACTTGAAAATTTGAAACTTTGAAAATTCAAAAATTTAAAAATTCGAATATTTGAAAATTTGAATCAACAAAATGTTCTATCTCACTGATATGCACTAGTTACTTTTCGTTCAAGGATCTCTTGATTTCAATTTTAACGCAGTACTACTTCAAGACAGAGTCAGATCGATCATTTTATCATAAAACATTTCCATTTGCACTCTCTCAGCACCTCTTGAAGTGCATTCCTAACTTCACGCCTCGTAGGATGCAAATATATCTAACTAAATATATACATTCTATATCTCGCAGCACGTGCCTATGTACGACACAGTATGCAATGTTCGCTATGCATGCTGCACCACCGCGCAATTTTCATTTGACACAATAACTTGAATTTTCGGTGCAAGGTGACTCCTTCCACGACGTCGCAGTCATTTATTACCGGCGGATGTGCTTTTTCATCCACGTCGTTACACACGCGCCGTGTGGCTCTCATTTTTTATTTATAGCGAACGGTGATTGATGCGAACTGTGGTTCGGCGCTTGAATCGATTATACGAAACTCAGACTTGTTTTGTGGCTGGTTTTGACTTCAAATAATAGCGAAGTCTCGTGTGCCAGGCGTGGGAAGAGATTGAAAGCGCTTGGTGAAAACGCGACCATCGGTGGCAAACATCTTGCAGGCATTCATCTTTGCCTCGCGATATTAGCCAGATCGCTATTAATGCTAAGTAATTCAGGGTAGTCCAGTTGAGGATGAACTAACAAATAAAATTCGAAAGTTTTGTATATCCGTACGCTGTATCATCAACAAACTTCGCAATTCCGCATCGAGTAAACATTTCACGTTTACGATATATGGCAGTTGACTCTTCGAAAGCAATCGATATTGCCAGTTTTGAAAGTACCTTGAAACCGTAGCTGGAGACGCGACTCTTAGATCAGCCACTTCGAACATCATTGTCATTGTAGGCAGGATTTTCATTATTTCACCTGAAGTTAAACAGAGCTTTTTATTGTCGTCCAGCACTGTGTTCATGTTCTCGATCCAAAGTGCATCTACAGGCCCGTCGAATATGTACCAACGTTTGTTGGTATCATTCGTGGCTATTCCTGCCCTCAGTAGCGTGGAGAAGATACCGTCAGTCCTAAACAAATTGCAAAACAAATTGAAAAGGAAAACAAGGGAGAAATAATTTGCTATCCTTCTAACAGGTACAATTTTTAACACGAATTTTTTTGTCAAGTTCCTGGTAGCTGCAGTCTGTCGAATGTTTGTTTTATAGAATAACGACGAGTAGCAATCAACGTAACTATGTATTGCATATAGGAGTATGGTTCAAGTTTATTTCTCTCGTTTTTTAGTTTCGAAAATAAATAACAATTTTATCGGTGATATGTGAAAAAAAGCGAAAAAAATAGGCGAAGCGTGATACGATTTGTTTTCCAACTTTAATTTTAAGTTTTCACTTCTGTATAGAAAAGCCTCTTACCATTCGCGCGTGTTGAGATCGTACTCGCCGTAGAGTTGACCCATGGTGATAGACTTTGGATTTAATACGAACGTAAGTACTGGTGTAAATGGTTTGCCGCTTGGCTGCAGCTTCCCTCTTAATTTAGTGCACGCCTCCTTAAGAACTTGATAACACTGTACAGAATAAAACATTTTAGATTAAATCCTAAAGACCTTTTTCTCTTATACTAATTCTCGTTTCTTCTGATAGCAATTCTACTCTATTTGCCGATTCTGCGTAGGTACGTGTAACAAATTTTACTTTTGTTTTTAACTTCGTCTGACTGTCAAGAAGTAATTTCTTTTTGCAAGCATTTCTTTTATTACAGAAAATATTTTTTATCTTTTCTCTCGTCACTGCATTGCTCGATTGAGAAATACGTAAGGATTCTCAAAAGAGAAGCAATTCACTATTTCGCAAGTAAATTAATTAGAAGCCACCGCTGGACCTCGAAGGAAGCAAAAAATCGGCCATGGAACTATTGCGCAAAAGATCGAAGCCTAGTTTAGATCTTCAAGTAAGAAACATTATTTTTTTATTTATTGTGCGATTCATGTTTTTCTATTTTACTGTAATGGTTAATTTCGCAGTAGTAAAAATTGTATTTTCACCTCTGTTACTGAACGTTCTCTTACTGACGTTCTCTTGCAAAAGTGACTTGAAATTTTATTGGGGAAATTGCACAAGAATTCTGCATTCATCGAACGCGGAAAATCGTTAATACGAGACTTGTAGCGAGTAATTTGATTAGCCTTGTTAAGCAGATCAATGATGTGAAAGAATGCAATATTGTGCTAGAATGCATGACGATTATTCATTCGGAAAATATGCAGCTAAAGATGAATTATAGGTGGATGTACAATTACCGCGAAGTGGCTGTTTCATGATTCGTCGACTCGTTTCACTTGCAGATATAAACAGATACGTATTTTAAATAAGTTTGGGTCACCAAATTTAAAAGCAGTAACGGGAAATATTAGTGGATTCGACGTTATGTAAAAACATACAACTTTTTACAGATTATATATTTTAGATGATTATATATTTATCACAGCAAAAATTAGAATTGAATATCAAGATTTAAAAATAGGTTTATGTCGATTTTCCTCATTTCAGAGGATGTATTTAATACTTTCATCAATGATTTATTTGATTTCAATTTTTGCTTTTTTACTCCATCATTGTTTACTTCCCTCTTCTATTAAATTCATGAATGAGCAATAGTAGGGAGCATCTGTGCAAGCACCACACAAACCATATTGTTCTTCGTACTTCCGGCACCTAGACGATCTCGTACAGGTCTTTCATGTTGTTCCTTTTATATCTTTTGTGTTTCATATCTTCTACCTTAGCAAGAACTACCCATTTCCCGAAAGACTTTATTAAACTTCTTATAGTACTTGTGACTATCATTTGCATGAAAAAAAAGAACAACTTCCGCGTATTTGTGTAAAAATAAGGAGCACACAGAGAATACTATTGCACATAAAGGTAATTTAAAAGTTTCGAAGAAACAAAATTTCAAGATCGTGTCTTTTGTAGGTTGGAGTCTTGTCATATTGGGTTAGGTAGATAAGCAAAATTCATCTCTTAGTTATGGTTCTTTGAGTTACGGAATTCTTAACTTAGATTAACCTCTGATAAGATTATGTAATATTCAACAGATGACAAAGAAAGTACATCGTAGTATATCGAGGTACACCGACAATTACATTGCCCCGATGTAAACTTCATGTTACGTTCACGTTTCCTTAGACACCTACCTCCTATAAAGCCTGAATTAAGACAACGCAACAGTGTAGGTAATAAGGAGTAGAGAAAACTTGAAGAAAAAGAGGCTGGCGCGGGCGTTAAAAAACAGTTCCTTTGGGATTCCTTGAAAAATACCTTTCTTGGTGTTTAACGTTGCCTCGTGAAGCCACTAGTACTAACGATGCCATCGTGCTTTACGTGAGATAATCGCACGCCTCGGAAGGTAATCCAACCGCCTGCTTTATTAATTTTGATTTGAATAAATTGGTTGGCAGCGGCTCATATTCCCTACGGTTTCATTTTCCGAGACGAATATAATGGAAAGCATAGGGACGTTGGATATAACGGTGTCCAGGATCCAGTCCAAGAATCCAGGCGATAGCAACAGAGCGTCGTTGGAACGTCTCAGAGGGTGATTACCAAGTCTAAGAAGATGCAAGACTAAGTATGAAGGAGTAACCGATGTTCCTAGGTGTTGCATTCATTTCCTCCGAGATTATAAGGGCTGTAAGTACAGTACTGCGTACTAAGTACGGTATGTTGCATTAAATGCTCTACAAATTTGAACGAAAAGGTTCGTAATAGTAAAGCCAAGACATTTGAGTAGATCGGTGAGTCTTGGGTTAGAGTTTTTAAATTTTCAAACTTTCAAATTTTTGAATTTTCAAACATTCAAATTTTTGAATTTTCAAACATTCAAAATTTTGAATTTTCAAACTTTCAAATTTTTGAATTTTCAAACTTTCAAATTTTTGAATTTTCAAACATTCAAATATTAGTTTATTTACTTAAAAGGGGCTATGGTACTTCATGTTTTACATTTACAAGTGCATTGTGTGAGGCTATATTTATCGAGTACGAGATTATTTCAAAATATTATAAGAGTTTTCAGTTGATGTACTGGTAGAATTTAACAAGTATCAACTAACGCTAATATTCAAATTTTTTTAAAACTATATACTGTTTATTCGAACCCCAAGATTTCAATCCCTTTCAATTCCATAAAGTAATAGCGATACGAGCTAAAATACAGTTGCAGCGCAAAAGCCTCTTGTTGACGCATGTCTTCAGATAGTAGAGGCACGATTAATTACGAGTTAATATTCATAATAATTATGTTCAACTTAATATTGATAAGTTAATAAACACACAAATTCAGAATCCCGTTTGTGTGTTTGCACGCGAGGAATATAGCCGCTTAATTCTAGGAATTTCGTGAAATCGAGAGATCAGAGACGAATGTGGATCCATGGAGGGTACAAGACGCGTGAATGGGCGAATTCGTCGACGCCGGCGTCGTCGAACCGACGGGATTTTCAAGGCGCATGCGACGGAACATCGCAGGCGGCAAACGCGTCGGAATTGTGGATCGCGCTTCCAGTTTATCCGACGTCGTTTCTCCGTCGCGCGACGCTCCGATTTCACTTTCACTTAGTCTACGCGTGCCCGATTTCTTTTACGAATCGGAGAAAATTTAAGATCGTATTAACAAACATCTACGCTTTTAAGAAAAAGATATTGAAATTTTTGTGTTGATAATGCAAAGTAAAAACTATTTTAATGGTGAACCTAACTTTCTAAAAAGACGAAGCAACTATAGATAAATATAGCATCGAATATTCGTGTTGAAACATTAAAAAATCATTTCTGTTTTTAGTTCAGTGATTCAAGACAAGAGAAGGGAGGACAAGCTACTGTGAAATATTTGTTAATATTGTGGTTAATTTGTTCGCGGAAGGTACTCCGCTTGTAGTGGCAAAGAAGCAGGAAGTACTCGAGATCGAGGAGCTCCACGGAACGCGTCGGAGCATTGGAGTCGTTGAACTAGCGACGCTTCTACTGGCCGCGTATCGTATTTTCGACCTTGCTCCTCGTTTCTCGCGGGGAAAATTTATGGAACGACGCGGGCGGTTCGCCCAAGGCCGAGGATGAAGATTCTTGTGCAGTGACTCGCGGAACGCGGTTACGTCGGTTCGATTAATTCCTCTGTCCACTATGGGAGGATCCACGATCGAGCGTGTATTTGACCACAGGGAATGGAACGCGCTGGGTCATCTGGCAGATAAATGAAAGAGACAATAGATTCAGTTGACATTCAATATTTGCTGTCTCCAATTTGAAAACTCTCGATACACAACAATTGTGACCGTAGTGTCCTACTAATGAATTTCTGGTACAACTTGTGTAGACTGAATAAAATTTTACTTTGTGGATTGTGTACAATCAGGAGAAGTTTGTAACGAGCAAACAACAGGTAGCAGCTGGAAAAATAAAGCGTTTGATGGATTTTCAATGAACGCCAACGATAATAGCACGTTGAAAGGATAGATTGCGCGAGGAGCTTCAGTCCGATAGCGCGAAACATTCACGATGGAATCAAGTGTAGACTGCCCCCAAAGTTGCATTAACGTCACTGTCTAATATAATACCGATTTCTCGTCACTCGGAGGAGAGTCGTTCAGTAAAAATAGCGATCGCGAATGTTGTGGGCGGAAAAGCAAATTTCTCGTAATTTTATTACAAAGGAAACTCGTCATCTGCCGAAAATGATTCACTTTGAAGATAATTCGGTCTAAGAAAAAGTACGCAGGAAATCCAGGCACGTGCACGAGCTCGTCAATTTCACCGAGTTTGTTTGTCGAGCGAAATTACAGTGTCGTCGTATGCAAACTGAAAAATTGAATAAACAAGTTGACAGGCGGCTGTGGTTACGAAGATAGTTTCTAACCGAAAGGGCGATCGATATCAGCGTGAATGAGCAGCTTTCTCGATAAGAAACCATTAAATGGGAGCGCAAGGTTGCGCGGAGAGGAGGAAGAAGGAAGTCCATTGGTACTTTCCCATCTAGCTCGGCCTTCGAGTGTATTTTTCGAGTGAAACGGTTGTGGATCGATAAATCATGAGCATTTGTTGTTTCTTATCTTCGAGGGTCGTATCCTCGAGGTTTTACGAGTACTAGAACCTTGAGACTACTCTCTGAAGCGCGACTGGGAAGGACTTCGAGAGCCACAGGTTGTGACTGAGTGGAGAGCTTAGCATAACTTTTTCTCAAAAAGAGGGACTGAAGAACATTGTCTGGACATCATTTTTTTTATTTATTATAGTGGCATCCTGTTGCAAATGCTTTTTTCTAATATCTCTCTTAAGGGATGATGTGAAAAAGTAATCAGAACTCTAGTGGATTAGCTTTACATGGACAAATGATGCTCAAGGAAGAGCAACATCCACGTCGAAACGAAAGAAGAAATAGGAGTGTTTGTTTATTGGATTTACAATAACTGAAAAATATTTTGCAGTGGATAAATCGTGAGTACTTGCTACTTTTTAACTCGAGAGTACAGATCCCCTGAGTTTGTAATTCAGAGATCCCTGAAACGTGAAACTGCAGCGTGGAAGCAAATGCAATGCTGTAATTTGCATCTTACAAGCAAAAAATTTTCAAAGAAAAAGCGTCTCTGATAAGTAACTTAGTGAAAGAGATGTTTCTTAGAATCAAGGACGTACAAGAGGGAAGAAGAATATGGGATGAGGTACCGAGGATAAAGACGAATCTTAGATTTCTTAACAGAATATTTGGGTCTCTGCTTGTTCGAAGGAATCAGTAAACAAATAAATCAAGAGTATTTGTTATTTCTTAGTCCAAGAAGATACACGTCTACCTAATGCACGACCTTACCTTCAGGTTATTCTTCGAAGCGTAAAGACACAAGGAAGCTTAAACACAGATAAGAATAAAAGGCGTAACTTAACATTCGATTCCAAGGAACTCATCTCAGAGATCGAGCAACACCCTTTGCCTCTTCTCATTCTGTCCTCGACTTTCTTTGTCATATGCCACCCAAAAAGAATACCCAAGTTCTCTCCATTTCCAGCGCGTCCAACTCGTTAAAACAATAATTAGCCTTCATTTGTCAGAAGAAGCTATTACTCGCAATCATTGGTGACCGAGCCGAGCAATTTCCAGGCCACGTTCTTCGGGCACAATGCTTCGTTATCCCCCTGGAAGTGGAAACGAATGACAACGAATAATCTCGTGTCTGGCCAGCGGGAAGCCCTCTCGTGGGATGTCACGGGATCATCGATCACGAATCATGTCAGTCACCGTGGGACACCCGTTCGTCATGGAGCACCCGCCGAAGACGTTTCAAGATTACACAAGGACTTAAGCAGTCGTTCCCCCTCGCAGAGGACGCCATTGCTCCAAGCTGACGTTAATTAGTGCAACGAAGTTGGTTTAATCGAAAATCGTGTACCCCAACTGGGGCTAAACTTCAACCACCCGTAACTTCTGAATGAGCCGCTGTAAGTAGAAGCGTTACGTGTCTGCCGCAAATTACATCGCTCTTATTTCTGATATTCCCATTATCAACGACATTCCCAATTAACATCAGAATTTGAAATTCTGCCGAGGGTGCTAACTTCAGACACCGATAAAGGCGATGCTTCCATCGATAACGGGAGATGGGGAGAAGTTGGAAGGTAAGATCGAAGTGTCTTTGATTTGAACGAAGACCCAAGAGCCAGAAGTCTCGAGGAATACTGTCCAGAAGAGCGATAAAAAGTTACAATTGCGGTTACGTGGAAGCCTCAGTCAAGAGACTGTGAATCAGCTCCACTAAAACATTGATGCTCTTCGGAGTACACGTCGCGTCGAAAACCAGAATTTCGATCTTACTTATTTAACGTCTCTTAGGATATCGTGAAAGGGAAGTCTTCGAGGCAATCATGTTCTCCATGGCGACCACGTTGAACCTGAACTCTAGGTGCGTTGAAGATCCGCCCATGATCGACATTATCGCCTCCCGTGTGAGGCGATCCGTCTCTCCGACGATGTTCGTCAACCTGACCCACTATGTGCTCAGGAACCGCAGCTACGAGCCTGGTCTCGATCTTGAAGAGAAACCAATGGAAGCTTGCCATTCGCTTTACTTCCTCCTCGACTTCTTCCACCAGTACTATATCCCCTTCATCATTCTGCTGGGCCTAGTGGGCAACCTGCTATCTTGCATAGTCTTTCTGAACACTCATCTGAGGATACGCAGCTCCAGCTACTACCTAGCTGCCCTGGCCACTGCCGATTTCGGCTTCTTGGTCACTTTGCTGTTAGTGTGGCTGAACAACACTCTCGGTTGGAAGGTGTTTAATAAGGATGGCTGGTGCGAGACTCTTGTGTACGTGAGCGCTGTCTGCAGCTCCCTCAGCGTCTGGCTGATTGTCGCCTTCACCGTGGAGAGGTTCATCGCGGTGCAGTATCCGCTCCATCGGCCTCACATATGCACGATCGCCAGAGCCAAGGCGATAGTGTTGGTGTTGGTGGTGCTGGCGCTGGCCAGCCACTCGTACTCCTTCGTCACGGCTGGAGTTGTTCTTAACAGAGACGGGGAGGAATACTGCGACCTGAAGGTCGAGTACCTCGAGACCATGAAGATTATCAGCATCATTGATAGCATCGCCAGCTTGATCGCCCCGCTGGTGCTCATCATCGTCATGAACACGATGATTATGAGGAACCTGCTCATGTTCAGCAGACGGTTCAAGCAGAGCTCCACGGCTGACTGTCCGAGCAGGGAACGATCTGACATCAACTTGAATCAGATTCCGGTGAGTTCATTGTCGTAACTGATCGTGGTTATTGTTGACCCTTGATTTGGAACCTTGAGAGACGTATTTGTGGGAAAACTGTTGTTTTATAGGCTTAAGCTTCTCGATCTTTTCAGAATACAGTGATGTATATTTTGTGTAAAATATACAGGAGTTTGAAAGTACAAACGTTCTTTTAGTATGTCTGATCAAAACGTACCTTTTCTACTACTACAATCCACACGATATCTTAAGCAAAGTATTAAAAATGTAGGAACAAATGTCTCCTTGAAGTACGTCTGTTTTAAGGATCTAGCAATAAGTGTAGAAAGTCATAAATGGAAAATGTTACTTTTAACAATACATTTAATAAGCACTCCATTGATTTATTTAAAATAAATATAAATATTTCTATTCCTCTAGTTGAACAGCTCACATCGGTGTTTTATAGAATCTTAGGATAACTTTCACAAGATACAACAAGATAACTTTCATATCTTCGAAGAAAAGAGTCATAAAAGTTTTGTCTTTTTTGTTTAAAAGACTTTTTTGTTTCAAAGTTGTCTTATTAGAAACTAGGAAGTGTTCACTATCGGCAACCCCTGAAATTAAGCAAAGTTTGTTCAGTGAAAATTGAAGCCGCGTTTCAGGTTTTTGGACACACTGACTGGGAGGGAAGTTTTTTTTAGGTAAACAATTTTTCACTGGGATGCCCGAAGGGTTTGGAGCAGCATCGGATGAATCAGTGAGGAAAAAGCGACGGCTGGCCGTCTAAAAATTAGACTACTAATGGGCGATGCTATTTCAGAATGCATAGTGTTACCGGTATCTGTCTGGCATCCTATAACTTGATGATCTTCTATTTTTCTAGTTTATAAAACAAACACGGTGAAATGCACGCTGAGAAATGTCTAGCTCGAGTTGACTGCTTTGACCAGGGAAATTCAAACAAAACATAAAACAGCAGACGTGTAAATTATTTTTTCCATGCCCGCTTGAGACTTCTCTCCTGTCGCGATCGTTTACACACCGCTGGAACACTTTGTGTCAAACTAGCTAAGAACATTTCTGAAAACAGTAGACCCTATTGAAAGTGGAATCAAAGGTGAAGGACTTTATTAACCTTTAACTAGTATGGGGGGTTACAGCGTTTATATTATCTCACTTTCAATATTTGCTGTGTAAAATATCAACGATTTACTTTAATAAATTAAAAAACTGTGAATTCTCCATTTACTTATTATTAATCATTCTTGATAATGGAATGACGAATGTGGAATCTACATTTATCCAAAAATGAATTTTTTTAATAAACTAGATACTGTATCTGGTAGTAAATGAAATCGCAGACTTTGTATATCCAGTTTTAAATGTATCAATTAATGAAGCAGAAAGGGAGTGAAATGAATATCATAAAAATGAATCTAGAATCATACAATACTTTAATTAAAGCTTTTGTTAAAAGCCACGAATCTCTTTTTACTTCTGAAATCACCGGATTTCCGCGACTTTAAAGTGCACCGAGTAAACAAGGAAGTGACGGAGAGACAGCTGCAAGTATTATAGTCACGCGAGTGGACAGATGCGGGTGTACATGATGGCTCCACAATTCTGAAAATAGCCCATGCGTCCTCGTGTTTCGTGAACGTCGCCTCAGAAAAAAAACGCCGCAAAGGGTAAACCGAGTTAACGAAGCGCAGGAAATATCTGTCGACCTAGGAAATCATTCACGAACTCCTCTGTCGAATTGTTTCACGTACGCAGGGAGCGTTCCAATAGCGAATAAATTTCTGTGGACATTTATTGACACGGAAGTATTTCACGACGCATTAAAAGGCGTCGGTGGAGAATATAAAGGAATTCGCGAAGAATGTTCTACTTAAAAGATCACTGTTGTCTAGCATGTCTTCTTTATGATGTAGAACGTGAATTCATCCATTATGGATGTTTATAATGGATGCCTAGTGAATTGTGTCACTGTCACAGATATGTGGTAAAAAGCTTGATTCGATAAAATAATAAGATTATGGGATTGACACTTATGATTGATCGGTGGAAAAATAGTGACGAGTAATTTTAGAATTGTGTTAGGAAATAAAATATAGTGGCACGTGGTTCGAAATCGAAACAATAATTTCTGAATTGTGGTGAATTATAGAGTGTAGTGGCGCCAGACTTGAAACTGAAACGCAATACGGCTTTTTGTGGATCGAGGTTCGTAGTTGATCGACAGAACGTAAACGTGATCGCTGATCACATGATTTTTTGCTGTATGATACAGCAAAGAGTACTGCGTATATTCTCAACTCATGAATAACTTGTGTTAATTAATAAAATAAAATAAAATACTAAAATGTTTCGAAACAACGTGCAGTGAAGTGCTGTTAGGTAATGCATTGTTATACTATTCATTAGGAAGTGCTTTTGTTACGGAAAATTTTAAAATTTTTAAATTTGAAAGTTACAAAATTTGAAAATTTAAACATTTAATAATTTGAAAATTTGAAAATTTAAAAATTTGAGAATTTAAAAATTTTAAAATACTCGCGTAGACTTTCAAAGCTAATCGATGTAAAATAGTTTCCGATGTCTTTGTGAAACCCAGTATAAAGTCCAAAAATACTTACACTAAGAATGTATCTATCGCATAATAACAGACAAGTTATGTAGTTTCTATAAAAAGCTTATTAAAGCTTTCAAATTCTGCTACGACTAACAATAATCAGTGTTGGTTTCTGAAATTCTGTAATCATAATTCCCGAATTAAGCACAAGGTGCATATTACCAAATACGATGCTACAGAACCCATTAGCAATAATAGGTCATTCACGAAATCGCATAATTCACGTTCCTCACGTTCAGAGGCTTACCGATACGAAGAATACCGCGGGTAGAACAATTCACGCTTATGCATCACTCCGATACACGAAATTTTATTGAGTTCACATTTACCTAACTCGTTATTTACACAATTTTCTTTTACGCAACTCATTGGATAGTTCATGATTACTCGCGAACGAGGTTTCCTCGGCTATTTTTGAGCAGCTTATAAATACCTTGAGCTTATGTAACCGCCACCATTCATCTTTATGGATACGTCGCGTCGGTTGCTTAGAACGATCCCTTCCGTTCTCGCGAATCGATTTCATTATGTTTCGTCAAAGAATGCTGTATTTCCTCTCATGAATCAGTCCTACGACGTCAATATCAATTTAACGCGTATGGAGCTGTTCCTGATAAATGCTTAATTACTCCAGGAAGGTAAATGAAACAGATTGGCTGAAAGGTTCCATGCGTAATTTTTCCAAAGATAATCCAAATTCCAACATTATGCATTTAAGAGCTTCAAGAATAACAGTACCGAAAATCTTTGCCATTTTTTGTTGTACGGAGCTCATCAGTTTATCTCTGTTCAATCATAAAGTAATTAGAACCTGTTTATGAAAGAAAGTGCTTATTAAGCTTTCTCTTTCCACGCGCCACAGAGGAGCGCAACGTGGAGGAATATTCCGCCTCGGGGATTATCTCTGATTTACGTAATTAACCAAAATTTTAATAGCTTTTAGAAAAAAAAGGCACTTGTCTGTTACAGATAATTCCTCTAGAGCCTTTTATCGTCCTATTGAGTAGATTTCCCAGAATTGAAGAGATCTCTCGAACCTCACGATTAAGATTCATCTGTGAGGGAACTAACAATTACTTTCCTTGCACCCCATGAAGTTATTTATTACTGTTCCGTGTGTTTAGATGTTCAGAGCTCATGGGCCTTTTATTAAGTCTTGTCGTCCATGGATTTGCATGGGAAACCGCTTTGTCTTCAGTCAACGATACCGAGAATCAATAGTGGGCGGACACGCAGGGGCGGAAACGATACTGAATGAGTGGCAAAACGTTCTCGTGTTTTGCTGCCGTATTATATTGATACATGATGATAATATGGGATGATAATAACGCGAATCTGTTTCTCAACGATCTGTCAACATTAGCGTGTACTCGATCAACATTTGCCAACTTCATTTCGAGAGCATTGATAAATCAATGAAATGTAATTCTGTGTTAATTATTAGCACTTGACAGCTGTCCGCTATTCGAAATTTTATATTCACGAAGGCTTACATGTTCATATCTGCATTGAAAAATGTGTAAAATTTGTAGACCTTGAACTGTCAATAATTTTGGGGAAACGAAATCCAATGCAACGAAACAGGTTGCAATAGGTCCAAACAAGTTCATTGTTTTTTGCCATTCCCATTGTTGGTGAGTGCTTGTTTTAAACCCAATTTGAGAGAAACGTGATCACCTTTTTTTATACATGAAACCTGATTCTTTTATTTCGGAAAGATGTTTAATGATTTGCACGAAGCTTTTATACATATACTGTTTGTAAATGTAGACATATCTGTCAGTAATTTGAAAAAGAGTATATTACTTGTATTGAAACAGAATATGTCGTACCATTCAAATTATTATGCTTGAAAGTTGATAACGCTGCACTCAGGGTTATTCATAGCAATCGCGTTGTTACAAGTTGCGACGCAGTGAAGAACGTCGTGATTGCTTCTGAAAAGAATTTCATGTGCAACGCAGGTTCTTTAATTTATCTTGGTGTGGCGAAACGTGCTGATTCGCCTTAAATTATAACGTATTCATGATGAAACTGTAGTCATTATTCCCATATAGTGGCAAGTATACGCGTGGAAGTTAGAAACCTGTCACTCTGATTGCGCTTGATGCGACCATATCACGTGCTGCCAACATTTCTGCAACGAGGAATCGTGATATGGGAACGACCATGCTCCATTTCCGCGTACCCATCGATATTGAAAAGAAAGTTGTATCAGGGAAACATTGTAGAGTCTTGAGACAACATTCACTATTTCATGCATGTGAAATTTTTTGATGGAGTGTCGGGGTCAGAGGTTCTTAACATCTCTACTTCTTTTTACTTAACTTACTCTGTCGCTTTTACACTCTTCCAAAATTCTTTGATATCGACCAATAATTATGATCGTGTTGATCGTTTCCTTTATCATATGTTGTAACATTAAACATAGTATAGTTGCATAATGAACATATCAGAAGAAAAAGACACAAGAGATCTTATCACAATGAGACGAAACGATCGCCATTGTCTTTCGTTGTCTCGCAACGTGAAGCTCTCCGTAATAAATACTTTCCATGACGGGTATCTATTAACGCAACAGAAGTCACATGTCTACCACCGCTGTACAGTTCGCTCTTTGCTTCTGGTGCCTCACTTCAGTCACGAGCGAGCAGTAGTCTTCTCTTGTTCTCGCGAACTGCGCAAGTATACATTACATATCTTCAAGGCTACCTCCTATCGAGATGGATTTTCTTACGATAGTCTTAATCCTCGTGAGTTTATTGCTCTTCGTCTACTACTACTTAGGGAAGAAGATGAATCACTTCAAAAAATTGGGAGTCCCACACGATTCACCAGTCCCAATCCTTGGCAATATGGCACCAGTTGTGTTTCGTCGAATTTGCATGGTAGAGCATCTTTCGAATCTCTACTATCGTCATTCAAACGTGAAATATTGTGGGTTCTATAATTTTGCATCACCAGTTTTCGTCATCCGCGACCCTGAGCTGATAACGTCGATCACGGTGAAGAACTTCGATCAGTTCTGCGATCATCAAGCTATAGTGGACCCGGAACTGGATCCCCTGATGGGCAAAAACCTGTTCAGCCTTCGTGGCGATCACTGGAGAGAGATGAGAAAACTGCTGAGCCCAGCCTTCACTTCCAGCAAGATGAGGGCTATGTACAAGCTGATATGGGATTGTGCCGAGAACTTTGTGGACTTTATTGTATCGGAATCGAAAGAGGGGAAAGTGTACGATTTGAAGGATATCTTTGGTCGATATACCACTGACGTGATAGCCACGTGCAGTTTCGGTCACACTTTGGACTCTATGAGGAACCCGGACAACCAGTTTTACGTGTTTGCCAGGAACGCGCTCAAATTCACAATTGCAACGAGCTTCAAGATCATGATAGCCAGGAGCTTTCCTAAGTTGTCGAAGTTTCTTGGAATAAGAATAATCACAGACAAAGCTCACTGCTACTTCCAGAATATAGTCGCAGAGACTGTTAAACTAAGAGACGAGAAGGTAGGCAGTCCATCTATTTTAGAATCATGATTTTTGCTTTAACTGAAGTTATTTTTAAGGTCCTCTGGGATGAATTTAGTATGGTTGAAAAAGTTCATTTAGCTTTCTTGTGTACGTATTTCATGTATTCAAGGAGGTTAATTGATATTTTTCAACTGATTGGACTGCAAATTGCTTTTGCACTGTCTACAATCTAGAATTTAGTATACCTCAATTCATGGAACACACGTAGACTTGCCATTTACGATATCACTCACTAAGAAACCTGATAAATTCAATACTCTCTTCTTTCACCAGTTCTAGCTACCCCTACTGTCCACTGACCCCTTTTTCCATCCTCTACAGCCTCCCACGCAGTGCAGCTTTTACCCTCTTCATCTTCATTTCTGTATCACACGACCTCCAAAAGGCCGCTGCGAGTCAGCTCTCGTATCATTCGATCTATGTCCAAAACAGGGTATTTACCGTCCGGATATGATTCAACTGTTGATGGAGTTCCGCGATAAGGACGGCAAGAGGCTGACCATCGAAGAGATAACGAGCCAGGCGTTCGTGTTCTTCACCGCTGGTTTCGATACCATCGCTGTCTTCCTGTGCTACGCATCTCACCAACTGGCTGCCATGCCCGACGTGCAGGCGCGACTGCGCGCGGAGATTGAAGATGTTCTGCAAAAGTACGAAGGGATGCCCACTTACGAGGCCATCAGGGACATGCCATACCTGGACGCTGTGATGAATGAGGTCCTTAGGATGTACGTACTGCCTCCATACCTGGACCGTGTTTGCGTCAAGGACTTCGAGCTTCCGTCAGCGACGCCTGACTCACGACCCATCACTGTGAAACCAGGCGATGTCATGTGGTTCCTTCCGTTCCCCATGCACAGAGACTCCAAGTACTATCCCGACCCACTCAAGTTCTGCCCCGAGCGATTTTTGGACAAGAAAGTGTCGCAGTCCACTTTTATACCCTTTGGCCTGGGTCCCAGGGTTTGTATAGGGAATAGGTTCGCCCTGATGGAAGTCAAGATTCTGTTCCTGCACTTGTTGTTGCGCTGTGAGTTGGAGCCTTGCTCTAAGACTCCGATTCCCATGAAGTTCTCTACGAAGTCTTTTGGACTCCTACCGGAAGGGGGGTTCTGGCTGAAGTTTAAGGCTAGGAAGAATCGGGAGGACGCTGGCGATAAGACCGTTCAGAATGGGACATCTGCGGTGTATTAGTGAGATACGGATGAAGTTAAGTATGATCTTTCAAGGGGATTATTGATGATAGGGAGCGTGGCAATTGAGGTCGATTGAACGCAACTGAGGTCAGTCTATTTAAGAGCCTGCTTTACTATTTTCCAAGAGATGTAATCGAGAGTGTGTGGAAGGAGAATTTTTTTGTTCTGAATAATATTAGTATGATTATTGTCTGATTTTGAGTACCTGCAAAGTGATGTATGTCGCTTTATGGTTTGGATATGAGAGTTTTATTGTTGTAGATCTGAAAGTGTGTGATAGAGGAAAAATAGAGAATCTGAGTGTCACAGTATTATCTGAAGATAAGTTTTAAATTAATGTCTCTTTACGTTGGTATGTTTATAAGTAAGCTTGGTGATTTGTGATAATGGAATTCTACGTGCTATGTATTAGGTTTCCTATTAAGTAAGCTACATATTCCACTAGCTGACTATGTCCTAGTACCTGAATACTAACTAATTTTATTTAATTTTAAGCTTAAATTCTAATGTACCTAAACTAAATGTAACTAAAAATAAAAAAGATACCATAAAACAGTGCACATATTCAGCTAGTGAGACGTCATAGTTCAGGGATTAGAACATATATCTTTCCAATTTTTACTTATTGAAAAAAATTTTAAACCTGTACTACATGATGAAACGTACCTTATTTTTTGTTAATTTTTATACAATCTAATGAGTTCTGTAAAATAAAAAGAACACAAAAACTACAACTGAGCGTTTGCAATTTTTCCTTTATATTTTGCAATTCCAAATTATGAAAGAGAAATATGAAAATCCGCTTAAGCGATTTCAGGCGTAGTTGTTTCTCCATTTCTTTAGAGTATAATTTTAAAGTTGTTCGAAGTATGATTGCGTGTTCAGGTGGTATCATAGTAATAACGAAGTAAAAATACAGTAACGCAGAGCAACCAAATAATATTGTAGAGGCGGAAGCTGTTTACCTGAATATTCGAGGAAGTTTCAGTGACTACTTTTTTACGGAACAATTACTAAAAGAAGAGGAACAACTATGTATTTCAGTGGAAGGTTTCAGAGTTCCACCAGACTAAAAAAGATTTTATGTCAGTACTGCGAATTGAAGAACCCTAGTCTATTTCTTTCGAAACTAAGTTTTATACATAATCTTACAGAATTGTCTTCATTTTATTAGAATAATAGGGGAAAGGAATAATTAAAAAATTTCATAATACGAAGTACTTCGACTATGGTGTTAAGAAATGTCTGACAGCCCTTGTATTTTTGGTCTCATGAAGAATTATACTTTAAGACTTGGATCAGTTTGGTTATCAGGCACAAAGGTGTCCGCTAAAACTAAAACAGTTTGTTCGTATCTTCCTGATATCTTCTCCCTTAACAGTTTTATTTTCGAACTTGTCTTTTGACAGCGTGGCCTGGAGAAATGTTGTCGATGGAAAACTTGAAATCACTTTACACTAGGAGATACGCGGAACTGTCGTATCAGAAAATTGAAAGTTTACTTATTCAACTTCCGAGATATAGTTACATACATTCTTAGATTCTTCTACTTTATAAACTCAAATTGATCTATCTTCGATACTTCGAGTTCACGAAGCATCTTGATGACTGTTACTCTCAACTGTTCCGAAGCGGAGATAGATAGTGTCAAAACTCTACAGAAGAAGAAGAAAGAGAATTTATTCACTCCAATGTTCAAATTTGAACGTACAGATTTTACTTCATTTGCAATGTAAGGTAGCTGCCCTTAGGGAGCTTTGGTAAGCAGAAGGTGAGCACTGCAGTAACTTCGACACGTTGGAAAGAGAATTCAGTTAAAGTTATAAGTATAGAAGCAGAACGAAGATCCACCCAAGTAACCTTAGAGCTTCCATGTTCAGCATTTTGGATTTCTCTAGTTGACAATTAGCCCTTCTGTAATACGATTTCGACTTAATTGATTTTGGGTCGTCTTCATGCGAGGAACTTTCTGCAAGACATTATTCATATGCAAAATGCAGGAAGGTATAATTGGGAACAGTTGAACCTAAAAGCTCCAAATCTGGACTTACGATATTTTACAAGAATCTGAGACCAATTTGCAGGATATTAGCAAAAATCCAGGATATCTTTCTAACTACCTTTAAAACGAAGTGACAGTACATTTCAAAGCAACAGAAGCATTAGTGTGTTTTCAACTTCTTCAGAGGACCATAATTTAATCTCTGTAACTTTATTTTATTCGATACGACGCAGGGAAAATGCAGCAGAGGGTAGAACAGAAATTTAATTAGTTTTTGCCTTGGGTTATGTCACAAATAATTTGATTTGTTTGATATCTCCTCGGCGCGGAGAATAAAAGTGCTATTTTTCTAGGGGTTTCAGGCACGTGTGAAATACTATACTGTATATACAGGATATACGTATATGTTTGTAATGCTTTTATTGTTTTATAGTAAGATGATATTAAAATATTATTGTTGAAGTACCATGAAAATGAACACAACATCCGTGTAATTGATATCGAAAAAGGTAATATCTGATAATTTTCATTTGAAATATTTCTGATATTTTCAGACCTTTAAAATTCTTAACTGAAAGATTTCGTTAAGAGGTTTTCATAAACGAAGCTCCTTGATTTCCCCATCGACTGAAAAATGCAACTTAACTTCACTTTAGAATGTTCTGAAAGCCACCGAGGTGAAAATTTACAAATTAAGGAAACGTTTCCATTTATGACAGTCTACTAGCTCCTTCATTATTTCTAAATGTGACCCTTTAATTGGTATTATTCATTATTTATAATATTACATTTGGAACAGGAAATATTCCAAGTTCTTGAATATTTAATGCTATTGTGTTTATCCTTATTTTTTAATTTTTTTAGCTGACTAGACTAGCGTTCTTGTTACGCACGATTGGCGTATCAAAACAATGTCTCATAGAACTCAAGATAATGCCTGATATTTTTCTACGTATCATACGTGCTTCTCTGTCTGAATCGAGATCGATGGCGTCTTATAAAGAATCGCGTTAAGGTATACGCGACAGTGGGTGTATACAGAAATGATCGATCCCTTGTAACATACAGGATGTTATAAAATAAATATACTTCATAAATTGAAATTAGGTTTACCATAAATAACTCATTACATTTTTCAATTGAATCAATTTTATATAATAGCTTCTCTGCAATTCAGTTTCGAGTGTCCAATTATTATCGTTGGCTGCAAACGATTTATACTTTTGTCGAATTTCATTTCTATGGCTCTTTTACAATATTTCTGACAACAGTAACCATTTTCATGCATCACTGAAATATTCCCATACACATATTTATTTTATATCATAAATATTAAACCAGGCAGGAGGTAATTGGATGTCCTTTGTTGGAATTACTTCAACCCTATCAATGTCAATAAAAAAATGTACGAAATTCAGAATTCATTTTCGTTCATGATCCCGTCGAGTCTAACAACTTACTAGAGACTGACATTCAACTTGGCCTAGACTACCTTATCGATTCTAATTCAGTATAACGGATGTCTCTTAAATAGAATGTTCATTGTTGAAGGTATGCTCATCGCCCACTAACGATAACAGACGTCATAGTCAGACGTTCGTACTTGTGCACGAACTGACTTTAATGTGCGCAGAAATCTGATTGTCTTAGCTTGCAAAATAGAGCTGTGAGTTGGAAGTCTTCAATGTTTTCTGAAATCCGATTTTCATGCAACCTCAGAAATTTCAAATACGGTTTTACGATCGGTTCCGTTCTCAAAGGTTAAAGGTTCGTTTCAGATAGAGAGATTCTTGTGCAGTCGGGTGGAGACTTCGAAGTTTTCTTCCTTTTAAATTATTCATGCCGCTTACTTGTTGCAGTCGTATTTGAAGGCGTTCATTCGTTTGATCAGATTTACACTTTAAACGAATTCTAGTGAGATCAAATTTGGAATCTTCAAATTCGAGGATCTCGATATTATGATCTTGAGTTGTGAGGATTCTAGAGGGATTCAAGGCTGTTCTAGAGGTACTTTTCAAGATAAACTTCCAAGAACCACATAAAACCCTTTCAGTTATCATCTTACTTTTCAGAGCTTCAGTAGGAAATAACTTATTCGTACTGCAGTTATTTAAGAGGTTCTTTAATTCTAATCGTACCTGTCGTTAAATTTTACTGCTATTTATGTTATTTAATTGCTCAATATAGTACCTGAGTGGTTCAATTAAAAAAAATAATACAAAACATTTGACCAATAGCGTAATTTCTTAAGTGAAACAAGCATGCATAAATCCATAATCAGCCTCGTACACTGCCATGCAGTAGTGGTTAATCGTTTCATAAGATTTGAGCTTGTAACGATCGAATTCATGCTTGCACACGTTTTTCGGGCCTCGCACGCCATTGTTTCGAGAGCTTTTTTCGCGGGACCGTGACCCGGAAAAGAGCAGAAGAGATGGTTGTATCGTTCACTATCTGCCGAATCATCGAGATGGAAGTGTTTGAGGACTCGTCGAATTTCGTTCGTTCGTTCGTTCGTTCGTTTCGAGGTCCGCTCGCATCGCAGTTCGCGCCTCTGAATTATTCATATTCGTTCGACCTTAATCTCCTGCCACTGAATGGGTTTAACATCATGAGGACGCTCTTTCACCGATACGTAAATGATACGTAACGCCCACCGTCCATCATAGGCTGAAACGTTTATTTAATCGGCATTGAGTGGTTTGATTTATCTTATTGATTAGACTGCATCGATGATATCGATTAACAAACTTGTCGTTGATATTGATAATGATATTAGTGATGTTGTACAGAGTTGTTATCGTTATCGATGATGACATGGTTTAAGTCTTATCGATTGTAGTATAGTAGGTTCATTGAGAATAAAATAGTCTGACGGATGGTATCGTTGATAGGAATTAATTTGTGGTAATTATTAATTAAATGTATTCTATGATAGTATAAGTAAAAACTTTTGTATGATGATGAGATGAGATGATGTATTATAAACGTAAAATTAATGAGTGTGACAACTTGAAATTCATATTATCTCTACAATATTGTAATCGGTGATGCAGAATGTAATGTCCTTAAATTAGATTAAAGTGCAACGCTAGACAATAGATTTACATGAACAATCACTCATGGAAGATAATCGCTTAATATAATTATTTAGACATAACCTACTTGTGTAAATTTGATTCTGATTAAATTCATGAGCGGCATTACAATTAATTCATTCTGGTATATAGATTACATATATGCGTTTCGTTGTCACTGGAATTTTCTGTGTATCCTATTCAAAGAAGAACATGTTCTATGGAGGAATATATATTTAACACTATTTACATTAATTAATCATGTTATAATATTAGTATCTACGTCATTTAAAAAATACTCATTTCTAACTGATCGATTTCTATTTTTTGGCCTACCTTAAACTGTTCATAATTTTCTTATTTCATGAATAAAAAATATCAAATTAAAACATTTTCAACCAAAGCTTTATCGGTTTCGATTCGAGGTTTCGATCTACGTAATATGTATTAACTTAAAACTTGCAATTGTATTTCTTTATTGTTTTACAGAGACTAGACGTCGGCTTGACGTTTTATACAATTTTTCATTTATTACCTTTGAATTAATTAATTTTCGAGTAGCATTTGTTCGCTGTTTTTACCAAGTATAATATACATTTTTTTAGCATGATATCTTTTATCTTTCATTTCTTGCCTTTTGAACAATAGTGTTGCGACATCCTCTGATCTTAGATGGAGACATAAATAACTCGCTTCGTGTAATATTCTGTATCACTTCGAGGGAACATCGATAGCAGTACTCCCGAGTGCACTTTCAAAGTATCATCTAGCACTCTCCTTTTTTACGAGGAGAGGACGAAGGAAAGGTTATAGGAAAACAGAGTTCTTTCGTTACCAAGAGATTATTATGCCCTGCAGATTTTGCGTTGCGCGTCAAATTTCGCCATAACAAATTACGATCGATGAGAGGCGACGTTGATTCATGCAGAAGGGAATAATCTATGGAATGCAGCCAGCCCAAACTTTTAAACGATTCCAACAATTACATTAACTATGCACATATTATTCCCTTATTTCGGAGATAGTTTGCTGAAATGGAATATATTTTGGGAAAATTTCTATTCAAATTTGCATATGATAAATGAACAAAAAAGGATTTTTTCTTAAATCAAATAAGTGGTATACCCTTTCGGTCACTGGTTGCCACTAAATTGGAGAATCAGTGAAACTAATCTATCAGTGGGTGGATTAGATGAATAATATACATGTATCTAATTGTTTTTCTCAAGTAAATGAATACATTTTTTAGTATTTTTTGAGATGTTGGATATATTATTTTACATTTTCTGTTAGAAGCCAGGTTGGCTTGAAGTGTATACGAACAAGTGATGTTATTGGAAATGATATGGTATCCTTATCCAATGAGACCGATAACGACGAAGACGATGCTCTAAGGAGCAGATACGTGACAGCAAAATTATTGGCACCCCATGACTCCATCATAGAGGGTTATCTTGTATCGCCAATAGTCTCACGTAATTGATTCGTTGAACGTTGCGCAGTTGGTGTTAAGCCAAGTTTCTACGTCTGCAACGCACTACGCTGAAGATGCTCATAGTATCATTCTCAACTTATCAGAAATTAGAAATGAACAAATTAAAGAAGCAACTGGTGTAACGTATGCTTTGTCTCCATTTTCAGAAATAAAAAATAAACCAATAATGAGAAAGTAACTTATTAAATGCAAACACAAAAGTGTTCTAGATACTTATTAAAACATTTTTCTATTTTAAAAAATATAGTAAATAAAGTATACGTTGATATTCGAAACATATTTGACCAAAAATTTAATTAGAAGTCAGAGGCCTGGCTCACTGCAATATCGTCAATTAGAAGTACGTGTGAATTGGCCCGTCTCAAAATAATTTTCAGGTAAATTCGAAACTTTATAAATCGGCGTTCGATTTTTATTCAATACAGCATCCACTCAAGCGCAAATGTTCGTTAATGACAGTTAGCACACAACGTGAAATTCGGAAGCTGCCGTTTGTTTTGTTTCATTGTATTTGATATAGATCGGCGCACCTCTGTTTGCGCATGACAAGATGAATAAAGTACGATATTATTCCAATATTCTCATTCAGAGGCATGAAATGTGAGAAATGAAGAACTTTACGTGATATCATTTTATCTCTCGTGTATAGTAAAATTAATTATGAATACTATGTATAGCACAAATGAAATATGGAAAATATATCGTTTAATCAGGTAGCTAGTTTCAATGAATATCTCTTCTGATTTAATTCTGATTTAGTTTAGTTAGATATTTTCCCTATTTTCTATAAAAGGACTCCTTTTCAGCGGGAGTCAACCTGTATGTACAATAAAGAACGGGATAAGCTCATATGAGAACGGCAACATCCCACGTAAAAGTCTTACTGTCACGTGTGAATGCGATCCGCCCTTTCCTTAAACACGTAACGGATAAAAAAGAATCTTGCGTGAGAGAAAACTCTCAGCAAAGAAATAAATATGTCCCCTTTACACGTTTGCATGCGATTTTTATGGTGACGCCTGGACACACCTCAAATTTCCACGAACTTTAATCAAATGCATTGATTCTAGAATTCTGAAGCTGAATATTTGATTATAATTGATATGGAAATTCAACGAATTTAAAAAGCAGCGCTCTACATGTAGAGTAAATAGTGAACACTCTCTATCCAGGCTAATATAAAATTCGAAAATTACATTATCGGAAATCTAATAATGTGTTCAAAAATCAGGTTGTTAAATTTCATTGAAGCTTTGCATATTTCATACTCCAAATCCAGCTGATTCTAGATCTTATTCTGTAAATGAATAAACTAACGTTCAAACACTTGAGCATCGAAACTATTTCCTGTTATAAGATGACGTTGCAAAGGGTTACATCTTTCTGCCTCAATTTCCAGAGTGCCAGTAGCAGTAACAATGGCGGCGGCGGTATTAATCTGGGACCAATGGTTGGAGGTCGCAGACCACCCTCTCAGCAGTCTTTTCACTCGTCGAAGAACAACCATTCCCATCATTCCCGGCACCAGACAACCTCTGCACCACCATCCACGCCACGGAATGCATCCCAGCTACCCGAAATAGCAGCTCGCTGTATACGTAAGTACATTCGTTGCTTTTTCTCTCTTTTCCTCACCCTTTGCCGCGGTTAATCCTACCCCGTAACTTTTAGCCTACCCTCGATAACCCGTTGATATCATATCACGTTTCCTCTTCAGTTGTCTTCAATTCGTTGAAAAGAACCAATCACTACCCACGCGTTTCTCTTTGCACTTTTTGTATTGATTTATTTTGTAATAAGTTCGTGACGAGTTGAGAATTTGTGTTTCTGCACTTTTTTTTTTAGGACAATTTTGCTGATTGATTAGTTTTCTGATCTTTCGAACTCTCCTGTGATTTATTGAGATTGATGACAGAGTTACAATAGTGGCTGGCTATTGAAACTGCACCACTTTAGAAATATCAGTACCTTTTGTTTAACTGTATCTGAGTTTTTGGTAATTGATTTAATTCTCTCTTTTTTTTTACTTGAAATTAAGATTTGTTAAAATAAAGGAAAAGCAAAAAAATGTTAAGAATGCGTTTGATGCTTCGTTTCGGAGTTATTTATTACTTAGAAAACTCCTCAAATTCGCGTGAAATGTGTCTGATTTGGGACTTATTCTACTGTTGTCGCTGTGATTGACTTATTCTACTGTCTTCACTGTGCCTGACTTATTCTACTGCCTTTGCTCTGTCCGACTCATTCTACTGATTTTACTGTACCTGACTTATTCTACTGCCTTCGCTGTGTCTGACTCATTCTACTGATTTCACTGTGCCTGACTTATTCTACTGTCTTCGCCGTGCCTGACTTATTCTACTGACTTCACTGTGTCTGACCGCTAGTGCATCTCGGTAGAATAAGTCTCAAGTGAGACTCATTTCACGCAAATTTTAGGCATTTTCTTAATAATTCTGAAGAATTTGTCATCCTTGTTTTACGTTCTATTTTAACAATTAGAATGACCCCCCCAAAATTTCTGACACCTGTTGTCGAACACCCTGTATTTAGATACCACTTTTATAATTACGTACATTCATGCTCAACAAATAATATTTTTAGCGAGTGTTGCAATTTTATTGACCACTACTGTATTGCTTCAGACCTTAGTGGCACTTTTTGAGTACTAGCTTCAATCTCTATGTAAAATGACTGCCTCTTCAAAGAGTAATGATTTTATTTAGGTGTGGTGAGCAGTAATGCCAGGCATTCTGCTATGATCGGGTGAGGATTGTAATAAAGGGTATTTAGCCTTGACAGAATGCCTGGCATCATTGGTGATGAGGTATGAAAGAAATTTGTTAATTTATTAATAATTTTCTGAGACGGTGATACTAGTTATAGTAGATAGACAGTTTGCTCCTCGAAGTATCATATATTATGCTGGACTTTAATGAACCAAAGCTTGAAGGCTGTGAAACGTTTAGAGGGGACAAGTAGGATCGATCAATCGAGCCTCTCCATGTTTCTGAGCCGATGGGCCTAGAAAGTGATGGAACTGTCCTCGTTAATCCAAAGGTAGTGCAAAAAATGTTCAGGTACAAGGTAGGGCTGCCCAAGGAACCTTATTCAGGTCGATGGTTGATTAATGATCTGGACTTGCTAAAAGAAAATCGACAAAAGCATTTGTCAAGTGTATGTCTTGATGAGCCTTTTTTTGGAAACATAGGTACAGTAAATGTAATAAATTTTCTCGTATGCCTACTCACAGTTTTTCCTGTGTAAAAAATATACAAAATATGAAAAGTAGAATGCAAATTATAGTATTTCAAAGAGGAAGCAAATTTTTATTTTGATTTCACTTCTTTAACTGTGTCTATGAAAATATGAAATAGCATAAAAATTCACACTCTACTGTTAACATTTTTTTATTTTGATTATATTTACACTATACGAAAGTAGTATGCATTACGAAAAATTCGCTATATCTAGATATTCTTTTACCCCTCCTTTCCCCCCCCACATCTAGTATTCTTTTACCCCTCATTTTCCTTGCACCTTACTGAATACAATATTTTTTGGATGATTGCAATTTCATTCGAGCATTGCTTCAAAATCCCACCAAAATGAAAATCAATTGATTTCTGGCTACGCTTTTTCAAGGGAGTTCCAGCTATACGAATTTTCATCGAAAATACCCACGACTCTCAATAGCATAACCCGATCTAACTTTTATGCTCGTCAACGACTTCAGTTAAATTACGAACTTCCCGATTTTACGGTTATTTCGGAGTTGGTAATCCTGGGCCGACTGGCACGAAAAACAAGACATTAAAACCAAAGTTAAATTAGGTTGGATAATGCGATTCCATTGCTTCACGCGAACGAAACGTTCCTTTGCTTCTTTATCTATTTCTGTTACAGATATCAGGTCGTCCTCGCGGAATCTCGTATCGACGAGGAACCAGCAGAGCATCACGAAAATGCTGCTTTTGATAAGCACTGTCTTTATCCTACTCAATTTACCGAGGTAAGACATTAGATAATACGAAGAACCATTGTGAGACTTAATTATGCTATAGGCAATTTTCGAAGTTGCCTTGGAATGAAGAACAATAAATTGTTCTTAGTATAGAACAAACTGAGTCTCCTGTATAACATTAATGAACGATATTCTCGAGTAAGGTAGAGTGAAAATAATCCAAAGTATTGTATAACTTAACGATATGTTACTTTAGACATTGTAATGCCATGCTTACCAATTATAACTTTAGAAATACATTCCTTATATTTCATTAAGTAATTTGAATAAAGTACACTGGAGGTATTTATAGAGGAGTAATAACTTGATATACACAGGAAATTAAACAATCTTGCATAACGCATAATTGCATAAATAGGATATTAACAGGACAGTAATATGAAACATACGAACGTCAGACTTTTCCTTGACCAATTCTCCTTATACTCGTCTACTATCTGTAACTGTACTATTCCTCTTTCTTAATTTCAATAAGCTTTTATGTGAATACTGTACTCGTTGAAAAGATCGTGAAAATTGCTATTCTTCGTCACTCCATTCAATTTCTTCGTTTTTCTTAATTTCCACACTGCACTCAGAGAGGAATGCAATTTTGAAATGATTGCATGGAAAAAAATTTTAATTTTCCTCTTCTGCACTATACACTCGAGTCTATATGTGAAACCATAATTGTATTTCTTCATTGAAAGTCACCAAATAAATGCAAAAATATGTTACATGAAAATTAGGTGGCCTCTATTTGTTTGAAATAAATACCGAGTATAAAAAAGTAGAGACTGTGCTCTTTAAAATAATCCTAAGTACACTGCAGTACTAATTTTTCGGCCAAAATTAGCGATTCCTTAATTTTTCTGCGAAGTATATAATAATACTCCTCTCTATAAAATCCTGCTTTAATATGGCTTTTGAGTATTTCAACATCGCGTAATATTCAGAATATCGCAAGTTGAACAACTGTTTTTGATACAGTAAGAAAGTAACCTCCTGTTTTCCAGCTACGTGATCCGGCTGTGCGTGTTTTTTTTCACCCTGGCCCGCAAGAACACCCCCGACCTGCTCTGGTGTCTGCAACAGTTCTTCATGCTCCTGTACTACACCAACTTCAGCATCAACTTCTTGCTGTACGCGATGTGCGGTATCACGTTCCGCCGCTGCCTGCAGCAGCTGCTGCGCAAGGTGCTCAAGAGCATGACCAGGTACCATTGCAATCCGCAGCGATACATTTAGGTGTTACTTCGACGATTCCGTAGTGCTGCTACGGAAACGGTGGACCTGTGATGGAACATGACATTCCACGCGAACGTGGATCGAATCCGACGTGCTGACAACGAATTGTCACGTAAATCCGTGGCGATCACGCGACGATCTTCGCGTAGCTTCCGTCTCGCGGGGGAGCGATCGGTTCGTCGACAGATTGCTCGCGAGGGGATCACGTTCGAATCGTTTGTAACGTAGAGCCTCGATTGACGGGCGGAAGTCCTCGGGGAACGCGTCTTTCACGAGTGGTTTGCCGCTCGAATTGCCTCGATTTCCCTCGATTTGCCTCGATTTGCCTCGATTTGCCTCGATTTGCTCGGGCGTCGTCGCCTGTTTAGAGGAAGTGGGTGTCCCAGGGCATCCAATGCTGAGGAGGAACTATGATCGTATCGAACAGTGGGTAGGATGTTGATCGGATTCGATACTCTGTTGCCGTGTGGATATTGAGTAATAGTTAAGTGGATCAATTGTAGAGAATGTGATAGAAGTAGATCATAGGATTGGCGAATCAGGTCTATTGAGCAGACTTGGTGATTCTAAGAGGCTGTTAGGTTTACATAGGAAAAAGGAAAGAAACTCGTGGGAAGAACTTCAGCTGCTAGCTATCCGAAGCCTACGCAATTATGTAACTGGGTTCTCGTTTAACAGTATTTACGATTATTTAGCCCTTGAGCTCAATAACATCGGTCTAGAGAAGGGTAAGGAAAGTAATTTGCCAGAAAGTATTACGTATATGGTATTTGCATCTATTTATAAATGACTTGGTGAGTTGAGGGATATACAAGTCCAAAATTAACCATTTTCAAAATTCTATCTGGACCCAGAGCCAAAGTATATTGAGTCATACAGAAAACAAGTAGAATTAATACGTTCTGTCCCTGGGGTCCAGATATGTAAAATACGCAAAACTATACGTTGGGATCACATATCTAAAAATATGATTTTTGGACATGTACTGTTCTTTCAACTCATCAATTCAAATTCTTGCATGTAGATCGACTTTTCCTATTTCACTCTAATGAATTATGCAGCCCACAGAAATAGCGGCTGAAATATATATAAAATCTGATACAGGAAAGGCCCTATGCGTGAATACCAATAGGTCATCTGTTTTCTTATCTTCTCTCTAGAATGTACTCTGAATCTCCAAGTTTGTTCGAGTAAATTACGCATCCTTGAAAGGAAGATTCCTTTAAAGGATCTATCATAGACACTATCTAGATTGGATTCTCAGGGAAAATTGTTAATGTTTCGAAAAAGAACTTGTTCACTCCTTGAACCGTGATCGATTTCTACCTAGACCTCTAATGTAATTTCGTTATTTGATACTTTAAAACAGAAACAGATTAAACATAGTCTAAATATAAGAAAATAGCTCCTCTTTCAGGGAAGATCGATAGGTTTTAGGGTCGGCGATATTAGGGGATCTGCAGACGCTTCAAACTCGTGTTTCGAGGATCACCTGCACTTTGTACAGAAACTTTTTTCCATCGTTTCGTCGCGTATAACTGGAACTCGAAAAATGATTTTAAAAGATCGATCAATCTCGCTATGGTTAACTTTTATTCAATATCCACGCGCTTAGTAGCCTAGAGCGAAGGGAAAAATGTATGATAGGGATCCAATCACGCTTCCGGCATGGTTCGAACGCAATTGATTTGCCATTTGATAGGACGGGCGGTATCAAGGGAGCAAATTGAAAATCTTTTTTAGAACGACGCTCCATTTCCCAGACAATTCTCATCCTCTGCCATTTTGCAACCATTTCTTTACGACGCTATAAACCTTGGCAATTATTTTTGCATTTTCATTTCATATGCAGTGAACTTATGTTTTATTTATTATTAGTCTTTAATACAGACCGATGGCAGTATTAGTATGAATTTTACATGACAAAAAAATTTTGTTTTCTAGTGTCCTTCCAATGTCATAATTTTCACTTATTCTCGCAGTAGGGTTTTTAATTTTTGTTCTTCTCAAATGACGTATAGGAATAATTTCCATCGACATGCTGACAAATCGTAAAGTAGAACGTAAACGTCGGCAGTAAGTGTGACTTGAAATACCTTGTATTTTAAACGAGTTTGGGCACCTTTTCTCGTTCTGATAACATTGAAAGATGCTGGTCTCATCGATCTTTTCATATCGTTTTAAGACTAATGGAACTGTTCTTTCGAGGGTTTCAACTGATTCGACTTCGATTAAAATCTAGCTCCAAGAAAGCTGACGCTCCTCTAAAAGAGATTTAAGAGTACATCGCGTCGTAATAACTGAATCAGACATTTCCGAGACCATCCGTCGGATCTCTCGCAGAAAACGACGCAGTTGCGCAGATTGAACCTCTTTGAGGAGCCTTTCCGATAATTTTTCGTTTCTTATCAGACCAAAGAAGATCGTCTCCCACGTTGGCATCAGCAGCACTCAGCAAATCGCGTGCGGGTTTGGGAAAGTTTGATCTTCTTTAAGAAAAATGTCCATTCCATTAAAGTGCTGTTTGGAAATTGCTCTTGAAATGCTTCTTATATATTGAGTTTCTTAACAATGGCTGGATGTTTTTATTTAGAATACTTTTCATTCTTTATTTTCTTTAGCTTCTTTTACTTCTTTCACTTAACTTTTTCCCATCTCCAATATCGCAAGAAGAGGGATGTATTTCCATGCTTCTGCGATTCAGATTCCTTAAACTTAAACAACTGTATTACTTAAATCTTGCAATTGGAATATTTAAAAAATTTCTAGTATTTCTTTACGTCTCCACTCGAAAGCATGGCAAATAAAATTCTACAAGAGTTAAATCCTCATTCGCTAGAAGATAAATATTGTTTCTCCTGCTAATGAATCGAGATTCTGACGATCTTTTCTTGTGACATGGGACGAACAAGCTTCCGTCAATATCCCCTTTCTTTTGCGGGGTAAAAGCGTCATTTTTCTTCGCGAGAAAGGAACGTTTAGGGTGGCCTCGGTAAATACTCGAAGCCACGGGTCCCAACGAGCGCTCTCGTTTTTCCAGCCCACGTCCAGACCAACGTCAAACTTTCCCCAACTACGTGACTCTTTGGTCGAATGTATACAGAAATCCCAGGTAATCCCTAGTTTTCGATATAAATCGTCGGCGAGATCAAAGTTTGACGTTTTGTGCATTGAAAAGAGGAAGGATACTTCCCATGCAATGTGTTTGTACTTCTGAACCCTTAAGAATCTTTTTTTCCACGGAAAAAGTGAAACGATTCCTTCAGGAAACACGCGAAGATATCATTTTTCAGGTGTCTGTTTCCCTAGAATATTTTTTCAGAAACATCCTTTATCTTTCTTATAAAATGTTTTTCCTTAGGATTCTTTTCAGTTCTAAATATGGCCTTAGAATATTTCGTCCTCCACAATTCTGACAATTTTCTTACATTAACACGGGTAAATATATTCGACTTGTGCCAGGTGTTCATTGAAGTTGTTGGCTTTCATGAAATAATACCGTACAGCACTCGTAATCGTTTCAAAGCTTTGACTCTGTATAAACAAGAAATGTAAGGTACAGTGAATCCTAATTCATGCTCCCTGCGGCATGAATTAATTAACTGACGGCCGATCTGCGAGCACAGAATCGATGTACCATTGTCTTTACTGAATAGCGTCCCGAATAAATTATTTTCAAACAAATGTTGTTCTTAGTTGTGCCATTGATGTTCCCATATCACTAGTTTCCTGACTTTTCATCAAGTTTGTATTGCTTGTTTCCGAATAATAAGACAAGAATGCTATTGTCGATACAGTGAATATTAAAACCTCGATTGTGGAATAAGAAATCGTTTTGAACGATCAATTTTTTCATCGTGGAACTATCAAAGCCTAAAATATATCTCTATTAATTTTTTATGCATCAAGTGTATATCTAGAAAATTCTTCAAAATGTGACATACAATTTTTAGACGTAACAAGCTGTATTGAATTTCCTAGGAAATTAATGTATCGATGTAACTAATTAAGTATATTCGAACATAATTCTAACGACTATGTTCTATTCCGTTAAAACGTATTGTTACCTATATCGGAGTTCGTGGAGTAGTCATAATATTGACATAATGCTCATAAACGTAAGTTATTTCTGCTGATAGCCGTACCTACAGTCATTATATTTCAATAGCATCCTACAGTTAAACAAATTGATTTCATTAGCGTTAAATAAGGTAGCATAGCCAACTTTACTCTACCACAACATCAGGACGACATGAATCAATATCCATCTACATAACTTTACTATCTGTAATGAATATTACCAGGCACAATGTTTCGCTTAATATCCGAGGGTCTTATCAAAGGCAACACGTTTATTATCGCCAGAAGGGGGACGATAAATAATTGCTCAGAGATAAAACAGACGGGGCTGCTTCGATAGTTGGACGGTTGGTTAACAATTACCAATCACGGTGATCTTCTATTAAGACATCCGAAAGTTGTTTATTGGTATTCGTTCATTTGGAGGGAAAGTTTCTATTTCTTCGTCATGTTATTCGTTTAATTTATGTGGATAGTGGTACACACTGAAACGTTTAATGATTGATATTATCTTGTCACGAACACAAGCATACGATTATTACCACTATTACTGGCTGCAGGAGAGCAAATCCCTGCGATTCCTACGGGGAAATGGGCTAATACTGGAATTTAGCTGTCACGTTATCGTTGATCTATGTCTGAAAATTCCTTGAACCTTGTCTTCCTATTTTCGCAATCCTGAATTGCTAATAAATGAATTCAGAATCGGGTTACGTCCAAGTATAAAATTATATTATGTAGAATCCTCGCTCAAGTATACCTATAATTCTACTGTATAAAATCATAAAACATTTGTAAATAAAAGATCAATACTCTATAAGTACTCTTCTATTCGAGAATTGTTACTATTAGAAATGTTTTATTGGACAGCTGTCTGCCATTCAAAAACATCTCATTAAAGTAGAAGAAAAGTTAGTGCCACGGAAATTATTTTACTTTTCCGCCGAACTTTTTCGTAGTGTATTAACAGTTTATAACGTGAATTTTGACAGCTGAAGTGGTTATAACTGTTTTAACGTACTATTTAATAACATCGAGGAAATAAAACTGTTTGGCAAGCCATTAAAAGTCCATTTCTACCATTCGTTGAAACAGAAAATTTTGAATTTTTAAATAAGTTTGAATACGAAAAAAATAAGAAATGCTTAAATTTAAAATTTTTAATTTAAATTTAATTTAAAATTTTTAAATTTAAATTTAAAATTTAAAATTTTCAACGTAATTTAAATTTTTTAATCTGTTTCTATCTTTTTATCGTTTCCTGTACAATTTAATTCAATTAGTAATATTTTCAATTTTTTCTTTAATTTCCCTGGAAAAATATGCAGAAAATATTCGTAAAATTAACATCTTCCCTCTTCCTTATACTGAAATGAAAAATTCACACGGTTGTCCTGTGAATCTAGCAGGGAAATATGAAGTTGAAATTTACGAGTCTCCGCGGAATGTTTCAGTTTGAACACAATATATTATTCTGTGGATATAAAATGTTCCATAAAACTACCCAGAATTGTCTCGTCACGATGGATGAATGGCTCCTGAAATGCTTAATCGGTCTTATCCACAGATAAATTTTATTCTGCTCTTCTTTTAAAGTATAACTCGACGAAACTTTCACATTTTGCCAGAAATTCCCATTAATAACTTTCCTGTGTTATTTCGGAGTGCCTTATCTTGATATTCTGTTTTAACAATTCTTCCATTATTCGAAAAATTAAACGATGCGAACTAGCAAGTGGATCGTAAAGATCTCTTTTTAACCATTTTCGTGTTGTTATTGCTTTTAACATTATTTTTATCATAACATTTTCATTAGATATCGTCGCTTCTTTTCACGACGAAATTGGAAAGTGATGTAAACCATTGCACTTCCATACGTCTGTTCCTGACTAGTTTCTAGTTACCGTTTAGCTTTCTATCCCACCCCTCAAACTTCGTAAATTGACTTTTAATTGCAAAGTTTGCAAGTACGTACGTGTGCTAAACTTTGTGCGCTGTTAAGCACATATTTAATTTGCATTCCGAGAAACCACTTTCCAGGAAATGGATTTCTTAGCGAGTGCTAAGGGATGAAACTCAAAGCTAGCAGAAAATTAAAAGCTTTGTTTTCCATGTTGCATTCTGTTAATGTGAATAAGGTTTCCAAGGTTCGACGAAAAAAAAGTTCCTCCACAGTTGATCGAAGGAAAAACTAATCTAATACGATAAAGACAGTAACTTTGAATTGATCTTGAAAGTAAATCTACTTCGCTATATTTGCTCTTTTTCCCAGAGTACCTTGTACTTTTAATTTAATTACCTTTTTACGTGTCCAACTGAGGTGCAGATGCTGAAGGATTCTTAAATAAATGGAACGTCATCGGAAAATGAAACTTCAAGGATTTCCCTTGGCAGAACATTTCTGCGACATATAACTCTTTGAAATTTTCCCTTTTTCCTTTAGAAAGAAATATGTAGAAATATTGGAAACTCCTCGTTTTTACATTTCAGAAGGTGAACAAAGGGATAAATTTGTCTCGATCTAAGTTTGTCTGCCCATGTCAATATTTGTAGTGTATATTTCTTCCGTCTGAGAACCGTGCCCATTATGGCTGATTTGTATTATTCACTGAACTATTGTCCTCTTTCAACCTGCTTCCGTTAATCGACCTATCTGTCGCTAATTGTACAATCTATATAGGCAATTCTGAAACGTTTAGCTTGGAATCTGATACGATATCAGGGTGGGGTTTGTAAAAAGAAAGACTGTCGAGGTTTTCAGAACCAGTAAAGTTAATCGTAAGTTGGATGGCTTTGAAATCTTGGTAATACAGTAATGAAATTGTAACACTTGCTACAAATACCCACTGCTATTTGTTAAATATGAAAGTAATTATAAACGTGATAGCTAAATATATCCAAATTATTATACAAATCAACATTTCAAGTAGGAAAAAAAATTAAGTTGATGACAAATAACACAGACGATTACTTCTCATGTAACAGTTAAACCAGAAACATAGATATTTGTGAGGTGATGTAATTTCAATGGCTACTACTGTAGAGTGTCGAGATTCACGAGATATTTTTATGACGTAATGAATTCTGAGTATCCTTGCAAGCTTGGAATTAGCTATTGAAATTGAGGAATATTGGAAGTGACCAGCAAGGTACACAGTGCATATTGAAGGATCAAAGATGGATTCCTAGAAGTTCGACATGTACTTTACAGATTTATAAGTTCTCAAAGCTTTGGAAGTAATCCTCTGAGACTTCTAGGTCTAATAATAATTCTTGAGAGTTTGAGGACTTTAATAATAAACTAATATCTGATGCTGCAGACCTTTAACACTTTATGATCCTTTTAATTTTGATAATGAGTTATTAAACATTCAGAAACAGATTCGTGAAAATTTCAAACTTTCTATTTTCAGGAATTCTTGATATTCTTGACTGCTCAGAGCCAAATATAAGGTGCTTGAGATCTCAGCAGCAGATATTTGACAACTCTTAAGCTCCTTTTAGGAATCTTTCAGATAACAAATATCTCACAAGAATTTCACGCGTCTTTATAACATCATTTGTACATTTTTCACCTACTGTAAACATTTAGAATTGAACTTTTGATGTATTTATGGCTTCCAGTATATATATATTTTTTTAAGATACAAATTATTCGAGTAGTCTTAACTCTTAATGTACTTCTGTCTCTACAAGTTACAGAAATCAGGTTCACACAAGAATTTATATGTATTTATTCAATAAATAGTATTTTTAGCCAGTGTTACAATTTTACTAGTTACTACTGTATTTACCTATTTTCTAAATACTCTCTCCCATAAAAGAGGAGAACAGCGATTCCCAAAAAATAATTAAAGAGGTACATCAACGATGAGAAAATCGTACATTTTCACCAAATATTTCTTGACTCTGAGTTGGTATACAGATGACACGCATTACAAACACGCATGTGTCAGGCAAGTCGATAGCTTTGAAAGCGTTTTGTCAGTTCGATTTTTAGCCCGAATCTCTCATCAGTCTAAAAATATTTAACAAGAAATCTCCGACAAAAGCGTTACAGTAACAGCTTGGAGTCTGAGATTATTCCATCCGAAATATTCTATTCAAGACGGGAACGAAGCATTTCTTTGGTGAACTGAAGGGAACACAGGGGAGTTTAATATTTTCGAGACCCTGCGGGGAAACAGATGAGACATAGGAGATTAAAGTACAGATGGGGCAATAATAAATTCGATTAAAGGTGGCGGGTCCCGATTTGTTCGATCACACTGAAAACGTTCCAAGTTTCATGCGGCTCTAAATTCGAGTATCGAGAAGTTTACGTCGAAATCCAGGGATGAAAATACTTGAACGCTCATTTCGTCTCGAGTGCTGCGTCATAAATAATTTGAAAAAGATCAATATTGAGTTTGCCAAAATATATTTCGATTTCACGTTTGTGTTAACAGTACTTGTAAGTTAAGTACCTAGCACTTCATTACTCGGAACATGGCTCAATTAAATAATCAGACTTAGATAACCACAGCAGAAAAAATAGGTACTTATTGTTCGTAATAATAATGAAATATAATCCATTTTATAAATAAGTCTTAATGAGCTTATGAAACTTATTCACGTCCCGCATCATCACTGGCTCATTAATTGTTATCGATACCTGCTCTAGGTATGTTCGTTCCTTTGTATAGATGCGCAACGAAACGTTACTATAGACACAATGTTGTTAATATTATGAAACTATAATAAATATAATGAATGTGAAAAAGCATATTTTATGTATAGCGGGCGCAGTGTACCTAAATGTATGAATAATTGATGTCGAGCAGTATGTGTACGATGAAACTTGTACATGCTGAAGCGTAATGGTTAATACAACAGAGTATTTATGTGTACCGTGTAACAGAATATTAAACGAGACAACATAGCTTCAAAGCGTTTACGTATATGTATATATGAATTTTGTAAGTTTATGCGTACAAATATAGTACCTACGATCGCTAGCGATTAATGGTAATTCATGTCCGTGATGTATCACTTTTTTTTTAGACACCGATAGTATATGTAAATACGTGCACTACTGTGAGAATAAATTAATGTTTAGAGTATAATTACAGCTATGTCAGATCTCACGATCAGTAATATTAGTATGACTCTGCCCGATGCAATTGGAAAAGCATTTGTTACTTAAGTATACTTTACAGTATTTATAGCTCTTATTTGAATATTTTATACATGTTTCAGAGAGACTTATATAGTAATGCTGAGATACTTAAATAGAATTATTTGGACGATTGTTCTATCTCTGTAAAAAGTTGTCTGAATTCCGATTGGACTGTGACGTGAAACCATTTCATTTATTTTAAGTAGTACAGCTGAGGATGATTCAAGATGCTTCGAGATGCTTGAATATTTGCATCGATGATCTCAAAATGTCCTTGGCTGGACCACTTAAACTTAAGATCAATGTTATAATATACTCTGTTTTTTCAACTGCAAGTACTTTCAATTAAGAAGTAGAAATAGCTTTAAAAAGGTATTAGTAGTAGAAGAACCAGTCATTTGTCAGGCAAATTTTTTAAAGCGCAAGAATCCGCTGTATAATTACATATTAAATTTCTTTGTTCTAATAATAAGATTCAATATTGTACAAGATGGTACATTAAAGTGATCCTCTGATTGCTTCGAGCAGTGTATCCAGCGACATTATTGTACAGAATATGTAAATTTTTATTACTTTCCCAAGAAGCATTTCGAACTGGAAATAAAATAGAACTCTGAACGAGAGTTTTACAAGTGATTTCTCTAAAATATTTTCGTTACTATCGAAGCATCAAAATGCTTCATTAAAATACCTCATCCAACGGTAGAAGTTACTAAATATGTATGTACCTTGAAACAGCACTCTTACCGATGTATAGACTTAGAAACTGTAATTATAGTTTACTACTGCGAATAAAAAAAAATGAACAGTGTTAACTATGGACTATTTTTCTATCCCTCTGTCTTGATACTACCTAATTTTTAAGTAGATAAGGTAAATACCTCAATACCTGATCAAATATTCCAGAAAGTAGACAACCTGAAAATGCCCGATATTTGAATTTCGTCTCAATAGTTAAACTTAGCGTTAACATTTAGGAGTTGTGACATAGTCGACTACTGAGACATTTACCTTATTAATTCCTGTTTTCCTATGCTTGAAACTTAGTTCAAAATTATCATTGCATGCTACTCAAACCTAATTTTCAGAATTCTCTTACCCTAGAAATCAACCCTCATCACTAGAAACATAAAATTCAGATTTGTAATTAATATTTTGTAGCATCTTCCATTCTATACATCCCTCACCTCAAGAAATAAAGTTCAATTATGTCTCTTACTTGAAACAATCTCATTTTGAGTAAAGCAATACATGAAGCTATTCGTACAAAGCAACACGCTCTAAAAGTTCGTTCACCCTTTCCTATTTCGCGTCTCAGAATCTCATGACTCTTGTTAGAAACTACGTCTTCTGTTTTTATTCGATTGCAGGGTGTCTACTTTCAGCTTATTCGCCTCGGAATTGCATTCTTTATGCAAACGATTTTCCTTTGCTGATCCCATATTTGTCTTTACGCGTCCCATAGCAATAGCTTAGCCTATCTATCGTGAGTGAGGTGTTCTTGGGTCCCAATTCATCCCCTTTGATTAGACGGCGAACACTCTCCTCCTGTTTGCCACCAAGTAGAATGATCTTCCCACACAATATTGCCATTTCCATGGAGTGCAATGCATTTAGGTTGAGTACATATTGTGTGTATCCCACTATTACGAATGCTTAGAGAAATTACAGGTGTCCCTATTGAGAAAACTGCGAGGTTCCCGAACTTAGGATTTCGCGAAGATTGATGTTGCATCTTCAGGATATATATACTTACGTATACAAATATACAGGGTGAGTCAAACAACTGGGTCACCTGAATTTTCTTATAAACTAATTGTTTTATGAACAAATGTTTTAACGAACGTTTTTTGGTGTCGAGAGTATGTTTTTCTTTTGGTATGCTTTTGGTATGCTGTATGTCAGTAAAGAAATCTAGCAAAAATGTATTTGCACAAGAGCTTCCGCTGGGCAGAATATGTCCACTGGACCAACGGAGTCTCTAATAGGTTTTATTTTACATTTTCCGATTCTGGAAGCCATAGAACAATGAATTCAGCTTTGTTACTAGTTTTCCATTAAGCCTCGATGCATACGAACGATTTTTGACTTAATTTGGTGAATCAAAAGGTTCCAGGAATTGGTCTCTTTGTTCCAATGTTTCTCTATAGGGAAAAGTTAGAATATCGTAACAATGAAAAAAATTCGGAATAATATTCAGTGTAGTTCTTCCTTTTCTTCAATTTTTTAGTTACAGAGAACGATGTCTATATACCTAAGAACTTGAGGAACATATCAAAGAAGTACAAGATTACCTTCCGCCAAAAAGTTTGCAGGAACTGCCCTGATTACTCCTTTTTCTGAAGTTTCAAAGAGGAAAAGGCGACTCGAGCATTGGAAGTTAGGCAACTAACCGAGTTATAGTATTTTATTGAACAGTTGCAGAAATTGACTGACACATTCAGTATATTTGCTAAAGAAAATAGTATCGGTAGCAATTCTATCCAGGAATAAAATGGAACTTCCTTTATAGGGGAAATAGCAATATGACTCCGGAAACACAATATCTTGGAGATGCAATTAATGAGGGATGTAACTTCGTTTCTCCTAATAGTGATTTTCTGAGGTATCGAATCTACCCTTTTAGATATTTTCGAGATACTTTCGGGTTAAGGAAAACAATCGTAATATTGATACACATAGACAATTAAGGGCAAAGAAGGAGGATGATGTTTCATACGAACATTGAAACGAGAAGCGAACCAACATATGAAAATTCCATCTAATATCAAAGTTTTTCCCAGAATATTTTTTGTATTTTATATACTCTGTGATTTCATAGCAGACAAACAAACAAATAGAAAATATTTTCAAGTTTAATTAAAACGGTTGCACGACTGGGGAATTTACGAACAAATACACGAGTAACATGTTTTTGATTACTACTCCAAACTGTTGTAGAAAATAAGAAAAGAAATGGAATCGATATGTTCATCAAACAATTTCTATTAGTTAACGTTATTCTATCACTGGGCTGGACGTATGTCATAAAGGGAAACTGCTTGTTATTTGTAGCTATTTCACGTACACAAATATATATAGTCATTCGATATCGAGAAGTCTTCTAATTGCTGAGTACAGTGTTGTCGATACCAATGTTGAAACTGAAGTTGCTTACTTACAGAATTGTAACGTACGTATAAAAACGATAAATTCAATGTTACAAAAATATTAAAATATTCGCAATTTGATCTTTCAAACAGATTCTTTATCATAATTATTACTTTATAGATTCTCAAGATATTTTTCAAACAAAAAAATCTGCCACCTATTTTTTTTCATATTGAAGGACTTTTATTTTTCGTCTGTCGGTAACTAAAAAGTGTCACTGGATTATGTGGCGACAAGCAATTAAGATGAATAGGGTGCGTCACATCTCACCGAGAAATTTTTAATTACGCGCAATCCCATGATCGGGAACTTCTACACTTGCATTAATTCGAGTGGTGGCTTTGTCTTTCGAAAAGCACTTACCTTCGTCTTCCCCGACCCAGTTGGACCCACTAACATTAATCCGTGTCGTACCACTGTCGTTTCGTATAGCTGGATAACTTTTCTCACGAACTCTGCAACAAAAGAGACAAAATTGAATTTTACAATTAAAATTTAATCAAATTTAATTTTTTTAATAGAGCAAGTATAGAGATTGTGACTTATGATAGATTAGAGAATAATTTTCCATACTGAAAGACATTCGAAATTAGAATTATGACTCACTACGAAGATTATTATCGAGGCTACAATTTCTCTGACATATGTATGTACTTGGACTAAGTACTTGAAATTAATGAGGTCGATTATTCAAAGCCCTGAAATATGTCATATGTATCAGGGTGTTCCTAAAGACCGCCTATAGGCATTACTCAGAGCCTAAATTTGAATTTAATTAATGCCTTTTCAATTGAAAAGACAAAAGATTAATACAAGTACTATGATGGCTATACCTAATGTCTCTTTAACACACAGAAACTTGAAAGAAAGGACCATTCACGCAGTTCTAAAGCAAACTAAAATTCTTATATGTAAATGAAATGAACAAGTTCATGTAAATGAACAAGTGAAATAAATGTCATATTCCTTTATTAATGCAAACGAATTCATTTCCATGACGAAAAGCAAATTTACAAAGACGGAAGAGTATTTCAATTTGAGGAACTGTTGTTATATTACTTGTCATTTTATCTCCAAAACGTGTTTCGAATAATGAAGAGTATTTAATGTTTCATTCTTTACCTCTCATCTCATGGCAATATAAAATAATAACTGGACAGAGGAATCCTGCACGTCGTACACGTTATCAGGCAAATTCAGTGCAATGAAATTCCACTCTTATTACTCCCAACACAGATAAATCAATAGGAACACATTTTCATGGTAGTGAAACAGGCATACCATTTATCTCTTCCAGGCCCATCCTCACAATTGAAGCTCGAATCTCTGCTTCCAGGATCCCATAGTCCACGTGTTTCTCTTCTAAGCGTGGAAATAGGTCAGACACAATACCTAATTAAAGAAAGAGTATATTATTAGAAAATAATAACCATCGTACGTTCATATAAAACTGTTAAATATATTATTACACTTCAATTAAATGCTCGAAGCACCCTCTTTATTGTAAGTATATTCTATGTTTAAATTTCTAAACATGAAAAAATCTATGGATGTATTTTAATTTACCAAACGGATCTTTCACTTAGCTTACCATTGAATAACGTTAAGTCATCTTTCAGAAACTTTGGAACATTCACGTCTCTAAGAGCTCGTAAGCAAATCTGCTGCTCGTTCAGATCCTTCTGTTCCCTTTTTAAATTCCCTGCTACGGCTATCACCGTCTTCACTGCCCGCATTCCGAAATCGTAATGATCCTGGACGAGAATAGACCATCGTCGAGAGGTATAAATTTTAAAGTGTTTGTATGAACTGGAACTCGAGTCAAAGAGGACGTGGCGAGAAATGTTACCTTGTAAAGCTGGTCTACACTGTTGTACAATATAACACGTTATATAACAATGTTATCAAATTTATTAAAAAAACAGAACAAAATTTTTTCTGTTATATGTATAACAAAATGAAAATATGTAACAAATTTTACAATTTTATTATCTAGTGCGTTATGTTACACAATGTAGACTCAGCTTAATTTTAATAGAGATAAGTTCATCAAATCAAAATAGAAAAAAGAAGACGAATTCGCGAGCTTTTAATAGCACTGTAAACTAGAGATAGAATTTACATATAAATGAAATAGCATTCTTCAAGTCAACAATAGACTAACTAGAATATATATAGAATTTAAACTATTAGATTTCGATTTCAAACTAGAATAGACTCAGAATTTAAATTTAGTCTTACCTGTGTGCTCAACTGCTCCGAGCTCAATTTAAACGTTGTCGTGATTTTTCCAGCCAAGGATTTCGCCTCAGAGAAACCGTAAGAAAAGAGTGAAATTTCAGCGATGAGAGCATAGTCTGGTACCATCATGGCAACAGGACGGAAGAGAGCTTTCAAGTTATCAGGTAATTCTGTGCGACCTGCATAACCAGGATTCATGGTGATGAACACCGCGCAGGAAGGCTTCAACACGATTTCATCTCCTTCAAAAACGAACCTGGAAATGATATAATTCCTTGACGTAACTATTTCCTCCTATTCCTAACATTTCCTATAGATTAGTAATCATTCAAAATTTTTAGAAAGCTACAGGAGTTTCTGGTGTCTCGTTATCAGTGACAAGAATTCAAGGAAGCTTAAAATTTATGAACTTGGTGGAAGAAGATTTCAAATGCATTGTAATGCTTGCACATTTTTCAAAACTTACGTTTCAGCTCGCATCTGTTGTGCCTGTTGAATGGTCATGATTTGCTGAGCAATCACGGACAGCACTTCAATATCGATTCTATTGAACTCATCGAAGCATGCCCATGCACCTGCACTGGATGCAGTAAACACTTCGTAATTACAAATTCCGTATTAATTACGAAATATGAATCAAAATACAATTCTTTATCGACGTAATTAATTAAAGCTTGGATATTCGAGGGAGAAGAGATGAATTCTAAAGTGAAGCTCGGACTAATTACCTGGCAAGACCTTTAAAGAACTTTCCCATTGACATGAAGTCTAGTTGATCGGAGCAGTTGAAGACAACGCACTGAATAGCAAAGGCTTTTCCAAGATCTTTAGTCGTTTCCGTTTTCCCTGTTCCAGCTGGACCAGCGGGTGCACCGCCGAATTTCAAATGCAGGGCACCAGTAAGGGTTAGATAGCATCGATCGGTTAAAGGAGTGATAACCAATCTTCCAGTGTTTCCAAGGTACTCGTATCTTTGGGAAATTAGAATCGGAATAAACGTTATCTAGGTAGAAATAATGGTACACCAGGAGACGAGAGTTAAATTCTACGTCTTTGAGATAGTAATCGGCGGAAAAACAGCTTTCTCGCTATCTAGTTATCGCAGGATCTTTAAAACACAGAAAATCTGTGTTTTAAATTTATATTTTACAAAAAACCAATTTTATATTTGGTATAAAAATGACCATTATCAATTTTAGCTTTTTTAGAAAAAAGAAAAATATCTATCTTAGCTTTTTTAATTCTTCTTCCATGGATTCAATTTTTTAAAGAAAATAGTCATATTACACATATTACATTTTTGATAGTATGAGTGCAAATATATTAAGTCTGTTTTTTAAGCATTGGAGTGCGTTCTTATAGGTGAAATTCTAAAACTTAACAGTGGTTGTTCTTGTTATAAGGATAAGAATTTTTCTAAAAGTATTCAGATAGAATATTGTAATAATAATACTTGTTTCTGCATGTAAATAGTTGTACAAGAGTGTAGGTGTTCTGAGTAAAAATTAAACATGTTAGTAAATTACCCATATTGGAATTCCGCATTCACTGCTCGTACTTTAAGTTCGCTGTCATCCACCCAATAATATCGAAGTTGCGATATCCAATCGAAATCGTTTACATTCGATACCCTTCCTTGAACAAGTGTATAGAGAACATCTCTAGCATGCACCTCGATCACAATTACTGCTTCCAACATTAGCCTCTGGATATCAGTTTGGGGGCGACGAACTAATTCTCGTAGATCATCGAGCTACATTTAAAATTTAGTGAATGAGAAAAAGAAAAATTTATAAATTCTAATTTGAGCGTTCCACAGATTGGCAATCTAAAATAAATTCACTTGTTACGTTGTTTCTCAGTTAATGAAAAGTGCAGGCAATCATGCTTTCATCCTTAAATACTCTGAGCATTAAGTCACCTACCAGATTGATAACCATTATGCAAATAAAAAGTCAGAAGGACTTGTTTAGTTCTACCAAAGGGCTAAAAATGATTCAAGCAACGAGCAAAATACTTTAGCTTTAAGCTCTCCAAGACTTCAGAAGCATCATTACTATTGCGTTCATAGAAATTCAATCGAAACTGTATAATTCCTAGCTGAATAATGTAGTTGCCTACCTGTCCCAGCAGTTCATGGTAATACTCGATCAGAGTATTATTCTTGATCCCATTCTCGACTTGTGCAGTCCAATAAGTCTGACCGCCACAAAGTGTCACCTGTCCTGGCCACATGTACACCCATTCTTTCCTTGGTATCGATTCCATGAGCCCCAGGGACTCGCCGATGATTTCCCTGAGAGTGTTCCGCATCACTCTCTCCATATCTCCCAGCCAGAATTCGACACTCCTCTCAGGATACATCGGTGGACGGAATATCACTTCCTCGCCTTCTGCTGAGTACATCCTCGTGATCTGTAGATCGCTCTCGAACCTCACCTGTTGGATGTTCTCGAAGCACTTGCGGAGGTGAGGCTGCACAGCTTGCACGTTCTTCGCTTGAGCCAGGATCTCCAACAGCTCATCGTCACTGAGGAAGTAGAACCGCGGGAAAGCCTTTCGTTTCACCTCCAAGTAATTGGCTAGACCTTTCTGGACCACCTCCAAAAGGCTCTGACATTCCTGCAGACTTTCGAGCAGGGTAATGTCTGGACACAATTTGATGATCTGAAATTATGAGAAACATTATTTTCGGTTTAAATTCCAAAGGTTCCTCAAGACCACCTCTCTGGTTCTCAGTCACGTAGGAAGAGACCCTTCTTTTACAAAGTTACTGTCAACTTTGATCCTTTTCAAATGTTTGGATAACTTTCTTTGCATTTCAATGGAAGAGTCTACTTTTCCGATCTTAATGTTTACTGTTTCTGATTTGGAACAAAGATAAAGCGAAGTGTTCGCGAAGGAACTTCAAAAGTTACCCAGCAGTGTTCTTGAAGGTCCAGAATAGCAACATTCCATATAAAAGGTACAGAAGTCTATTAAATTTATAGTTACGTGAGGATTCTCGAAAGCATTCTTCATGATACGTTTCCAATTACGTTCCATGGCGTTGTATTTCCTCGATTCCATTGGCAATTGCGTGCTGATATCTTCTGAGGTGAATATTGGTTCCAGGTACATCCAATCCCTGCATATGATCTGCTTTTTCATCACCAATACCTACCCTATGTTATGCCTGTATTATAACTTCATTTCCTACCTTTGTACTTCTAACCAGAGAAGGAGTACGTCTTCTGTTAACTTCAATTTTTCCTCCCATTCATTGATTTCATCTTCGAAAGCAGTCTTTAGAGGGCTAAAGCTGAGCTGCTGAACGCTGAGGATATGATTTTCTAAGAGCATCATCGTCTCTTCTGCAACCTTTATAATGTAGGTACCTGGAAATAATTCGATAAAAGATTCCTTCATCCTTTACAGTATAGATAGACTCTATACTAAAGGCGGGATAGTAAAAATAAAATAATCTTATGTGATAGCCAATTACAATATTTTAACATAATATTGTTTCAATGAAAAATGCAGCTCTGGAGTATTTTTAATAGGCGAAAGATAATTTTTATCATGATAAGATTTAATCACTACTGCTCTAGTTTAAAATTAGAATAAGAAATAAGGAACGTAATTTCAAAACTGGTTTCTATTCGAAACAATTTTGAAATACTTATGGGTTTTCTGATAATTCCGATTTTCAGTTTAAATTGTAGAAAGTTTAAGTCAGCTTTCAGAAAATAGAATGGTCTTCAATATAGAAAAATCAGGAAGGCTATCAAAATAAATTTCAATAAATGTCTCAATCTGTTTCAAAAATGGACATAGCCAAATACTGATCGCATAAAGGGTTGAATATTTACCCGTAGCTTTATAAGGAAGTACTTCCATAACGACTGTTTCCCATTCAGCGATCATTTTATTTAATGTTCGCTCGGTAGCATACTCTTTGGCAGCCGTATCAGCGACTATTTTCACTAGTTCCTCGAATTGCTCTATACCAAGCATCAATAGAGTCCTAAATGTCATCGTTGGCGTGAGGGACATTTGTATCCCAGTCTGCGCGCTCAATTCTTCGAAATGACGCTCTTTCATTCCTGGATTGCGAAGCGCTTGTATCAATCCTATATAGGGTCTGAATTCATCTATTTGGTCCCTTATTGTTATCGCCACCTCTTGTATTTCTGTTTAACAGAAAAGGCTGGAATAAAACAATCACTCCCTAATGAGTTATTTGTAATAGCTTCATCAAAATTTCAACTCGCTTTCAGCTTCTTGGAATGCTCTGATAGATCGAGTCATCACTCTGTACATTTCAACTACCAGCGTGTCTATTTGGGTACCATCAACGTTCATTAAGGGATTGTCCATCCATGTTTCGACCCACCTGAGCCAATCTGCAAAGTCAATTCCATGAAAACTGTTATTTAATATGTACACAGAGAATTAGGTACACGAAACCCTTGCCTATCACTTAATTATTGATAAAGATATAATTATTAAAACTTTAATCAGGGTTCCTCAACAAGGATAATATCGCCCCCTAGGGGTCCTGATTCGGAATTTTCAGAAGATGGGGACAAGAAAAAAATGGGGATAAAGAAAAAAAGAAAGGGAGAAGATAGCTATAGAAGTAGTTTCACATCTCTAACAACATTGGTACCATAATTTGTATCTCGAGAAATGCAAGCTTAATCTTTGATCGTTACACTACATCAAATTGTTTTCGAAACAGTATTATATTGCAGATTAGATAGGGGGCACTAAAACTCAGTAGAGATGTTATTACTGGTTGAACGATTTACTACTTGCCTGAGGCTGTGACCCACAGGCTCCTATAAGGTTCGAAATCCCTCATGAGCTTGTACAAATGCTCGAACGGTACCACTTTCATGCCGAATAACTTTTGGCGTTCATTCAGCAGCAATCCCATCTCTCGACAGTCTGTCATCGCTTTCCAAACTCGTTTTACGTCGAGTGCAGTTTCATGTATTCGGTTGATGTCTGACTGCTGGGCGATATTCGTAACATTGCTCACTAAAGTATCTATCCTCTCCAATAGCAGAACCTCATCTTGCACTTGGATCTTATAGAATTTATCTTGTTCGTCGATGAAGCGCTCGTTGGTTTCATCTACCTACGAGAATTTTACTTGTAGTTAACTGTAATAGTTGCATTGTTAACAATGATAGATAACACCAGAAACCCTCTTTATGTAATAATATTCAAGATAATTAGATACAGGGTGTTCAACAACAAGTGTTAGAAATTTGAAAGGTTGATTCTTTGTATTAAAATAAGATGAAGATCAAGAATGTTGAAATCGCATTTCAGACTTCGTTTTCAAGTTATTAATTGTTGAAAAATACCTAAAATGTGCGTGAAATGTGTCTGACTTGGGACTCATTCTACTGATTTTTCTGACTTTGCTAATGTTCGCCAGCAGTAGAACAGGGTTCAAGTTAGACACAACGATGCTAGTAGAGTAAGTATAAAGTTAGGTACAGCGATATCAGTAGAATAAGTATCAAGTCAGATACAGTGGTGCCAGTAGAGAAAGTCCCAAGTCAGACACATTTCACGCGAATTTTAGATATTTTTGCAAAGTAATCTGATTGAAATTACTACCCATATCATTTTCTAGGTGCCCACCTCCATCTCTATTCGAAGGGGAGATCCAATGGCTTCCCATTTGGCTTCAAAGTCGTCGTCAGATAGGTTCCACCAGAAGCTATCCAGCACATCGAAATCCAGTTTCAGTCTCTCCATTCTCTCTTCGAGTTCTCCTACTCGAAGAGGTATAGTTTCCATCCAGTCACGTATTTCGAAGATATGTTCGATGCTCTGCGGCACTTCTTTTAATTTGATCCTTATCTCCGTGTATTCCTCCAAGATTTGGTCTACTTCCGCCCGTAGGTTCTCCGTGAGCATAACGAGCAATCCTGTGGCGCAATCCTGCCGCTTCTCTGTGAGAAAATCCTTCAATGGCCTCACGTTGACCCTGAATGGACCGATGAAGATGAAGTTGGGCAAGGTAACTTCTAAGTTTCTTTTCATCTTGAGCTGAAGGGTTATTTCGTCCTTGATATCCGCCGTGGTAAGGTGTTCGTCTTGTTTGAACTCCCTGAACGTCGAAACGGAATTTAATTTACTCTCGTGACAGTGAGAATTGAACTCATAGTTCGAGCGCCATTGAACATGGAATATTCAGAACCTTCTTGGTGCAATATTTTATTCATGAACATACAAAGAAAGCATATAATCCTACTCTACACCCACTATCTTCGCTATATAGGCTGTGACAAATGTTGCGTTCGATAAATTAAGGGGTGGTAGGGGACTCAATTTCAGCACAATATGTTCCAGAATATAGTATTCGATCTGCCTTCGTTTTGCAATAATAGTGACTTAAAGTTGAGATACCTATACGCTAAACTAACGATTATTCTGGAATTCTACAAATATATTGAAGGGCAAAACTAGAGCAAAAAAGTCTTAATACATTTTGTAGTACCTTTAAGGATTTAATTTTTGAATATACTTTTGGATGTGCTCCAATTTGGATCCCTTATCACCCCTTAAAATATCGAAGGCCACATATGCTACACCTTGTAGATGTTTCTACTTTAGATTGAAGATGATCTCATGAAAATTTCCTGGAAAATTGAAAGCAATTAGAAACTTACTCGATGTACGTGGCGACGTCCAGATTGAAAAAGTCTAAGAATCTGTGATACTCTTTTGCGTACGCGTTCAAGGGTATCGTAGACATTTCGTATGCCTTTTTAATCCGATTTCGAATGTCACACACCTGCTCTTCGAGCAATCCAACGGAGCTTAGGAAAAGATCCGCCGGGAATTTCAGTGACGTGAGTAGATAAGGATGTATTTGTCTGATTTGGTGACAGGCGGTCAGCGCGTTATCGTATAAGGATATAATCGTTTCCTTAATATGGGAAAATTACAGAATATAGTGAGTAGTGGAAGATTTTCTTGAAATTATGATTTAACGATTTATTGAAATTTATGCAAAGTGACTGCTATTTGTGATTTAAAAGCTTTTCATTTATTTCAGTTCTATCGGTGCATTAAATAGAAATAACTTTTAGAGAAAAAAGGTAATTGATTGCCATAAAGAATGTTGGAAACAAAAAGCTGATCGACCTGGAATTAAGGAATGCACTTACGGCGAATATGTCTGGATCGGTTGAATAATATGCCTTTTCGCTATTCATTTGAATATCTGTCAGGAACACAGGATTATTGACAGGCTTAAATTGGGTTTCGATAAGATCTTCCCCCCAAACGAACGATTCCTCCACGTTTAGAACGCACAGCGCAGGTGTCTCCAAACTCTCGCCGTACAACTTAATGGAATTTTCCACGAGGATTCGTAGGGCATACTATACGAAAATAACACGAAATAATTTGATTTTAAGAAGTTAATACACTGGCTCAAAGGGGTTGTGACATAGGAGAATTTGGGGTAAAAATTGGCTAACTTTGACGAACAATAATTCCGTGAAAAATCATCGTCGGATCATGATTTTTTAAAAAATTAAAGCCTGAGATGTCTACTTTAAAATGATATTCTACGACTTTAGGAATAATGCATCACTACTTCCGTAGCCTCTTAAATCTGATGGCATGTTTGTCATACTGAAAATTGTATTTGACAGAATATAGGGACTTGTTAAAATTTTTTTGGGCAATGTCGTTTACAGCATCATAAAGTTCGAACTTTTCCCTTTAATTGAAAAGAAAAATCATGAACGTATAATAGTTTTTCACGGAGGTATCTTCAGTCAAAATTGGTCAATTTTGACCCAAAAGGTTTCTTTGTTATAATTCGTTTAGCAATTTGTGTATAATACTGAAATAATTGCAAAATTGAAATTCAAACTAATATTAACTCGAAGTATTAAACGAAGTAATATTAAGTTGACGTAATACGATATTGTAATAAAATATTGTTGACAGGAACGGGTTCATTTACAATAATTGTTCATAAAATTGAATAGTAACCAAATTAGTTTATGTATGCAGCCTTGCTTCTGTATACGCATAAACGATATAATTAAATTCTACCCGCGTATGTAATCAAATACATTCATTTAGTACAATGAAAATATTTAGTAATTAATGTTTACTCATTTTGTACAATGAAAATATTTAGTAATTAAACAGATTGCATGCACATTCAGCCGCATAGTTTAACCTTTTTTTAAACCAATTTTACTCACTTGCATCCGTAGAGTAGTGAGGTTCATAAAACGTTTTAATTTCATCACGTCGTAAACACTGTGGATTTTCTGGTCTAGATTAAACCAACCCTTTCCGATGTCCCTCAAGCACATTCTCACAGATTGCGCTATTTTCTCCAACCACGGCTCCTTCAGATATTTGATAACCCCAGTGGTCGTCTGAGTCTGCAACTCCTCGAATTCCGCAAGCGTCATTTGTTTACCGTAACTGAAGGCAAATAGATTCATATGGGACACGTGAATGCATTCCGCCACAATGCACGCCATAGCGTCGTACACTTCTTGGAGGACGTATAATGTAATCCAGTGGCTGAACCTCTTCGTCTCCTAAGTTAGAACATCGTTGCCTTAATTCGATCAGAATTTTTGATCGTTTTAATATTGTACTCGAAGCTTGCGCGTCGTTTTGTGGCAACAGCTCATTAATTTAGTTGCGTCGAGGCGCTATACGATGCTGATGTGATAAAACTAGATGCAGTAAATTATGAAGTTCGTGAAACTTCGATAAACGCGAGGTAACAATAGAAACTATGATTAAAATTGTTATTAGATTGTTAACAAGCTGAATTTTTTAAAATATGACATCGACTTTCTTTGCATTTGCGCACAGGACGTTTTCATTATCGACGAACATTCTCTTTCATTATTTTCATATATTCTTAGGTATTCTTTTATATTTACATTTTATATTTTACATTTACAGAGAAAGCTTTCGCGTTTGTTACGTTGAACATTAATATTCAATAGAAACAACGTTTCAAAAATAATTACTTTTACAGCATTTAATTAATTGAATAGAAACAAACAAAACCAAACGGCATAATGGAAACTTTCAACTTCCACAATATTCTTAATGGTTTTCACAGTGTAGAAATTAATAGCAAGCGTTTAAAAAGCCATATATTATTCAGCGAGCACATCTCTTCATTACCAGGTATAACACTAATAATGGAAAATGTTGTCTCCTGGGTTTTTATTAATTACCCAACGAAGAAAGATTTAGTAAACGCCAAACAAAAAGTCTGCTCGTGGAACGAAAGTGTTACAGACTGTCATAATATTAATCTTCATAAATGTCAGAATGTTGACTTACCGCATTTTAAGACTTATTTTCAATGGGTGGGCCTCATTTATGCAGCAAAATATCAAAGTAGCCTTGCTACTTTTGTTGTCTCAGTAACTTTACGTAAGTCTCTTTGTAACAAACTTTTCGCTCATCATTAATGTGGCGTTAAAGGTAAAGGAAATCGTGGTCGGTAGAAGTTCGTTGCTGAACTGTTATTAAACGAGATGGGAACAGAAATCACCTGGAAATTTTCCATATTTGTCTCGACTTTTCCTTTTTCCGGCACTTTCTCTTCTTCCACGGAGGGCGTCCACGTGATGAACTTAAACATTTGAGGATTCTGCTGTATCATCTGCCTCCACATGAGGTCGCACATCGTACGCTGATAATCCAGAGCGATTTCATCCATTAGCTGAACAAACGAACCAAACAAGGTTGAATACAGCATTTATACTTGAATATTTAACAAGTCCATATTTCTCAATTTCCTGTTTTGTATGGCAATGAATAGTTTAAGAGCGGGAAAGATGAAACTTTTAAACGTTTCAAAATGTAAATATTTTCACAATAAGTGTACAGAGAAATAACTTGACAAAAGAGAAAAAGTATTGAAGATAAATTAAAAAATAATATGAAAAAACTAATTATTGATAAAGAAATATATCGATAAACCTTGAAAACCAATGGTTCGTAAAGAGCTAAGGAAATAAGTAGCGCAATGAAAGTGAAGTTTTTTATATTTTTAACAAGGGGATGAAAAACACTACGTTAATCTAAATATCAAATAAAAACGCACTTTCTAATTATAAAATTAATTTAAAATATTCCATACTTTAAAACTGCTCTCCTGTAAATTTTATAAAATGTAGTCTTCACTTAGTTACTTAAATTTCAACTTACAGTAAACACTTTTTTCCCTTGGTTCCTCATATCATTTTCTTTCATTAGCACACGAATAATACTTTCCTTCTGATCTTCACTTAAGCTCAGTATACCATCTAATTGCATGCAGTCTAAATAAAAGTTATATCTACAACAGAGCAGAAACAATCCACATATAAAAAGAGAGAAAGGAAACAATTAAACACACTGAAATATTAAATCAACTTCATAAAAAGATGTAACACAAACTTTATAGAAGCCTCTGCAATACGTCTCTGTTCTATGGCTGCAACCATCCGCTTCGCGAAAACCCTAGGATCCTCTGCATAGAATCGAATGTAAATCCTAGGAATCGAGTATTTCCGTTTACGTCCATCGAGCGTGATCACAGTCCATAATTTCCTCTTTTCGTCGTAATCTGTCACAGCGGCGTCATGCCAGCCATATAAGCTTGAAATGTCTACGCGGAATCTGTTGCTGTCCTGACGAACTCTAGGGACGAAGACGGTGGCTGGTAGTGGATAACGTACGTCATCGATGATACCTAAGTTTATCCAGTCTTCTGTTGTTCTATTATATATCGTAAGTAAATCAATACACGTGTATACAGGGTATTCAACAACAGATCTTAGAAACTGTAGGAGGTGACTGTAGATGACGAATTGTGATGAAAATGAAGAATGATAGAATTGAGTTTGTGGTTTTGCTTCTGAGTTATTCATTATTGCAAAAATATGTAAAATTCGTTTGAAGTATGTCTGACTTGAGACTTATTCTACTCCTGGCGTGCACTAGTCAGGTCAGACACAGCGAAGTCAGTAGAATAAGTCCTAAGTCAGACACATTTCATGTGTCTTAGACGTATTCTCTATTATTAATAACTTGGAAACGAAGCTGCAAAGGCAATTTTGTTTATCATTATTTTCTTCTTATTTTAGTACATAGAATTACCGATTAAAGCCTCTGACACCTGCTGTCGAAAGCTCTCTATACTTTGAACGTGAACAAGAAATAATCTTTGATCAGCTAGGATAGAAGACCTATTATGCAGGATTATCACGAGAACACGATGTAATTTTGACGCTACAAAATTTTTGCAAGCAGTGAAAATAATGAAATATCAGATTTGCACGACTTTATTTATGCCTCTGGTATTAGTTTTACCTTTATTTATCTGTGGTAAGAGATACCTTTATTTTTTAAAATTACTCGACGTGTGCTTGTTTTCTGCTGTTTGAAAAGTAGATAATTAAAGCCCACATACATATGTCTGTTAGAAAATATTAATTCGGTTAATATGCAGAGTGCTCCACAAAGGGTGAGAGGAAACATAAAGTATGGTTCTACATGATAAAGTAAAGAAAAGTGCAAATTACGATCTTTCGATCGTGCTTCTCTTTTTAATAATTAGCATTCAATTATTCTTCTGAAGAACTCCTGAGGCTTAGTGACCCATTTATTAGAAGTCTGTATCCAGTAGGCCAGCAATCGAATAATATCTATCACTAACCCATTACGTAATAGGATTAGGTAAAATAAATTTAAAAATCTAGTTTACTCGCCTACAGTCATAATCCTCATCATCAAAGATTTCCAGCGGCAGTATATGTGCAGTACTGAATAATCCGTATATTTTCTCACGGGAGAGCAATGGTAAAACCGCGGATGGAGGGAGGATATCTTTTGACGAAATCTCTTCGGCGCGCAAAATGTCCTCAATTTTTAAATTTCTGTAAATCCTCCGTCTTCTCTCCATCTCCACGTTTCGCGGTAATCGTTTGGGTTCTACATTCCGCTCCATTTGCACTTTAGGGGTGAACGTGACGGCGGGAAATATCTCGGGTAATAAAAATTCGATTAACAATTTTATGAGATATCAGAACTCCAAAAAAAGTGTTGCAGCGATGCTGAGTATAAATCATATTTCATTTCACGTTAAAAGAGATGTACTGATTTCGAGAGGAATATCACGTTTTAATAGGTATCAGTTATCTGTGTTTGAAATCGAAGGTATGTAGTATTTTATGTTAATCTGATTCGATAATTAGTTATTAAAAAATTTATAATCATTGGGAGTACTTCTGTTCGCTCACAATTGATCGATCTTCGGGAAAGCTCATCCATCTTTTAGCTTCGCCCAGGAAATTGTACGTCTCCTGGTCTTCCAACTGTTGGACACGGGCATTATGATGTTCGGTGAAAATTTGCCACGCGAGTTTAACTCTCCTTGGTGCAGATGTTAAAACAAATAAATCTGTCCCGGAATCCTCCGGTACACCTGTAAGTAATTTATCTATTTTCAGTTTTCATCTTTAGTAAATTACATGAAAAATCCTCACAATTCCTTTAAATAGATGTACCACTTGTTGCATTGTGCTTACAGTAATGTATGATCTTCTTAATACAATTAATAAATAACTTTCAACACATCGAATAAATATAGAATGTATTTACCTGTGATGAGTTCAGAATAATAACCTCGCTTTTTAAGCTTTGGTTTTTCCATGTTTCTACTTTTCTACTTTATTTTACAATTAAATGATATATTTGCACAGCGGAGCTTCTATACATAACTTCTCAGCTATTGAAGTGCTTTTAATCGCATTGATGTTAGAAATTACAATTGCTTAAGCCTTTCTCATGATTTCTATGCATTTGAAGTTATCTATTCTTAATAATATTTTACTTTTTTAAACTTCGATGACAAATATCATTATCAATATCACAGAATGAGTATACAGGATAGATTGGACAAGCAATGCTGTTTTCTGTCTAATCCTTTGGGGATGTAAAGCCCCATTCCCATTTTCCTGTTACGCTCAAAGTTAGCAGTTGAGCGTGAATTAAGGATGTAGCGCTATGAGTAGTAAGAATTAAAATTATAATACCGACGCGAAATTAAACACAGGGTGTCCCGATAAATTACTAGCAAATTGATAAAGCATCTACAGAAAATCACCTGGTAGACGAAGCTCACATAAAGCTTAAAAATTCCAACTTTCTAATTACTATGACTTTCTAATTAGCTTCAGTTCCTTAATAGATTATTTTTACTGATGAATTCACATGATCTGTAACCAACAAATTATTTGTTAACATATTTGTAGTCAGACCATTCTACGGATATATTGAATACGAGATTCTACGGATATATTGAAGTTACATATGACAGTTGTTCAGCGATACTGTATACTCGTCTGTGAAAATGGCTATGTAAATCACATACAAGTCAATAACCAAAGTCATTAAAATTAGAAAATTTACATTCGACCCTTAACCAAGGGAGAAAACTTATACACATTTTTTACTATCTTATAACTACTGACAATTCGCAGCCATTAGCTCAGACAGAACTGATTGCCCGGGTCTCACCACGTGGAGGTTGCTGCGAGTGGAGACCCACAGGGAGATAGATGGAATCTATGTTCCATCGATCTCCCTTTACAAAAATCTTAAACTAACAAGCCAAAGACATGAATGGAAGCCAAGTTCCATGCATACCTTTAGCTTGGATCTTAAAGTAAGAAATTGTCGAGTTATCATTAGGAAGGGTTTGGTTAAATTAGACTCTACAGCTAATGCAACCGTGAAATAGACGAGCGATGGTGTGAGCTCTACCACTTGAAGGCCGGTAGGTCGGAGAGGCGTACGGCACTACACGATTCAGTCAGTTGACCATTGCTCCCTGCTGCCACATAGGAGCTACCGAAGTAGACCTAATTCCGACAGGCTGGTGAAGAGAATGTGCAAAAGGCGGAATTGTGTAGTTTCCACAGTCGAGTGTGTCTTTCCACACACCCTACTGTGTCCGTGGCGTCACTCCTAGTACAGACCCCCAAGAGGAGAACACGCTCCACCGACCGACGATTCCACGGTTGGTCACATGCTTCTACCAAGAGAAGCAGCGGTGACTTCCTCACCAAAGATGAGGAACAAGTATCAAAAAAAGAAGTTAAGAAATGACAACTCGACAATTGTACAGTGAATATAAACTAGAAAGGCAAAGACATGGATGGAAGCCACGTTCCATCCACGCCTTTTCCTTGGACCTCAAAGTAGAAAAGTGCCAAGTAATCATTGAGAAATGATTGGGAATAGTTAAAGTCTACCGCGTAAGGCAACCATGAAATAGACAATCGGTGGTGCGAGTCCTTCCACCTTGAAGACGGGTACTAGGAGAAGGCGACTGGCACCTCACAGCACAATCAGTTGCCTGATTGACCTGTGGGGTTTCCACCTGCAAGTGTGTCATACCACACACCATTCGGTGTCCACATCGTCTCTCGCTAGTACAAACCCCCAAGGGAAGAAGAACAAGCTCCATCGACCGCCGATTCCACAGTTGGACATTTGCTTCTACTATGAGAAGCAGATGACCTCCTCACAGAAGGTGAGGAGGAAGTGACCGAGCAAAGAAAGGTAAAAAGTGACAACTTGGCAGTGTTACAATGACTTTACAATGCAAACTTAGAAGTAGGGTCTTAAAAATATTCTGATCGCTTGAGACTAATATACTAGAAGTGATGAATCCCTCGGCGGATGCGACGTCTTCGATCTTCAATCTTCAAGTAAAGAGTAAAAACGCAACCAGCGATGAAACAAGAGAGTATGAAGGGATGAAAGATTGAGGCAGCCGCCTCAAGAGCAAGAGAAAGACCAAATAATACAAACCCGTACCTATCTGTTCATATTTATAAATACACAGTCATTAGTTCGAGCAGAAGCGAGCTAGGTCTCACGTTGTGGAGGTTGCTGTGCTGGAGACCCACAGGAAGATAGATGGAATCAAAGTTTGGTCAATCTTCCCTTACAAAAATCTTAAAATCTAAACATTAGGAGACATTGGAAGAGATGAACATTAGAACTGAACCTTAGAATCAGAAGTGAACACTGAGGACCATTTTACAGAACGATAGAGAATTGATAGAACGATTGAGAGCCTTCGAAGAGAATGAAAAGGTGTCTAAGAATATTAGAGAAGTGTGAAAGGATTGATAGAACAATCCAAGAGCCGAATCAAGAGAGAACATATTACAACAGAAGAGGACGAAATTGCGATTGACTGATTTCTTGTTTTAAAATCTTGATTCAATGATTATCTAAACCCTGTAAAATTAAAAATTAAAATTGTTAACACTATCCCTCGAGGGATTCGATGTCTTCGTTAGATGAGGGTATGATATTCATCTAAATTGTAGAATACAAAAAGAATTGGAGGAACGGAAAAATGATAATGATTAGAATTAAAAATGGGCGCTGGGTAACCTTATAGAGAACGATAGAGGATCGATAGAACGATCTACTGTCCTCGAAGAGAATGAAATATTTTGTAAGAACATTACAGAAACAAGAATGGATTGACAGAACAATCGAAATCTTGAATCTAGAAAGAACATTTTTTAAAAGAGAATTGAACTAAACAAGATTGGCATTTGATTAAATCTTCTTAGTAAAAATTAAAAATATTAATTGTAATTACCTTCTTTTAATATCTTCATTCGATGTTTACTTATAACCTGAAAAATAAGAAATTAGAATCAGCTATGGAATTTGAGGAGCTTTCTACAAAATATAGAGGATTGACAAAACGATTTACAACCATCGAAGAGTATGAGGAATTCCGTAGTAACATATTACAGCAAAAGAAAACAAAAATATATTTGATTAATTACCTGTCTAAACCCTGTAAAACTAAAAATTAATAATGTTAATGCCATCCCTCGGGGGATACGATATCAAACCAAAGACAAGAATAGAAATCAAATGTAAGAATTTGAAATATTAATAGGATTAATCTTCTTCTGATATCTTCATTTGATTAATAAAGAGCACTAAAGAGCACTAAAGAGCACTAAAGAGCACTAAAGAGCACTAAAGAGCACTAAAGAGCACTAAAGAGCACTAAAGAGCACTAAAGAGCACTAAAGAGCACTAAAGAGCACTAAAGAGCACTAAAGAGCACTAAAGAGCACTAAAGAGCACTAAAGAGCACTAAAGAGCACTAAAGAGCACTAAAGAGCGCAAAAGAGCGCAAAAGATCGCGAAGGTGCGCAAAGGTTCGCAAAAGATCGCGAAGGTGCGCAAAGGTGCGCAAAGGCGCGCAAAAGAGCGCAAAAGAGCGCAAAAGAACGTAAAAGAGCGTAAAAGAGCACAAAAGAGCGTAAAAGAGCACAAAAGAGCGTAAAAGAGCACAAAAAGGGCAGGGGGGGGGGGGGGGGGCAGAAAGGGGATATACGCAAAATAAGGCCAACAAAATAAGGCCAACAAAAAAAAAATAAATTTTAAATTTGTGCAAAAACTCACCGGTCAGCCAAGATGACCACTGGTCATCGGCCAGCTACCTACTGGTCAGTGGTGTCCAGGGGTCCAGGGAGGTCCCAGGTCCAGGGAGGTCCGAGGTCCAGGGCCCAGGGGCCCTCCAGGATCCCGAGGAGGTCCGTTCCCGCCGGAGGACCCGCGGAAACTGAGACCCTCGTGCTCCTGCAGGGGTATTTATACTGTCTCGAGGAAGATCAGGAACCAATCAGAGAAGTTCTTCGGTTGGTTAGAATTTCGAGACTGATCTAACGAACAATATTTTGCGAAGAATCGATATTTTCCATAAAATAATCATCTCAGCAACAATTTCAGGTGCATATATTGTTAGCAACAATTGCACATAGTATGCACTTGTGTAAATTATTGGTATTTGTAATTGTTAGTTAACGGATGTGAAAATTATTAACTTTATGTACATTATTCTTCATTCGATTAATCTCGCAATTCTTGAAAATTTCTTAATATTTCTTTGATTAACAATAATAAGTGTTAATAATTTGCATCAACGACTAATTGCGATTGTTACGAATAATATGTTTAACAGAAATTGATGTTGAGGCGATTATTTAATAGGAAATATTCAATTTTTTTCATCAATATTATTCAGTTTATTTCGCAATTCTCGGAAATTTTTTGATATTTCGTTAATTAACAATTATGAACATCAATGACTTGTACCCTTGACTCCCTGCGATTGTTATCAATAATACATAGCAGAATTTGCTTTGGCAATGTTTGTTTGTTTAATCCAGTAATTCTCGTTTGTTTGATCACTTGCTCCCAACTTCCCAGAGGATGTGGATTGTTCTGGCGCTCCTATAGGGAACTTTGTGGACTATCCTCGTTTATCCTTGGCTACTCTGAACCACTTTGACCAGTGAACAGCTTGATCGTTGGTCAGATATTTTTGGCTTATTAGTTTAAGTTTTAGACTTTACGATTTTTATGAAGGAAGATCGATGGAACTTTGATTCCATATATCGTGACTATCTGCCCTTAAGGGTTTTAATCAGTTTTTTTATCACCGGTACTAAATGATTCCTATTCATCGCTACAATTTATTAATTACGTGTTTGTTGGTATATATTTGTTACGTATTTCTCAGATTTACTAACTAATTCGAATAATGTAATACAGTAGCTACCACTCGAAAATCGCAGATGGCGCTCGAAAACCAGTAGTTTTTCGAGAAGTCCTGTATACTTATCTCACCTGTATTCTTTGGTGTTATCATCATGACTCATTATTACCTCAGGATAGTAAGAACGATTGTGCTACAGGTACCTGAAGAACCCACAGAAGGTATGTTCGATCTAAACGAAATTTACCATCATATGATCATTTTATTCTCATCAACAGTAGGTAACGAAGAGTGCTCAACACATGCATATTCTGCTTTATTATTAACACTAATGAAATGTAGATATTGATTAATAAAGTATATGAGTAAAAATATACATCCCAGCTTTCGAATCATCTGCTGTATCGATCAGGAATTTCGAGAGTGGTTTAAGCATTATTAGTGAAAAGCAAATATTACAATGTTTAATTATTTCAGAACTGAAACAAATGTAGGAAAAATTGTTCCTACTATTTGTGGAAATTGTTTAGTAAAGTGAACTATCTCGATTGTATTATATGTTTCAATGATTCCTTCCTCTAGTATTTATATATCTCTAATATGAATGGAACGTGAAACCCCATTAGGTTTCAGGGAAATATTGTCACATATAATACATATATAGAATTCCTCTTGAAAATCGATATACTCCATTACCTCCTTATTCAAGCACAATCAGCTGAACCTGCAGTTTATCGCTAGCATTACCACTTAATGCCTATATTTACCCCGTAAAATTGACTAACCCCTTAAAGTCTCGTATGCACTTCACACACTTTAGATAAAGCGCAAGATAATGCTGCACGTTGAACATGATTGCGAGGTTCAAAGCAAGGAGGAGGAAATTTTGTTCCTCCCAGGGAGCGGCCCGATTCAGAAGTTTCTTCATTTGCTCCGTCTTTCAATGATGGCTTCACGCCGAAATCCAGGTGCTCTTAAGGTTCTACGCAGCAGTGCCTCCATAACTCAAGAAAAGCGTCGTCAGTTGCGAAGTCACACTTACGTAATTCACCCTTTCAGTATGTTCAGGTATATTCCCTCCATACGTTCAAGTAATAATAAATTAATAAAATCGCCTGTGAACTCTGCTGCAAAATAACACCTCTATTATAGACATTATTGGAACATCCTGATGGTGTTCGTAATGATCACACTACTGGTGCTAGTGCCCCATCAGGTTGCCTTTCAGATGATCATGCGACCCAGGTCCTGGATCATCGCGAAAAACTCCTTGCTGCTGATTTGTTGTTTGGACATCGTGGTCAACCTGACGACAGGGCAAGTACCTCTCACTTTCTCCACCACTTCGACAATCTATAGAACCTTACATTTCACCAACCAGCAGTTCCAACCAACAATTCCAGATATGTAGATGACGACGAGTACATGGTGGTGCTAGAGCCTACTAAAATAATGAACCGATACTTGAAGTCCAGCATCTTCTTGTCCGACTTACTGGGCTCCTTACCGACTGATCTATTCTACTTGAACATTTGGTACAGCTATAAAGTGGCTCGCAAAGTGACATCCTTGGTGTGCATATTCCGCTCGTTCTCTTTGGGTTCGTACATGGGCAATCTAGCATACGTTTACGACACGCCCCTGGCAGTCTACGAGTTCTGTATCATAATATTTTGGCTGCTAATCGCGCTACACTGGCAAGCCTGCTTCTACTGGCTAATGCCCATAGTGACCACCTCGCTACAGAAGCCCATGCGTCCCTCGAACGATACTTGGATCCACATAATCGACATTTGGGAGGCATCTACAGGCACACAGTATTTGGCATCCATGCTCCGCGCTGTTACCACGTTCCTTAGGGGTGGACTCATGCGTACCAATTCGAGCAACCATAGCGACGTCTACCTGGTTATTCTCTTCCAGCTGCTTGGTACAGTGGCTCCGTGGATTCTGGTCACCCGAGTAATGCAGTTCTTCAAAGGCACCAACAGCTCTCGGCTCAGGTACCAGGGCACAGTTGCTCAGCTGAGACAGTACATGAGACACAAACAGCTGCCTTATCCTACGCAGAGGAGGATCATCGAATACTATGAGTTTCGGTTTCAACGTCGATTCTTTCGAGAGTCTGAGATCATCCACACGTTATCCGCGCAGATACGTCACGAGATTCGAATGCACTCGTGCCGCAAGCTGGTCGAGAACGTCACTTTCTTCAATAATTTGCCGATTGCGTTGCTTGGTCGCATTGTCGCGTTGCTGAAGTCTGAGATCTTCCTCACTAACGACGTGATCCTCAGGGCGAACCACACGGGCGACTGTATGTACTTCATCGCCACGGGGACTGTCGCCATCTACACTAGTTCGGGCAAGGAAGTGTGTCACTTGGAGGACGGGGCCCACTTTGGCGAGGTCGCGCTGGTTATGCCTGACGAGAGGAGAGTGGCCAGTGTCGTTGCCATAGAGGTCTGCGAATTGTATCGTTTGAACAGAGTCGATTTCGCGAGGACCATACACCCGTATCCTATGCTGTGGGAGAGGATCAAGAAGATTGCGATTGAGAGACACGAGAAGACGATGATTTTGTCTGCGCAATAGATTTGTGAGAGTAGCAAACCTGTGAGCCAGATTAATCTAAATTCATTTTCTTTCGAAATTGAGTTTTATACAGCAACTTACTATTAGAATAATGAACTATTTCACATACGATGTTAATACAAAAGGATTTGGATCTGGATTAGGTTCTGAGTCTCAGGTACAGAAGTATGAAGCGTAATTTATTTTAATATTCTATCTATTAGTATTTAAGTTGAATTCGACTCTTTCTAGAACTGTAGCGTTTTTCACTTTCTACTGTAAAGACTTCCTTAGATCCCTGCGACTGTCAAAAATCATATTTGTTCCTCTAATATACTGTCACAAGTACCTATTTGCGTTAATGAATTCAAATGAGACAGCCTGTACATAGTAAATTCTGTGTAATTATTCTGGAATATTCTGTAGAGACATAAAAGTACAACAAATTTACTGAAACTTGTGGAAATAAATTGACATGATGACGCACAGTTGTGGTTACAGGAACACTAACCAGTTGTGTAAGTAACTAGAAACTCTCTCTGGTTGTTCAAAAATAATTAAAATCCGACTAATCGTAAGTCGTTTTCCTTGAAGTAAATGGTAAAGGTGGTGTAATATTGTATTTATGTCTTCTACATGAGCGTAAGCTTCCGTAATTCTACCTGGCTAATTAACAGTTTAAAGCGCCTACAGGTGGAAGGAAATCAAGTAGCTGAAGATCATCAAAAAGTTACCTCTACCGCACACTTCGATTTCCTTTAATATTTTGTACTCTTTTATTACCTACCTTCTTACATGCCGTACAATTAAGTTCAAATTACCTCCAGCAATTCTGAAATTCAGTAGATCGTACATACATTCATTGTTACTTATTCACTATTAAATATGTTACGATTCGCCAAGATCAACCCATGTAATTTTCCCCTTTGCCGAATAAAATCAACAAAACGAAACCATGCATTCCGCATTACATTGTTAACTTTAATATCAGACCACAAGGAGACCCCCATTGCTCCATCAACCCCAGCGAATCCTTAATGAAACCACGATATAATAGCAGGGAAATAGTTGAAGCTCCATCCCATCGTGCTTCGATAACTGTTTCTCTGAAGCAGGCATTACCCGACAGATCATTTATCGGTGCAATTGCAACCATTTTTCCTCGTTCGTAACCCTACGCTACAAGACCCCGCGAAGATCCCAACTCTAAGGCGAGCCATTCGCCTGCAATTTTCAGGCCGAGCATAGGCCGTTACATCGATCCTGGAATAGTGTATCGCAACAACCTTGATACAGTCGTTCTACCCAAAGCGTGTATCTATCTGCTCGAGCAAGCATCGTGGAAGTTCGCAATAGATAAGGCGGCTCGCGGCGCGCAGTAGATCGCGTCGAGTCGGTGGTCAGACAGACGCGCCATGCTTTATATGTATAGCGGACGCGTTTTGACGGGCTGCTCGTTAATGCTGGACCTGGTCTCATCGTTATCTTTAACGCAACGTGGACGTGTAAGGCTCGCTGGTTGATTGTTCCCGAGTGTCCTCGTACGTTAGATTCAGAATGGTTGCGAGAGAGCCGCGAAGAAAACGGATCTGATTTACTTGACGATCCCTGCTTATCTGGGAGATTCGCGTGTCGAGTTATTCCGACCGGTTCCACGCCACGGATATCTGCGCCTCGCAATCCAATGATACGTTGCCCCGTTATTAATGAATACGGTTTTCAGTGGCGCGGGTAATCGTCGTTTTGTTTCCACTGGTTAACGAGATTTCGCAGCCTGTCTCCGTGCCTTGTCGAGGGAGCGCGCGTCGGGAGCAAGAGGGAGAGAGGCCGTGGCTCTCGAGTCCCTTCGGGGGACTTAAATCATCCACACACGGCGGAATCTTTAATTGGGGGGAATTCATTATCGCCGTATCGTGGCTATCGAACGATGACGTATTTATCCGCGAGGAAAAGCCGCTGAATCGCCGCTCCTTTCTGCCGGTTTTTATTTTCTTCAAATTATAAATGCCGGACGGGGAAAAAATGCGCTTCGTTTAAGAGCGGCCGACGTGCCCCGATGCTTTTACGTTTTTAACATACACCACTTTTTCGCTTTAATATGCAGGTAATTCGCCTTTTCCGATCCCCTCTTTTTCGGATTCTAATGCGTTGAAACGGCCTCGAGGACCATAGCAGAGCGGGATTTTTTCGACGCTTCTCGTCTCGACGATGTGGAGTCTCTGGAACCGCCTGCCGAGTTGATCGTTGAGATCTGTGTCTGGGATATACTGGCAGGCTGTGAAAATACGTTAATGATCTCTCGCTGGCTTATGATTCCTATTTTCTGGAAGCCCTTAAAGTGGTTTCAAGGTCCACTAGGAATGAAATCTTCTAAGATAATACAAGTTAAAATAATTTTTAACACCTAGAATAGTGAGCCTTGAACTCTCACGTGTAAGACTAAGGTTTGATTCCTTAAGTCCAGACTTCTTGTATACTTATCGTGAAAGATTAAGATTCTTGGTGTTACATAAAATCTAACACTAGGTAATACCGCAGAACCTCGTTTATCCGAACAGCTCGAGGGACAAGCCAGTTCCGATAATGAAGGCCGCATGCATCTGCACTACATCTTCTTATAAGTTGAAATAATAGAGGTGCGTAGAGTATTAAGCAAAAACTTGTTCATATAAACGAGGTTTTGCTGTACAAAACTGCTACAAAAATTCGACTCTCATTAGAACCTGTCCATCTCTAAACCAAGATTTCCACGAGAGTAGAAAATACGAAAAAAGGTGGTAGACCTTCCCACCACTTCCTACCACATCAACTCGCAATGATTTTTGTACCTGAGAGTCTGCCTCACCCAAGTTGCACTTTTTCGAAAATTAATTTTTTGTAGGACCTTATTCCTTTCTCTTCATTCTATTAGAATACCATAAATTGAATTAAGTTACGTTATAGGTAAAGAAAATTTAATAGTATAAACTATTATCAGATACCCCGTTAAAAAATGGTTAACCCATTCGTTTTTTGCCTCTCCTAAAGAATAACAAAAGAGGACTTCAGTCGCGTTGGCGCTCAGGTACAGAATTACAGATCTAGGCCCCCAGAGCGATCCACTGTTGCATGAAAAAAGCGATACGGCGTAAAAATTGCGGAAAAAGCGAAGCTCGATGCACGCAAGGGCGACACGGGTCGCAGTGGCTCGGGGCGGCGGTGCCGATGGCGTCGCGGTGCACAGAGGGCCGCCCATTCCGGCGAAACAATGGTTTGTGCGCATCGACGCATGGGCAGAGGGAGCCTGGCATGCCCAGGATGACAATGAAACGCTTAGGAGGGCTGGCCATTGTAATAGGTCGACGATGCGCCTGCTTGGTAGCTCGCCGGCGTACGCGCGCACGCTGCGTATCCCTACCTCGAGGCGGCGGCTGCGAAATCCGCGAGCGGAAAGGGGGAAGGGGAGCGCGATAGCGCGTGACGGAGCGACAGAGAGGGCAGCGCCCATTGTTATCAGCGAACGCGGCGCGGTGAATCCGCGGGAGCGAGAAACGAAGAGGCATCGTCGTCGGTGGGCAAAGTGGGAGCGAGCTGGCGAAACGCGCGCTACCGAAGCGGACAAGAGCTGAAGAGCAGAGGGAGAGAGAGAGAGAGGGCGAAAGAGGGGGAGGAAGAGGGAATAAGAGGGAGAGGAGAGATCGTTGCGGCTATGGTTATGTGGCCACACCCCGCGGAGCCAGCCAACGGGCTCTCCGCCGACTGACGACCCACCTGACCCCACAATGGCCAGATCCGCTGGCACACGGCACGCTCGGTGGATGCATTGTTCCCTCCATGGCCACTTGAACGCCGTGCACGCGGCCGAAAGGGGGACGGAATGGATCCGCACGAGACGCGGAGGAGCTGCGACGAGGTAACCGAGGGTGGATGAAAAGGGAGACGAGGGTGGGCCAGGGTGGAACCGCGTGGCGTGCACGCTCTCGTCCGCCAAGAACCGCCGGGACAAACGACCACGAAGAATCGGAGGATGTGCATTCTACGGGGGCATTCTACGCGGGCATTCTACGCGGGCATTCTACGCGGCCGGGCCAGGGTCGTTAACGCGTTTAACGGAGCGTGAGTGATGCGGATCGCGATACGTCCTACGGAATGCTACGACCACCGGTGTCGCTGGTAATTCGAATCGGTGTCTGTTTCTCTCTGTCTCCCCATCTCGACCTCCCTCCGCGCCTCCCTCGGCCGCGAGACGCCGCGAGACGCCGCGAGACGCCGCGAGACGCCGCGAACCGGAGAAAATAGAGAAGACGACGCAGGGTCGGCCGGGGGTGGGGATGAAGAGGTCGTCCGGCCAGACCTCGTGGAAAATGTAAACTTTGACAAGAGTCGGGGTGGAAAGATACTGGGCGAGGTAAGACGTCTTTCTCTGGGAGAAGGAGAATGAGTGGAGGGTTGGCGTCTTTGATGGCTGCGCGGGAATATGTTGTTAGTGGGGGATGTGGAGGGTAGACAATCGTTGTTTCAAACCTCTAGGTTGCGGAGATGAGATTCATTTGGTAAGGAATTATTGTAGATAGGAGAAATGTACCAAAGGCGGGAAGCAATAACTAGTGGTACACGTAGTATAATGTAATATTTGTCACTCGCAAATATCTAAAAGAATCTACTTGCCTTTTCATCGCTACTGGGGTACTTAGGGATATGGGCATATCAGTTTTGAAACGAAAAGTCTGCACGTTCATGGATAATATATTCTGAATTGAATTGCTACACTTATGGATCAAAGTTAGCGATAGTAGATGCCTGTCCTTTCAAGGATTACAAGCCTTCAACTGTAGAACCCCAAATGTATTATCACTTCCATCGCAATCCTTTAAAAAGGAATCCTTTAAAAAGGACCTACGCGATGCTACAAGAAGAATGAAAAAATTTCCAGTCGATCGAAGTTCTCGAAGCTAAGGATCGTCGAGGAGGCAGAAAATGCACGTTCCTCCATATTGCGAGCGTATCTCGGAAGGTCTTCTGCTCAGGTTCCTCATAGACGGAAACGCGGCACACCTATAGCAACAAAACCCGGCGACGGCGACCCTAGCTACGTTCTCCTCCACGGTGGGTCGATACTCTGCGGGCCACCACCCTCCCCCAGCCTGCTCCGCGCTCTCTTGCCGTGAATCCTCTCTCCCTCTCTCTTTCCGCGTCTGCTACGCTCGCGATCTCTCCTCGTTCCATCCTCTGTCCGTCTCCGTTCCACCCCTTTCCCATCGTTCCTCCTCGCGTACCCATCTTCGCCCACCATCGTACCGGTTCTCTCATCCCTTTCGCCTGCTCCTCTCCCCTCCCCGTTCCTCTTCCTCTTCTTCCACCTCTTCGTCTAATCATCCACCTTCACCCCGCCGCCACAGCCTCGCCGCCTCTTTTACCCTTCTCGCTGGCCTCGTCCATAGGTGTACCAGTTGATTGATCGTTTATCGATACGCAGAGAGAGAGAGAGACCAGGCCAGCGAGTTGCGGGTACGTCCAACCCCCACCTCTCAAGCATACGCATTACACATTTATAAGGGCGTTAAACACGAGCCACATCGACGGCATAGAGTGCTGTACGACACGTATATATATATGTGTATATATATGTATCCTCGTTTTCCCTCAGCCATCTCGTGCCCTCCTCTCCGGCCCTCCCCCGGTACACCTCCTCCTTCGCCTGTCGACCTCACCCTCTCCTCCTCCCCCCAGTCTTCCTTCCCTTTCCCACCCTTTGAAACCGACCGGCCGCCTAGCTAACGGAGCCCCCTGGATTGGTTTTCTATAGGAAAGGCCATGCTCGATTGGTGTTGGTGTGTTTGTAAGCGCGCCGGGCAACATCAATGTTTCGACTCGGGCTCGTCCGCCCCCATTATTTCACCCCCGGCCGCGGAACCACCACCACCGTCGGCTGCCTGCTCGTATAAGCCACACTCCCCCGACTCCCACCGACCGCGTCTCTCGGTTCCTCTCCCTCTGTCTCTCCCTCTGTCTCTCCCTCTGTGTCCCGCTCCGCTGCCCCCTTTCTCTCTTCCTCCATCTACCACCCTCCCTTCCCCCCTCTGTCACTATCTTCGCGCGGCCGTAACTTTCCCCGCGCACGAATCACCAATGTACAACCGATACTTATTGATATGGGCTTCCGTTTATCGTTGACTACATACGTAACTTAACCGTCGGCCCCGTGCACTTCCGAAACTACTGTATCAATTTTTAACTGCCCGCCGGATTTATCGAGGCTTATACTCCGCTCAGTGCTCGCCCCCGTCCGTTCGCTCGGGGATATTTCAGCCTCTCGTGCCTTGTTTTCCGCTTTTCCCGAGGATACGTTCCCAGGAACGAGCCGATAATTCTTCCAACGATCGGGTTCAATTGGATTGAAATCGACGCGACCGACTGATCGGATGGAACTCACCCCCTCGCTGTGCCTGCCTTCATCAGGACTTTAATTCAATTATTCCTTGTTACTGTAGGTCACGGGAACTCGAACACGTTACGGTTTCCTTCGCGTGCTACGAACACCTCTGGACTGTGAATTGTAAATTCAAATGCCTCGGTTGAGAAATGCTCCTCTGCCTGCTACTCGCAGAAGCAGCAAATTCGTCGAGTAATAACCAAGATTGCCAGTATTTCCTTCATGGGTATAGTAGGGGAAGTTGGTGTATGTCTAGACCAGTGATGCTCAGGAAAAGTGCCCGAGCGGTCGGCAATGCCCGAAATCGCTCACAAACGTCCTGGCCTGAGCGCTTCTCCCATTCTTTGAAGAACAGCCTTAGAATAGTTTTGAGGGTTCCCTACTCTGCTGCTGAAGTGGACCTTGAAAACGCTCGCGAGCGATTCTATGCATTTTCGACCGCTCGCGCTCGCCTCGGAGGTACTTTGAGCATCTAGCTCAGTAATGCTCAGGAAAAGTGCCCGAGTGGTCCGAAATGCCCGAAATTGCTCGCGAGTGTCCTAGCCTGAGCCCGTTCCCACTCTTTGAAGAACAGCCTTAGAATAGTTTCAGCCTTATTTACTTCAAATTCGTCACGCCAAAGACACTTGGCGAAGTCACTATCAAGAAGTGGTAGAAATGACAGCCAACTATCCCCAGGAAATTTCGGTCAACTAACCCGTAGCCACTGTATTTCGTCCTCCATCTCTCAATTTCCCCCACTACACTCAAGGAAGGAATTCGCGCGGCACCTCTGGTAATACCTATCAAAGGACTCAGGTTCGCGACATTGTGGACACATTAAACTAATCCAAGCGATACTTATTAGTCTCTCTGCTTGTAATTTGTTCCTCGACGATTGGACACCCTGTCCACCGCTCAGTTACGCAAGCTCGCGCGAGCGCCTGATGATCAGGATCGTCTCAAAGGCAGCGCGGCAGCGGAGTCCGCAGCCAATGAAAAGGAATCGTCCTACCCCTATCGAATGGTGGCTCCCAACCGTGACGTGGCATTACACAGTGTTGACTGTCCGTCACACATCCCCGGGTCCGAATGACGACGTTTATAAGGTAGTGTCAACAACGGTGGGTAATGATGTGCGGCCCCCATAGCCAGCGAGGATAGGAGCTTGCCAGCGGGTGGTCGGGCACCCGCAACGTATCATCCCGTCACGCTACATTGAACGTCATTGTCCGAGCCTAAAGTCGTCGTTTATCGCTCAACGGGTGACGGCACGCTGTAGGAACCAAACGCGCCCGTTCCACGTTTTCCTGCCTTCCTTTCGCGGTCGACGCAAAAAATACCGTGGAAGAAGAACGTCGGTAGCTGGGGCGACGGTGAGTGAGAGGGGCAAGGTTATATACAAGTTGGCCTGTCTTTCGCAATTCAGGGGGAAATTGATGGCAGTTTTCACGAACCTCGGGAAGTCACGAAGGTAATTAAACTAGCAGGAAATAGAGAATTGGCCTGATATAGATTAGGATTCGTGACACAGGAACGTGTTTCTGTAAGCACTTGTATTTAATGGTGGTAGTACCTGAAGATGCAATTCCAGTAAGTAACACTATCTTTGCTTATAGCATGCCATCATTTTTTTTAATTTAAATATTATGTACGGATTTTATAATAATCGAAAGATTATTTAGAAAATCGTGTCATGGTTCTGTTTAGGAGAATTTTTCTAAATAATTTTTCAATTACTGGAAAATGTGTATGTATTATCTAATTTAAAAGATATTATGGCATGCTACAAGCTACTTAATATTGCCTCAATAGAACTGCGCCTGAACATATGTATGTCTACTTATAGTGATAGTTAAGAGTGAAATATGCTACTGTGTATTACCTACACCTACCTTTTCAATATCTAGAAAGTGAAAATAGTCTTCAACAAGGGGTTAAAATAGGCAAAATATTCTAATTGCAAAGTGCTGCATCCATTACCAAAAATTTGTTGCTGTTTAATAGTCCCCCTTAAAAAGGTGACGCCATGTTTCTGGAGATTTGAAAACAGTAAGAAACATAATTAAGAGACACTCGGCTCACTTGGCTCAGACCCTCCCTTCTCACGCGTCTAGTCGACAATTTGCTAAACCTACTCTAACGTGTCCGTGGGGAGACAAACGTCGTTTGTATCGGGCTGCTTCGCGCCACCCTACACGCCACCGACTGATCTGCATAATTCGAGGCTGGCAGCGTCCTTACAGTCACCCTCCGCACTAACGAGACTACCGTCAGAGGGATGTTTCTGCAATTCACCTTCATCCAGCGTGTTCCGCCAGCCGACACTCGATTATCTTTGCACTGTCGAGGCATTCACTGCAACTGGTGGGTAAAACGGAAGATATGGCCGTGGCATGATTTGCAAGAGCCGCACAGAGTTTAAACGCCCCGTGATCCGTGGCTGGAAAAGAAGCAGGGTCGAACAAAAGGCATCGGTTATTAATCTATGTCAAAGTGTCTCTCCGAGCTTCGACGGCCGCTCGACGCCGGTTTCCTGCTCGGCCTGCGCGCAGGACCGATTGTAACCGAGCAAATATGAACTGGTGGGACGCTGGGTGGAAACAGGCATGAGTTAACGAAGTGCCTTTACCTCGTGAGAAACGTCGTAATCGAGAGGCAAAGAGAACTCTGGTAGAAATGTGAAATGTTAGTACATACACCTACGTTAACTAGGTGAATCCTTTTGAAGCAATATTTACTCTTCCAATGCACTGAGCACGAGGGTGGCCATAACACTGATTTCATTCAAGTGAGTTAATTTATGCGATGAAAAGTGGAATGTAATTTTTATGTGAAGCGAGACTCCAGCATCCACGCATTCGTAACTCATACAAGCATTCATTTACAGTGCTCGTTCCATTAGCAAATAATTACTACCTCCCCAAGGTAAGTTCTTCGTCACAGACCATTCATTAATTCCAGCGTCACTACAAACGGATCTAGACTGAAAAGAAAAGACAGACCCTCCGCGTCGCAAAAACACTATATTCGAAAGTCTGGAGGAACCGAAGTTCCCGTTCGTTAAGGATTAAACGCTCTCTACGTTCGCTGAAAGGAGATCCCTTGACCCGAAACAGGCGGGAGCCCCTTTGCCCAGGGTAGGTCTCTCAGCTCTTGCAACAAATCGACCGTCCCGCCCGTGGAAGTCCCTCCGAAGAAGTCGATAATGAACTAAATGAGAGTCCTTCGGAACTTGGGCCATTTGTAATGGCGAATTATCCGTCCTGAGTTACTGCAAGTCATAGTTTCTAAAGAGCGCGAATATCCGTCCGCTTTCATTATGCCAGGGCAATGCGCGACTACTCCCGTTCTCGAAGAAGAGTGGCTGAAGGGGGGAGAAGAGAGAAAGAGAAAAACAGAAAGAGAGAGAGAGGAGCGGCTGAGAAGTTTATGAATTTCGCGAGAGCTCGCCCCCATTCTGATGCTTCTCCTCGTTATGACGTCCAGAGGACGGGGGCAGTCGCATTGAGAACGCGGCGGAAATCTAGCGCCGCGAGTAATTTCCACCGCGCTCGCAATGAAACGATCTACGTGAGATGAAAGTAATCAGGATCGAGGACAGTTGCCCCCGTGGCCGCTCGGTTTTTCTCCGCTCCCGTCGCCGCTGCGCAGACGTCGATTAATGACTTCATTTGCGACACTATGGTCACTATTCGCGTTCCTCTTCGGCTGGTTGCTGTTCATGGAAACGGAGACCTGTGTGTGTACGTGCGAACGATCTAGAGGAATTAATGTCGTTGGGAGTCGTAGGGAATAGTGTAAGTGTAGAATTCAAGTATTGCTGCTAATCATCTGCTTCGTGACAATGGAATGTACAGGGTGGTCGATGGCAGGTGTCAGAGATTTTAGGGAGTGATTTGACATGTTGAAATAGAAAGGAAATCAAGAACGACGAAATTGCGTTTTCAGCCTGCGTTTCAGAGTTATTAATTGTTGAGTCTCAGAGCTTATTTTAATGACTTGACTGTGTCTGACTTGGGGCTTATTCTACTGACTACTACTGTGTCTGATCTAGCTAGGGCACTTCGGTAGTAGAATAAGTTCCAAGTCAGACATTCCTCCCGCGAACTTCAGGCGTGTTCTCAACAATCAATAACTCTGAAATGAAGCCTTAAACGCATTCTCGGCTTTTTTAATGTGCAGAATCACTCCTTAAGATTTCTGACACCTGACGTGAGTATCCTGTATTGAAATATATGCAGGATATCTCTGTAGTAAAAATTAATATAGTAATTAATGTAGTAATCGTGTACTCGAATGAAAACTACTTCAACCTTATCGCTTGAATCGAAAACCAAAAGACCATCGACTACAAATTTATTCGTTACAGAAACTTAGCTGTCTGCACGATATCATGTGCTTGTTTCAAGCCCTACCGCTAAAGCAGCCAATAATGAAACAACCATGACATTACATACGTGTTTCGCAGGAAGCAGAGAGTCCGTAGGAAATGTGGTCAGCTGCAGCAAACCTTTAATTGCTTTCGGCGTATCCATCGTCACGCGTGCTTCCTTTTGGTGCCGTTGCAGGACGTCCAGCGTGCACCCATAACTCCTTTCGCCATGTGCCCTCTTATATCATGTAACTTTATTCCGCGAGCATGCGGCGGCACGGTTTATCATTCGACGTGAATCCCGATGTAGCGGTCGCTGTGTCGATAACGATGCCCGAGGTGAAAAGAAGAGTCAAAACCGAGTCGACGAGGTACTCTCGAAGCCTGTTCATTGCCAGAACGCACGAAATCGAAGTCATTTGTCGGACAGGGTAAGTAATATTCAACGTGTCCAACGAGTATCCTGTCGGTGGCCTCGTCTTCCTCGTTTGCTTTGGCGATGGGATTAGAAACGCAGCCCGACTGGATCCTGCTCATTAGACGAACAAGATAATTAATATCAGTCTCAGCGCAGGTGATCCTTATCTTGTTTCTATCGCTCCTTGCAGGTGGGTATTTAGTAAATTTTATAAGAGGATACTTGGACGGTCGTCGTTGAGCTACAAAGTGAACTTATACACAGCCGCGGAGCGCGACCAGTAACTTTGTTCCAACTCTACGGGAATCCTGTTCTGACGAACCTGTTTTCATGGCAGGCGTAAGATTTACATCTTCAAAGAATCAGTCTTCTCGAGAGTCCTTCTCGCGAACCATTCTATTCTCTTTCCCTCTATTTGTGAGCTCACATTAATTCTTTTCGAAAAGATAGTTTCCTTCTGCTGTGCTGAAATATCAGCAGTCTAGTTTAGGAACAGAATCGTATACAAATTAAGCAGCATAGTATTTCAACAAAGAATATTCTAATTGGAAAAGAATGAAATCTCAGACGAAAAGGAAGAAAATGTTACTCACAGATATGTGGTGTATTTTAATAGCAATGACAATATATCGATTCTTGCTATCTAACTCTCTAAGAAACACAGAAAAATCTATTCACTCCGTCGAATAATTCTTCCAGCGCGCTTCCAGAAGATAGCCTCCCCAAGTATCGACTTTCTCGTGGCTCCGCGCAAGGCGGCTGACGTGGCTGCAGTCTCGCCAACAAATTCGGCTTTTTATAATGCACGCGTTGACCTCAAGCTAGGGATCACACACGGAAGTTCCCTCGTTTCCTCGCGTCGACTACCAGCGAATTTACTCGCGACGCAGAACACTACGTAGTCAACGATAGATCCGCCGCGTCGTCTACTCTGGAGAGTGCATAAACTTTTTCCTTTCTAACTTATTTCTCACTCTCGACAGCGGAGGATAAGGGTAATCTTGTAGCTCTTCCTGTTTCGAGTAGTTTCCAGTTGCTGCCTGGGTACCGCGATTTTTCTGGCCAGGCGCGTCAAAATTAACTTAAAGAGAAATTCTGTTACAGAAGCTTTAATCCATAAAACAGGGATTAAATACGAAAAAGTATTTTTTGTACACCAGGAAAAATATAAAAAATTACCAGCAGAGTCTTCAATTATTCTTCTGTTCTGTTTCATTTAAGACCTTGGCAACTACCTCTGGAAAAAAGTGTTCTCTCAAATGCAAGAACACGAAGTTACTTAAAGATATCATAATTTTTGAAAATGTAAAATACTACTGTACCAAGCTTATCTAATTTCCCCTTCCTTTTTATATTCATGCAATAGCACTTTACAGTCCAAAAATTAGAATATTTTGAAGTAACTTCACATTACTGCGTTTGTCTAAAAGCCTTTTACCAGAGATAGTACTAGCTATGTACGTCCACAACATCCACCACTGTTTTCCAATGGATTAAAATCGCCAAGGACTCTCTCGAGTATGCTCGAAGGTGCTTTGAACTGTACTTGGTACGTCACTAAGACTTCGTTCGCGACAACCCCCGCTGAGGGTCGCAGCGTTAAGGCGGTAGCGTGACTCCTTTTCTCCTTCCCACTGTCCTCGGTATTCGCTCGGTTTGCGGGGAGAAACAAAAGTGTCTTGCGGTCTGCTCGGGTTCCGTGACGACGCGCAGGGCCGCGAGGCTGCAGGACCACCCGATGCGCCAGGCATCTGAATTAATTATTTGTTTTAATATAAAATCCGCGGGGTGTGATTTAGTTGGCCGCCACGGGGCCAAGTAGTCGGGCCGAGGGCATAAACAAGTCCGGGTCCTGGGCATCTGCACGCTAAAAACAGCCGAGCACGCGGTTACACGCGAAGGCTGTTCGCCCCTTGGGTTAATGAGTCATCGATACCGGTTCGATGGACGAGCTGATCTGCGAGAAAGAGGTTTCGTCAGGTGGGAAAGTATTTGTGACTCAGAGAAAAGGTATCCAGGATAAATTTCTATTATAGGAGGTTTTTTTTTGGTGTGATGTATGTTGAAGTTTTGTTAACAGTTTCAAATGTGTGAATCTTGAGAAAACTGAAGAGGATGTTTACTGTTCGATAGGAATGAAGTAGTTGGAAGGATAAAAATATGCAGGGAAGGAAGAGAAGTGTTGCGGTTTAGTACTGAATCTGCTGAAGAAGGGCTTGTCACTAATAAGGTTACTCAACGATCCATGACTTAACAGGGAAGGTCGTAACCAGGATGGGCACTTTTTAGACTTAGCGTATGGGGATAGGTGAGTGTGTATAAATAAATCCTATGTTAAGACAAAAAGTAGAAGATATCTAAAAGGGGAACTGTGATTAAACGATGTATTTAATAAATAATGGAAATTTCTTCCATTATTTATCTTCGTTTCATATCCACTGTTGTACACACTGTTTTAGTTCTTAAATTGAAGTTCGGTTAAAAAAAGTTTTTATGGGCTCCCGTAAGGAACCATTATTATAACGTAAATTTAATTAACAGAGGCCTAAAGTCGTAAACGAAGCAATGCTTAAAATGCACTTGCATCAGTGAAATCTTTAGCTCGTTCGAATTATCGAAATGCTGATTGTCGTGTGGTGAAAAATTAATTATGGCAGACAGGGTCGGTGATCAGGTACATCGTCGGGCTTAACTAGACGGGATCGTAAGGTTTATAACTGAAAGCGTATAAATTCATCCCTATCGTACGATCAAATGTTAAAATTGAGCATAAATAAACGGGAAATTACTTCACCAGCTGTCTCGAGCAACGCGTTAAAAGGTGGCCGTAAATCTCTCGTGCACTGTCAATAAGGTAATTAGCATAAGAAGCGCGGACTTTTATTCGCGGACGAAACATCGATTAATACCTACCAGACATTTTTATATTAATGAATATTAATCGCTCGTACCTGTGATGCTCGTCATAGATAGCTCGATATCCACTAATTACAGTAGAACCCCATATATTGGAACACGTCGGGAGACAAGACCACTTTGATAACGACTGCATTCGAATAATGCTGGTTCATCGATCCCTCTCTACACTAGGGACTTCTCGTTTTGCAAATATCAAGTACCAATATTCAGTGATACGAAACTGGGGAATGCAAATAGTGTAACACAGAGACTATAATTTTTACTAAATAAGCGATATAACTGGGCACTCATTACTACATAGTTAAATACTCTCATAACTTGTTTAAGTCAAGTTAAGAATTTTATTTGATCGAATAAAAATTTCCTTCAAATTCCTTAGCAGTCTGCGTTTATACTAAGCAAGGTGAAGATCGAGTATAATATTCTCGTGGAAGTCACCTGAAATGAGGGGAGGGCCTAAAATCAGCGTCGACCTCGGCTCGGGAAGCTCGTTAACGGAGGGAAGGTCGCGTGTAGAAGAGAGTAGCGTTTAGAGGTATTGGCCAGCATCAGGAGGTCGGCAGCCCACTAATCACCGTTAATGTTAATATTATGCAGCGACCACAATGCTCTACGTGGAACCTCGATAAACCACGGAGGAATCTCGGGGAGATGCATGCACCTCTCTCATGCGATTCTCTTGTCGAGCCTGCGATACCATTCTTCCTCTGCAACCTTTACACGAGTAGTCATTCTTCGACACTTCCGCGTTCGAACCCCTCGAAAACGACGAACAATTTGCGAAACTACAGACTTCGCTGTCCCATCCAACAAAGAACTCAAGCTGCATCAAATCTAAAAGACTAATCCGTCCCAAAAAAATGTTTAAATTGAATCCTTCCCTGGAGGATAAAGAAAGCAATTCCCGAAGAGGGTCATCAATCATGCTCAAAGCATCCAATATACTTTAATAAACATACTTACCTATAAGAAAACGTGGCCGCGTAATAAGCTAAACAGCAGCGGGTAATGTAATGCTTTCTAGTACAGTCAGCTCTTTGTATGATCAATTTACTCCGCGACGGTCTCTAACGCGGCGTTGAGGAGCTCGCGATGGGAAAGAGTAACGGTAAACGTCGACGACTCTAGGTTCCAAATGCAATTAAAGGCACCGTCCCGTGGCGTTGAAGCGTAAAAACGCAGTTCAGCCATATTAATCAGCCGAACGGTGTAATTAATGTTATCGCGTCTCAGCCAAGCGTTCGCTATTATTAGCTTTTAGACAGGAATCGCGTGACAGGGCGCGATAACTCGGCGAGCAGCGGCGTTGTCAATGGTCCTGGTCGCGGCGAGGACGTGTTTCTAATTGCCCACCCGCGGACGTCCTAGGACGTCCCTGACGAAACAGCGACTGGGTGACGTCCTGGAGAAGCTGATAGGCAAACTTTCGAAGATGAAGTGGCGCATTGCCGCGCGGACACGAGAGTATCGTCGAGGAATCGATGCATGTATTCAATTTACTGTCAGTGCCCATCCATTAACGTTCAACCGCGCGCCGCCTGATTACCAGGGACGTGGAAATAAATGGTAATCTCGCTGGGGTATTAATTTTTCCCCGTTTAACCCCCCTCTCGCCCCACCCCGATTTCGTGGACGAAGATGGCCGCGTAAGCGATGCTAAATTTCCTGGATTACGGAACCCGCAAGCTGATCTATGAACTCTGGAGATGTAACCTATTCTTTCCGCAGGCAACCGCTGCATGCTGTTGCGATGGGGAGAATGACTTTGCTGGCTGGAGTTGAATGTATTTGTGAATATGCAGGTGGTATGAGGATCTCGTCGACGTTATCTCGAAGACTATATGAATTTCTTCATAGTTTTTTAAGGGAAGATACTTTTCTTTGGATTTGCAGGAATGAATGTTCATGCAATGTTGCGATACAAGTGGATATACGAATTCGAGTTTCTGAATTGAGAGTTCCAATGGCCGCTACTTTGCAACGGAGGGAAGAATCGAAGTTGAAGTACGCAGAATAGGGCGAAAGAAAGCTGAGGATAATTTCAGAGTAACTATTACGAAAAACACTCTGAGAGTGTCTTCCTTTATAAGAAAACGACAAGAAAGCTGCATAGTAGCGAATGAACCCGCACTCGAGTTACATTGTGCCATTCCCCGAGACAGGGAAGTCTCAACCGGAGCTCATACGCGAAAATAACAAGAAAACAGCGTTTGAAAAGTGAAAACGTTTATCCTGCATAATGGTTTCGCGTTTAATTGATGGTTTCGCGTGGCGCGGGTGTCCGCGGCGGGAGGATCCCGCGACAAGTGGAACAATAATCAGCCTTTATTGCGTGTCGCTGGTTACTGAGCGCCTCCATCCACCGCGAGATCGCATTATGACGTTCCATCGTGGCCCGATGAATAACGACGTCCCGCTCCCGTTGCCTCATTCTCTCTTCTCAGATCGCGCGAGGAGTCGCGCGAGGAGTCGCCCGCGTCAGGCACCTTTTCTGTCCTGGTCAAAGGAGAAAGGAGAAAGGGAAGAAAAAGGAGGCCTCCGCTCGAGTTGCCGTCGCCATCGTCGTCGTCGTCGTCGGAAGCTGAGAGAACCGACGGACCTCAGTCTCCGTGGTACTTATCTTCCCCTCGCAATCGGTGCAATATATTCAGGGTGCAAAGGAAGCGTCGTTGTCGTTAGGTGAATGGACGTTTTCACTTAAAGTCGCGTTCACTCGCTGGACAAAGGGATCATTACCCGGGGGTAAAGAAAGGCGCTGCACGCCGTGGCGGACACTTAAATACGCGGAATTCACGCCCCGATCACGTGAATACGGAAGAACGGTGACAAAGCCGCCTGCGACGAGGCTCGATGCCCACGGAGACGTCGTCGCCAATTAAGGTAGCCCAATTCCGAAATTCCTCTACGCGATCTGCCTCTTCAGCCTCCTTTTATTCCCTTTCAGACGCGGATAATCCGTTTACAGTCGTGTGACTGACCGAACGAGTGTGCTGCTTTGTCATTGCGCCGCGTTAATTAAGACACTCTTCGAACTCGCTTCGACAACCTCCCTCCCGTGGTATCCATGGAAATGTAGAAAATAGATAGAATCTACATTGACTCTACTCCATTCCCTTAATGAGAGGCAATTTATGGTTCCTGTTGCGGATGGTTGCTACTTGTCCTTTTCTTGGGAGGTGCCTGCTTGGCAAGAAATTGGTAACTTGCTCTCAAATTAATTAGAATTGTGGTACTGTGGATACACTTATCATTTTTTTAAGTAACTGGAAACAACTCCTTTTATTGCTCGTTACCTTTAAGCTGCTACTGACTTCCTGTACGGTACACGTACTTTTGAAACAGTGAAACGTATCACCGTGGAGAACTCACAATCAGTAGAAAGGGAACGTGGATGACAGACACACTTCAGTTTGTATGTAGCTATGTCACAGTGGTGGCTAAGCTTGTCTTCTTTAAGAGCATCGATTTTCAACAGCATACATATGTGTACTCAAGATTATCTTATCTAATAGGATAACCCATTAGCTCACAAGCATTAATAAGCTGAAATTATTAAATTAGAAAATTCTAATTTTTTTCTCTCCCTTCCGCGATACCATCTCACTTGCGTTGCCACACAGTTTCCAAAGACAGCAGCGTCGAAAGCAAAGCGTTATCGCGCTCGAGCAGACAAATCGTCAGGAATTCCGTTCTCCCGTGACCTCATAAGACTCGAGTTTACCACGGTGCCAGCGACGTTATCTCTGTCAGTTCTCGCGCGTATTAGCTTGGCAGCCTGTCTTCTCGACCAGGAAACAGGGAGACCGATTCGACGTGTTTACGCGGCGGCTCTGGTCATGCAGGAGGAAAAAGAAAATTAATTAACACCCTCTCGGCACGATAAGCTGCTTAGCCCCGATAGCATTAGCTGGCGTGGCCACTCCGACGCGTTAATAGATGCAGTCGTCGCCGCGAAACTGGCACGAATACCACTCGTTAAGAGTAAGTAAACGCCTCTGGAGTGGCTCTATTAATAGGATTCCAAGCTTATAAGCCGGAACGCTTTTTTCCCGTGGCCAGATAGCGGCAACACGGTATCGCTCGCCTCCGCCGCGCTCTCGAAACGCGCGTCCATCCAGAAGCCGATCTCGTCGCGAGATAATCGCTGGGAGATCGTCCCGCGGCGCCGAGAGGGGCGGCTCGAACGCAGTCAAATGCTGTCGACGACCAGGTTCCTCTGGATCGGCTCTGACCTACCGATGTTCGGCGCAGGAATCGACTATCACGTTTAATCGCGCTCGCGGATTTCTTATCCTGTCTGCTCCTTATCGCGTTCCATTTTCTACTATCTCGTATTCAAGTGACGACTAGAGTTATACCGCGCTGCGCTGGTCGATAAGAGCTCTTCGAACAACGCTCCGAGTGAATGGAATGGGGTCGAAGCTGTAGGCACTGTGTTCTTGGGAGGCTGGCTTTGACCTAATGAACTGGGATTCTATTTTGAGTACAATGCATGGGTATTATGGAACAGGGTGTGTGGAATGATGGGCGCAGGTTTCAATGTGGCTATATTTAGTGTTAAGGAATTGAGTTTCGTCTCAGGAAGTCTGTACTAGGGAAAGTGGTATGCGAATGTGAATTGCTTGTTATTTGGGGGTGTTCAAGATTCACGTTTCCCAATATTGTAGGTAGAAAATTTCACGGCGATAAGCGTAACCCTCCATCTTAGAAGCTTTCTCCGATATGAGTTCTGCGGGTACTAGTTCTCCATCATTTTGACACATCGATTAAAAATTTTTGCCACTTTTCCTTCCAGCAGCAAGCATATAGCATGAATACTTGAATCAACATACACCTTCTACTCAGTGCAATGTATAGATCTCGCTTTCAAGTAACTCATGAAGGGACAAACGTCGAGGGGAGTTAATAGGAGAATTCGATTTTCCCCAGGTATCTATCAGGATCTTTGGATAAATCGTGGTTGGCGGAGGTAGGGATCGCGACAGAAACGGCCGTTAATTCACGTTTCCGTGGCGCAAACATTATGCGGATAACGAAGGACTATTAATAGAGGCTGGTGCATGCCGAGAAGGCGAGTGTCTCTCTTTCAGAACCAGCCTGCACCGTGGCCGTGTCTCGCTACCACATATTTGCACGTACTTGCCGCACAGATAGGTACCTGGCGGGTCTGGTAATTGCGCTGCTGGCTTAAAATAATGAAAATCTATTAGTCGGTAGCGCTCTCGCAGCAGCAGTGCCACTCGCTCCCCGAGCCTGCAACCGTATAACGAGACAGTGCAATGGGAAGTGGTCCAGCCTGTTCCGTTTCGCCTTAATCGCGCGTCCACCAAATTGTTGCTGCTGTCCACTGCCATTTACGCGTATAACAAACAAGATTGGATATCTTCTACCTCATCCTAATTCTATCTCAGAATTTTTTCATTACTATATCTGACTACTATTTCCTTTCTATCTATGGTTGCAAGGCGAAACAGCGAGAAATTGACACACGAATTCTCGAACCACAATCCTGCACTCTACACTTTGAATTCTTGGAAAACCATATTTCCCACTTCACACAGATCAATGTGTCGACAATAAGAAGTACATAAGGATCACTATGTCTTCAATCTCTTCTTTAGGGTCTTCTAATAACTTCAGACCAAACATTCAAAAAATCCATTTATACACAGAAGATATGATACAAGTGCTTCTATAAGGAAGAAACAATCTCACAATCAGACCAGGTTTAGCCAGGGCTCTTATGAAGCTCGTAGCAAGGATTCCCGAGCCCAGCACATGGAACGGTACGAAGAAACGGTGTCCCGTAGGAATGCGCGGACAAAGGAGGAAGAGTCGGTGCAGAGCGTCGTCGGGACGACGCTGTCGACGATAGCGGTGGTTGCATCGAGGAATCGAGCGAGCAGCCTCGGCTGGCGGCTGGTCGGTCGGTCGGGGTCGCTGACTCGAACGGTCGCCGATCCGTCAGTCGATTACTCCGGGGATCTTACGTGAACATGGAAACAGGTTCTTGGAATCCGGTTCTCGATTCTACATACGACTCTAATCAACGCGGCTAGATTGCTGCATCGTATACGCTGCGCGGCGCGCCGCGGCGGCCTGCTACGCCGCGCGCGTTGCTTCGTTATTCCCCTTCGGTGGAGCGTTCGTTTGTTCGACTCGCGTCGCTCGCCCGCCCGCTCCGTCCCGCTTTAGGCAGGCCGCGGATGCAGACGCAGGCGGTGCAGGCGACGCAGCGTAGGAAACGCAGGCCGTTCTTGAGAAAGAGAGCGCGAATAAGTGGAAGGAAAGTTAGCACTGTGCAAGCATATTGTTGCGATTTTGGGGAGTCGCTGGCGGCTACCCGCGCGCACCGAGAGCTCGCGACTGTCGCGACGTATTGAATATTGAACAGGGTACTATAGGACTTTATTTGCAATTGCAAGTTATGTGCAATTGCCGAGCACGAGTACAAAAAATATTATACATACTAGCGAAAAGTCACAAGTACACAATTACAAATGATGGAACGCTATCAGTATGTGTTTCATCGGTGTAATGATCACGCGATAACGATCATATGATCACAACAGGATCATCCGTCAAAATATCGCTTGGGTGCATCAAGCCTAAATCGATCCTCAGGACGTCTGCTTAGACCCTCTTCTCATTCTTCGTTGCGAGCACAGCAGGCAGTGACCATATGCCCAGTGCTCGCAAGAATATAACGCTGCGTCTGCGCCCCAATGTGCAACGTGCCCTGCAAAGTCGAGCCAGAGGCGAACCGGTTGCTCAGTTTTGTGCTGAAACGCCAACAATGTTGGCCAGCCTGTGTCCCCGTGGCACCCGGAATACGACTGGATCCAGGGGACCCTGGCGATTTTATGCGGCCGATCCGCCGCCACGGTAGCCACCAATTATCGTTAATTGAGATCCCGAAACGCGACGCTCGCCGAGCCAGCTGCCGCGACGGAAACGACCCTCCGTGGTAGAAACGGCCGACCAAGTCCTCCTGTGTGGCATCGTAAACGCTAATTTATATCAATCATAGCCACTGCCTACGAAGCTCTCGCTGTGGGACGAGATCGCTCGCGGCTCTTTCGCTCCAACTTCTGCATCGTTATTTCGTTATTGATGGGAACGTTACGAGGTTCTTTTTTTTTTAATTTCCTTCTTGGCAGACTTTGGGGACATTGTACTGGTAATTCGTAGTCGCTGCACGTTTACCGCTATACATGCCTTTTTTTATTGGGGTTTCACGCTGTTGCCAGACAAGATAGTGGTGCTACAAATTGCAATACTTGTTGGAATTGAGAGACTGAAATATGGAGTTTGGAAAGTGAAATAAGAGTTTGATAGTGACGCTCGGTAGGGTGAAGATATTGCTTGGGATAAAGCAGGTGATACCTACTTGACGAACTTTCTTATGCACTAGGTAAAAGTAACATTTATCAACTTCTCTTGACCATAACTCGAACCGTATCATGACTAATTATGATCGCGATTATGGGCTGGTTTTACGGTTCTGCGGTATAACTAAGTGACCACTGATAAGATATCTACCAAATGGAGCCAGACAGTGCAGGACCTCTGCTTAAATTATTTCCTGTATTCTTCAACCTCACCGGAAGTTACTTTGCGTGTCTAATTTTTAATTTACGAGTATCTAAACCACAAATAATGGGCAATAATAAATGTATTCATACCTCGTTTGTTAACCCTTCATGGTAATCTGGGTTGCAGGCGGTACAAGTAAATGAACACTCATGCACTTCATCCCAAATATATATTATTATCAAAAGAAGTTTTAATAAACGATTGCATAATATAGTAGAGACTTTGACAGTTCTTGAACTTTTATAAATCTTCTCAAAGGTAAGAAACAGTGAGAAAATTAGGTTTGCACACGAGCCACCCAATTTCTCCTTCTAGAGTAAACTAAGTAGACTTACCTATAAAGGCTTAAGTGAACAATGACCAAAATTGCATACAACTGATGTAGCTGATCGACAACACTCTGTCCTCTTTATCTTCGCAAATTTGGTATCGCCATTCGTTAGCTAATCGAATAGAGACGCGTAGCAATTCGAAGAAGGAAAAAGCAGCGTAATGATCAGCTTATCGGTGTCAATGAGATGCGCGAGGACCAGAGTCCTGGCCCAAGGTTGCCCACCTGCCACGTTATCTATTCCCTGCGATCCACCGTGCGTTCAAGCAGTCCACACCCCTGCACGAGCACTGTCACAGCTTCTCGATCCTGCACTTCGAGCCGTCGCTTCGAATGAAGACATCCTGTCGGATAACGTCGCGGAATCTAAGCTGAACTGCTCCACGTTGCTTTCTTGCATTCCGGAAGTCCTCGGTTCGCGACACGGCCGGAGCCAATGGGAATGCTGGCCAATTAAAATTACTCGACGTGCTGTCACTGAGAGCAAGAAAGTATGACACTGGAACCAGTGATAAGATCGCTTGAAACGCTTAACACTTAGCTCTAGATTGCTCTCAGAACTTTCGTGATACACTTACGTTTGAGCTTTTGTTGCAGGTGCAAGACTTCTGGTGATATTATATTCAATGCAAAGGTGTAAGTCAACACTTGAAATTGAGACGTGTATCTAGTACTGACTACACGACTTTTGAGACAAATCGTGAAGCGTTTATTTTTGGAAGAATTATTATTTCCACTGTTTTTTAATTTTAATTTAATTTAAGGAACCTGAAGGAAGTATCACGGTTCCTGGCCACCTAGATGTCGACAGTTCTTCGATTTAATAGTCAGAGAAATTCTGGGGATTCAGTAGTGATCCAATAGGATATGGAAGAGGCAAAGCCAGCAAGAAGACCAATTAAATTTCGCCTACCACGAAATCCCCGTTAAAGAAGCTACTTATTTAGGGGGCCCCTCGAGAATAATGTACTGCATTCCAAATGAGGAGATTTACACAATCCACGTCGGAGTGGCTTCGAAACTCAGACCCTCCGCTGAAGCAACAAGTCTTTTTGCGGGGAACTGTTCCAATGATCTTTCTTTCGATGTAACTTTTTCTGAGCGGCGATTCACCGTGCTGGCAATTAGGAAGCCCTGATTTCCGAATTACGAGGACCAGGTGTTTTTACAGGCCCGCAATGGCGGCCGTGGCAGGAGCCGAACGATTGTCTGCGACGATCTCTGGATGGAAAATTTCCTCGATTCGAATTAAAGTGGCATTAAGCGGTCAGCGTTGTTTCTCGATATCGTTGCTTCGAGCGCGCCAGGGAAACAGGTTTGAGTATTAAGCATTTTAAAATTACGCAGCCAGCGGGAAGTGGATTACGATTATCGTGGAGCGCAAGTATGTTAACGGCTTCGGGATGCCAACTCTGCTCAAAGATCCTCTTCATTTAGTCTCTGTTGGAAGTTGGGAACGAGTTGGGGATGATAAAAAAGATATTGCAGTCGCATAGATATTGTCTTCGCGGTGATGACAAAGTGCATATTGCCGAGACTCACCTTCGGTTAAGGAAGAATTCTTCGGCGTAAAAATATCGACGAGCCATGATCGCCAGTAGAGATATATACACGTGTGGGCAAGGAGGGCACGTGATGCATCATCGCAGAAACTGCATCAGCGTACGTGCCAGCAGGTGTTGCCAGTTTGCAGCAATTTCGCGAACCTGGTTGCGATCCTGAAACGCAAATAACCAGTAACGTTCGAACAAGCATTGATTGCGATAAGTACGTTCGCAGCGGTTCGAAATCTGTTCGAGGAACCTGCAATCCCGACGATTGCGAGACGTACTGTCGTCTACCTTACGACTTCGCATCAGCCTCGATGGATACTAAAGGACTGGCATAAAAACATAATGGAAATAGTTCTCTGGGCACAATTCGCTGTGAACGGGATGGCTTTGGTATTGTGATACTTGAGCTACAGAAACGTTATTATTTTTTTAAGACGACTGTTTACTGCATTTTCATTAAAGGTTTTATCGTAATAAAAACGTTAATCCATTTGCTGTGCGTCGAAAAAGTTATTATTATGCTGTTCCTGCGTAGGGAACCGTTATTCGTGATCGAGGAGAAGATAGAATCAATTTCATGACTTCCTCATGTCACGCTGAGAAACATGGGATGAGGACTTTAAAATAATAAGTGAAGGTCTAATAGACATCTGTTTCTTAACATTAGATTTTATAGCCGAATTATATGGAATATAAAATTTTTTAGCTAATAATGGAGGCAACAGAAAATGTAACCCCGTCGACATTTACGTAACACACTTCTCGATTGCTTTCTCGAGCCCCGAGCAAAAGGCGTGCGCAACTGTTTTTACATTCATCAGAAGGTGTGAAACGTGATCACGCTCAGGCATTGCAATACCTTACGAATTTGGTATCAATTAACGAGATCATCTACGAGCGTCTTATATGGAGAAGTTATTCGAAATTACGTAACAAGAAAACCAGCTTCCGCATTCCCCCGCGCAGAATATTCGTCGTTAAGATATTTCATTTCATACAAGGCTGTCGGAGGCTGTCATGAAAGATTCGATCCATTTTATCGACAATTCGAGCAGATACGAGCAAACCAGATGAAAGAGTATCGTTAAGATTTTAAACCTGATTTCTCTCCTTTTCCCTAAGAAGCATTGGCTACTGACTACTTTCTCCTACTTGGAAACGTTGTTCTCTAAAAATTTCCAAAACGGGAGCACGGGAAGGGAGCCTGGACCTGATCGATCGCATCGGTATGCGAAAAGCGAGCTGGCCAGAAGGCATTCTTATCTGTTAGCCCACAGTAGGTCGATACCTATTACTTAAATCTCACCCATAATATGACGGCGAAGAAAAAGTATGCATTATTTGTAAGACTATCAATGATTTGGTTACCTTTGGAAACCTAGCCTGAGGGATAGTAGATATCTCAATTATATCATCTACGTCTCCAAATTTACATAACACACTTGCTAGTCTATTCCACTCACTATTGAAAATATATCTAATATTGATCCAATATTCCCAAAAAAAATTCGCACAATTCTATATTTCTAATAAGGAAATACACTACTCTAAAAAGCTGCTCCATAACAGAAAGTTGGTACTGGTGAATACTTCCCCACAACGTCTCTGTTCTCCCAACTCCAAAACAGGAAGTCCCCAAATGACGGAGCGAAAGGCCCCTATTGCGAATCCATAAGCTGCAACCGCGCGTGACAGCATTAGACCCCGACGCGGCGACGGCTGTTGCGCGCGGCGAGGTCGGCAACATCGTGTAGTACCAGCGCCATAAAGGATGTTCCGCGCGGCGATATGTAAAAGTGAAACAAGTTGGCCGGGTGGAATCGGGCGCGCTTGGTGTATCCGCTGGCGAGGACTTCTGACATGACCCTGGGTCACGGAACGGTCGATGGAACACGTGCAGCTCGCAACGGGCAGCCCCTTCGCGTCACGCGTACCCACTGCGTGTCGCTCTCTCGCTATATCCAGGCATACCTGCAACAAGACGGACAATAACAGGCGTTACACGGCGGTGCAGGTCGAGGATGTTCGACGTCGAACGGGCACACACGATGCGTCCCTCGGCGTCGTCGGCGCGCGGGGGCCCGAGAGGGGGAGGAGCGGGGCCGCGAGCGCGATCTCTCCGCGCGACACGGCGAACAGAGAGCAGCTCGCCAGGGACAAGGGAGAAAAGGGAGAGAGCGGTGGGAAAGAAGAGGCCTGAGAGTGGATCGAACGATGTAAGGAGGCCCGTGCATCACCTGTGTGTCGGCCCACGGCTATTGCCGCTGGCGTGCCGATGCAACCTGGCGGCCCGAACGCGGAGGGGTGCAGAAGAGAGGGAAAGGAAGCGCGCTCGCGCTCTCGCGCGCGACCGACCGACCACGGGGACTCTGGGCCCTGTCAGCCAGATCGGGGCGGAGAGGGGCGCCGCGGCCGGTGCGTGTGTGACAAGTGAGGCCCCGGGAGGTATCACCAACCACCACACAATCGCGTGGACGCGCGCGGCGAGAGGGGGATGGGGAGGAAGAGGGATCGCGAGAGGGAGGGAGCGAGAGGATCGCTGGGCCCGAGTGGGATAGAGGCATAGAGTATTCTCTCTTACCGCGAGGGCAAAGGGTGGAGGGAGGAGAGTTCTGGAAGCGAGAGAGGAGCCGCGCGCGGCTGCCCTCCGGCGCTCGTCCGACGGCATTCCTTCCACAGCCGAGTCGCCTCTTCATTCTTCTTATCGCTCCTTCTTTCTTCCTCCCTTTTGTATTTGACCGCGTCTCGTTCGTCGCCACCCTGGGCCCCACCCCGTCGCTCGGTCGCTTAGGTCCCAATTTTAGCCTGGAAAGACGCCTAAACGCCCGACTTTGTCACCTGCCGCCCCTTTGACCCTCGTGAACCACTCTTCTCCCACCTTGGCGCTTCTTGTACTGGCTTCGACTATGCTGGAACTGAGGTCTCCCTTTAGAGGAGAGCGAATGAAGTGGCTGAGACCGAAATTGCCGAGGAAACTGTTACTATTCGATGAATTGGAAAATGTGTAATTAGAGCCTTGAGTACTTTTATGTGTGTATACTGTTTGAACGTATTCGTTGAGGTAATCGTCTAACGATACTTTCGAAACTGTTGCAGTGTTCGCTCAATGTGTCGTTTGTTTCCATAATTGTGGTGTTTAGTCAACGTCCATTGTCCAAGAGAGTTACGGAATCTGGAACCTCCAGGACTAATGGCAGTCGTTCTCAGCGCACGTTTGGGTAAATCCCGTTTCGAAGTTACGCGCGATCGTTCGTCACGCTTCCAAACACGGCGACCGAAACAGCGGAGAAAGTCTTGGAAAAAAGAAGAGTTCAATTGTCCGACTGGTTTTACTATCGTTCCCCGAACCCTCGGAATTCGTGCCCGATGGAATGTTCTCTGGCTAGAAAAAGACAGCCGCGACGAGATTTAAGCCTGAATGCGAGATCAAAGATTAATAAGCAAATTAAGGCTAGCTGGGTGAAGCTTTCTACGCAATACAGTGAAACAGTGACTCGGTAGCCGAGTTATTTGGATCTGAGAATTGCTTTTCCAAGAACCGCGGTGAAACCATCTACTTTCAAATTTGTTCAAATCATCGTATGAAAATCAAGTTGCGTAACCCAATAAACAGTTCTGACAGTCGGATGAAATTTTTTTGACAGACATATTGCGAGCGTGAAATGAATGAATAAGTGAAAGGAATTCACACCTGGAGCCTGAAATACCTTCGACGACAATTTATGAAATTTTCACCAAACGACACTGTCATGAGGAAGAAGCACGACGGCAGTTTCATCGAAACCTACGATCTTGAGGTTCTTCAGCGACCACCTGGATAGCGTTTCCCTCATCCAGGAAGATTGAGGATCGTTCAACAACCATGAAAAGAATGATCCTCGCGGAGTAACGGACGTGGACCGAGCATAGCTGTCTGGCGATGAATCTTCCCGATGTAATTAAAAGTAATTTCCTTAAGAAGCGGCGCGCTATCGGCCATGGCTGAATTTCAACGCGAGATAACATCAGCGGCGCATAATTTATACGAACCGCGCAGAAAAACAAATACATTTCCGACGTCGGACAGGTCATTATACGTTGCGTTATTTATCCTTGATGATCATGAAATACCGGTTCTTCGCGGGCCAGACCACCGTACAATAATTAACGTACGATAGTAATAACGATAATTCGAGATTTCGCGCAGCATTCCGCGCTACTGGACAGGCGGTTGTCGCGGGCTCCATTCATTGATCTGGACGGCGGTCCTCTGCGACCCTCAGATGTGAGCAAAGTCGATAGACCTGGCTATTATCAGGGCCATGATGCCGCCTTTCGATTCGTTCTTATCTAATCGTGGCGTTGCATACCAGGACTGCCGCGAGATTCGTTTCCTATCCACCCTGAAACAAACATTGGTTCCAGTCAGATAGGCAAGCTCACACGTGTGGGTAACTGTGTACATAAGACTCCTTTTTATGCAAGACTCATTTGAACCGAATCGAGTTAATCATGGCTAGGACCGAAACTGGACTACCAGCTTATGTATATTCTATTCCCTCTGCTTCTCATTAGATGTGTTGCTGAACCGTTTCTGTTAATCTCTGACGAAAAGAAACTACCATTCCCCTATACCTAACTGTGAACCCAGACTTCTGCACAGTTAGTTCATTTGATTCCGAGATTGGTTCCATATGTCTTTCTCCTGTGCGCGATTGATTAGATTGATGATGCGTTTGTAGTTGTGCGGCTGGGACGAAATGAATCGACTGTACTTCTTGGCGGCGAGAGTATTAGTTGGAAATGATGCTAAATGACCCTCCGTTTGAATAGAACTAGGACCAAAAGGCCAGACCAATCTTTCTGAAACACCCGATACAGATGCACACGTACGTAGCGGTCGAACGCCGCGGGTCGTTTCCTCGGCGATTTTTACTCGCGGCAAATAATAAATTATCGGCCGGCCGTGCGTAATCGGCCTGGAATATAATCTGCGCATGGACAACCGTATCGCGCTGCGGTAGCTGCGGAGGCTCCCTCTTAGCCTACAATCTGTCTTACATATTCATTATGGCTGCAGGGTGAGCAGGTATTATCTCAGATGGTCGGTTTGGAACAACGTATAGCTTGTAATTTTCAGGGGGCCCCATGGACTGCCCCTCTCTTTGCTCTTCCACGTCTTCGTCATCTACCTCGGGTCCCTCTTTTCTCTCCCACACCTCACCCCCTACAGTCCTCCCCCCTGGAAACCTCGCCGCGGACTCAGTCTCAGGCATCACGCGAGATAGAGGCACATTGCCCTGGATGTTATCGTTGTCATTGTCGAACGAGCCCTAACGACCGGTGATTTCGTGCATCGTTTACGTGTCCCTGTGTGCACGTCCACGCGCACGCCACCACCTGATGATATCGACGGTTGACCGTAATTGCCGACCCTGCGCGCCCGTCTACCTGCTCCGCGAGCAGGCCCGACCGACGATCCTGGCATTCCCGGAACTTCGTGAGGCCGCGGCGCCTTCCCTGGAGAACAGTCAGCGTCCGCCAGCATCGCGAGCGGCCTGCCCGCGTCACGGTTCAGAGGAACAAGCGCTTTGCATCCGAACCGCCGATACTTTGGAGGTGGATGGACGCGTCGGTTTCGAGGGAAGACTTCGGGAAGAAGGGAGAGTGAACCCTTCTAGAGGCATTTTGATAAGACAATAAGGGTGCAAACACACTGTTGTCACGTCACATGTTGTAAGAGCCTAGGACGCGACAATACCAATCGATCAGGGCAATGGTATATGGTTGGCGATAGGTTTGGGAGCAGTCACGCGACACAGCTCTAAAAATTAAAAGAGAGCACCATTATGGATTTGCAGTATGGATTTGCTGTAGTATTATCTTTGACAGAGGAATTAGATGACTGTTTAAGGCTCTAGGATGAGAAGGCTAAATGAAATAAAATCGACTTGTAGAGACTTCAGTTCACCTTGTTCTCAATTTTCTTTAATATATAAATATTGTGTTTTCAAATATTGTTTTCTTCTTTGCTCTATATTCGACTATACAGATGTTAAAGAACCTAACACACCCTTTGACCTACAGAGTAGACAATCGCATCAGACGGTCCAGTGGATCGATACCTCACAGGTCAGACACCCAGAAATCCCTGTGGTTCTGTCTCTTCGTCTCCAGATCTGGATTCTCTGGGGATCTTCGTAGCAAGACTTCGATTTCCTTGCTCCTGATAGTGCATTTTCTTGACACAAGCGGTATTCGGTGGCGCACAGAGTGCTCCAGCGCGCTGCTGGCTGCAGAGAGAAAAAGAGAGCGTGGGAGGCATGGCAGGGAGCAGGTGCCACGTGAAGTGAATGACTGGAGGGACGATGGTGGTGGCGTCGACGTAGAAGGGGAGAGAGAGAAGGTTTTAGCGAGTAGCGTGAGTGAGGTGTGTAACTCGAGTGAGCGGATAACGTGAGTTTGGTGAATGAGGCGAATGAAGTGAAACGCTCGAAGTCGACGGCGCGTGCAACGAGTGGGTGATACGCTTTCTAATTATCGAGATTAATCCGACGGGAAATAGAGGCGGGCGTGTGCCAGCTTGACGCGCTTTGCCCGCCGCGCCGTTCCTTTTTTTCTCCCTTCGGGCGCTCGCGCCGCGCCAGACTTGACACCGGTTCTGTTATTTTCCCGCATGCCTGCAACCCTACACCGTGCGCAAACATGACCTGCATTCGGACTTGTTTACAAGCGCTGTCTCTCCGGAAATCAACCTGGAACGCTGCATGGGACGGTCTCGTTACCATCATCTCATCCCATTAACCCCATGAATGTATGAGAAATCATTTGGTATCTCGAAGTTTGTCTAATAAAATTTCAAGCCTTCTGAAAGGTAAAATGCAGGGAGGGGAACTTGGTTTCAAAGAATGTGGAGTCTGAATACTGGTCACATAGGCTTGCCTCTAAAGTATGAAGTAGATTAGTACACACAACCTCTTTCAATAAAGGTAGACTTATGACAAATTGTAATCTGCATGACCAGAATTAGATGAGCTAAGTGTAGATTATACAACTTTCACCTGTATCTCCAAATTTCTATATTGCCCTTATAGTTTTTTATTTCTTAAGGTACGTTTTCACCTGACAGTAAAAGTCATGACATTTACTATCATGAAGCTGCACAATAATGTAATAGTATTAAGGATGCGAACACATCATTGTCACGTCACGTAAAATCATGTTACATACTATAGCAAATCCATAGCGTGAGCCAAGCTTTTTCCCTGGTTTCAGGTCTATTTTGTTATAATACGAAACAAATTTGCTACAATATGTAACGCGATTTAGCATGACGTGACAGTAATGTGTTCGTACCTTTACTATGACGTGAAATCGTACCTTTACAAACAAGTTCGAACCTCAAGTGCGCTATAGTACCGTAATAATATTAATAATCCCTAAAGAAACAGAGGACAAGAACTTGTTTCGAATTCTGCCTAGAAAATACAACCTAACACGAGCATATTTTCTCGAAGGGAATTTTCTGGAATTCCCGATCGCAGCACAGTATCGAGGAATTAGCATTAAAAGAGATTAGCATCGTTTGTATCGACAGACCCGTACAAATTTCCCAGGATGGAATGTTGCTGGGCTTGAAACGCTTGGCGAGCCTCGAGTAGCTGGCAGGGGCCTGGAATCAGGGCATACTTGTCGTTCGCCAAAGGCGGGGTAGGTGCACCGGCAACAATAATCAATGGAGTTGCTGCATTGGGGTGTGGCGCGCAGTACCGGCGCCTCCTTGCTGTCCGACGTACTTCGATCGTACCTCCTTGCAACCCTGCCCCTCCCTCTCAGCCCCCGTCACGCTCCTCTCGCTCCTTTTCTCTTTCTCCGTCTGTTCTCAGCCCGCCACCCCCGCCGACCCCCTCTTTCGCGAATATCGACGACCCACCTTGTGCCCTTCCGCCTTCCGCTTAGATGCCACGACCTGAAAGCTGGGAAGATGCTGTGCGAGGATGTCAGCGTTGAATCGAAAAATCCTATTTCGCTTACGGTGCTTTTAAGCGCTTGGATATACGAGATTTCAATGCAAGTGAAGGGATAAACTGAAGGGATAAACAAGTGAAGAGATAAATTGTTAAATGGCAGTCTAGGAAGATGTAGTAGAAATAGTGCATAATGGAGGTAATATCACTTGAAAACTGCTACTTCTTTTACCTGTGATCTGTGGGTCTGTGAGAAACTGTTATCATGAGGCTGTTAGGAGGCTAGTCTCACGAAATTGTGGAGAGTAGAAGGTTCTCTACAACAGGAGAACTTTCAGCTGTAAAAGTCTAGTTATAGAAAATTTAGTGGTTACTAAATGAGATCCTAATGAGGGTTATCAATATAGAAGCTTTACTACTTCTCTAGCATCGTAAATCTAAATTTCTAGAATTATAGCTCACATTAAGACATCTTCATTGCACGAAACTCTCCCCCGCCGCTTTCCCCAAGCCAGTAATTACTATTCTTCCACGCTCCCCAGCGCTTCTACTTCCTCCCAAAAGGAGGAACCAAAAAACTGACTCCTCGAACGCCCCGTGCATACTTTACGACTTATCCATAAAGGGGAAGCAGCAGGGCCCACCGCATTCCAATCTAATACACTTCACGTGTTCGCGTGGACACACCTATAACGTCTAATTGATTTAAGCCGTGGGATAATTGCCGACTACCTGACAGCGGGGCAGCCGCTTATCGGGCATATTAAGACAGTTAAACACAGGTTGTCACCAGTATCGACAAATACGGGCTTTCGGGTGGCTGGCGGGCCAGGTAAAAGTGCGGCTTTCCAGCCGCCTTTGGGACTGGTTCCCAAGGCAGGAGCACGCGTGGGTGGAAGGCCAATCGCGGTGGCGCGGGCACAGTGCATTGAAGGGTGCAGGTGCAGCGCAACGGAACAGTGGCAAAAGAAGCGGCGTTGCGCTGGTCAGCGCTGACACGCCCGGTTGCTCGCGCTTCCGGCGCCACTGTCGACCGCGGAACGCTGGCGCCTACGAATCCGTCATTTCACTCGTTATGCAAACTGCCAGTCGTCTTCCATTGCTCACGGGAACAAACATGATGAAGTAATTTGATGATCCTTGCTCGGTTCGAGAATGTGTAATGAATCTGGGAAACAAACGAAGGAAGATTGAAGCTTCCTTCAGGACAGAATTTCGGGTTTAATGGTTTCTTTGTAATGGGAGTCCTTTGTTTTTGGGCTCCTCATTTACTGAGAATAATTGACGTGGATTTTTATACACCTTCGTACAGACAAGGTATGCTTAGCGCCATTTTTAATGCATCATTTCGAATACCTCTCTATGCAGAATTATTATTTATACTATTACTTTTACTAACACGGATTTATGTAGATATTGTAAGTTTTCTATCAAGTGTTTCTAGAGCAGAACCTCGATTAACCGAAGATTAATCATTTGCAGCATTTGGTATGCACGTGATATTCTGGATAATTAAAGTTCTACTGTACTTTTCCTGACAATACTAAGATATAAAAGACTCGGTCTACCGATTAATTAACCGCTTGATTGAAATAGAACGAAAAATAGGACTGATCACAGGCAGGTTACCACGAACCGAAGCCATTTGAGATTCATATTTCTGTCACTTCCGGCAAGAAAGTCTTTCCTTGAAAGGCACGCAGTAAAATCGAACGCATCTGGCAAGCGCAGTGCATCTAAAATGCGCCTCGCAATTAACATAAATAACGCAATCGTTCTCAACGCTTCGCGGATATAATATTTAAACGACAACGCTTTCTATGTTAACTGCAATTTATTCAAGATGCAATTACTGGCGTAGCGGAGCTATACGTTATTACGGCTAATTGGAAATCGACACTATCGAACGCACAGAAAGCATCGTGTCTTGTAATTCCTTCGTTAATCACTTTAAGTGGAAGTCGGTAATTAGTACTAAGCGCGGCAATTTCGCCTTCGGTTATATCTGCTTCACAGTCATGGATAACTTTGATAAAGTAAAACGCGATTACGACCATGTTCGTTCTTGTTTCATACGATGGCCCTTTCAATGAAATCGCCGTTATCGTCGAAAACGTTTTAAGGGAACAGCAGATAGGAAATACGAAGAGGAATATCAATTTATGCGAGATTTGAGTTGCGCGAGATACGAGCCTTATCGTCAACTGGTTTACTGCCAGCTGGAACTTTCAGTTTTCGGTAGAATCTTAAAAGCTGTTTAAAACGTCGATTGTAAGAAAGCGAGTGTAATTGTGCTGATTTCTACGTACTACATAGGACTTTTTACACTCAGCTTATTTGATTCGCACTATACCTCTATAGATAAATACACGTATGTGAAAATTTCAGTAGAAATCTCTATGATTAGTCCCACATGGGCCATCAAATTAATAGAAGATTCAAAGAATGATCGAAGGAGATTATAATTCCTTTGAGAAAAGTGTATCAGAGTCTCACCTCAAATTTTATAGCTTCTGCAATAGGCAATTGTCGAGTCAGTAGCAAAACTAGTAAACTGTGCTGACATGGAGTCACTGTTAAATAAATTCTCAAATCTCTCGATGAGATATGTTCCCGATAGTAACGACGATGATGGGAGATACCATAGGGCGAATAATGACATAACATGGTCCAGAATGCAACGAGATGAAGGAATGACATTTATTTTCCCCGACAAGACGAAGAGCGTACTTAACGTCGATCGATCAATCGCTCCAGCTACGTTGCCGCGAAACGATCTTACTTTGGCTTGCGATCAATCAACAGAGAAGAGATAACGGTGTCGCTGAACAAATACTCGTTCCGATAATCAAACAGCAAGGATTCGAGTGCTCGATCACCCCATTCGATCCGTGGACAATTAGAATCCGACAGCGTTACAGTATTGACCGTGCGAAACGGCGTGTTTCCATCGTTTCTGCGGCAAGTGGCGCACGGGCATCATACTTTTCCACTTGATGTTATTAATTGCAGTATCTGGATCGGACAAACATACCAGCATTAATTTCCGTAACGATTATTACGTTTAATGATACCTATATATCTTTATACCTTTCGTTCAGTGGGTAATTTTGTGACATTACTTCCAGGTAGGACTTGAATGCAATTATGGAACACATGAATGATTAATCTGTCATGGGTGAGATAACAAGGAATTTAATAAAAGTTTATGTATTGCGGAAAATTTTCAAATATTCAAATATTCAAATATTCAAATATTCAAATATTCAAATATTCAAATACTCAAATACTCAAATATTCAAATATTCAAATATTCAAATATTCAAATATTCAAATATTCAAATTTTCATATATTCAAACATTCAAATTTTCAAATATTCAAACATTCAAGTGTTCAAACTTCTGCTTTCAGTTAACAAAGCGTTTTTCATTTAAAGAATGAAATAATACAAATCTATAAGTTCAACGGTTCACTTCTACTTAAATATAAAAGGGCCGACAGTCTCTAAAGGGACGTCGAGTTAGCATTCGAAACGTGTCTGGTTCCCACGTCGAACTAGCCCAGGAGTTTTTCCGATTCACGATGAGTTGCAAACCTAAATGCTCAGTAGCCCGAAGGTTCCAGATTGTACTGGCTGGAGCGGAGGTACATTGTGTACTCATTGTCCCCGTTGAATAAAGAACATTTTTAGACACCACTTAAGCGCTTCCCGATGGGGTGACACGTAACCACGACTCATCCTTATCTACTCCGGCTTTTTTCGTTCTCACGGAGACTCGCGTTCATTGTCTGCTTCTTCATGCTTTTAGCTGGGATGCTGTTCGCATTCTAAATAAGTGAAACGGGAGGAAGTTTATTTTGAGGAATACACTACAATTCGCAGCTGTGATAGAGTATTCGAATTCTTTGAATGCCAGTAAACATTGGACATGAAACTATTAAATGTCCTAACTATCTTTTTTCTAGAACTCCAGGTTGAAATACTTGGCAATATATTTTATGATATAGAACGCTAATTGGCAAACGTGAGGTAACTGTATCTGCAATGGTAGATACGATAGAATTTAATACTCACATAATTATACCAGATGTGGAGTTCATCAAATACTCAAGTTATCAGTATATAATCAGGTTCCTTTTATGCTCCGACTTTCCAATTCTCCCCTTTCGAGGATAACGAAAATTAAGAGTCAAGATGAATGCTGTAAAGATAGGAATGCACGCGATCAAAGATTACGGTTCGATTAGGAAGTAGGAATGCTCGCGGTAGCACTCGAAAGAATTGCTGCATTGTGATGGTAACGAGCAGTTGAGAAGCAAACAATGTGCAGCTTGGTAATTGGATACCACATGTGCGTATCAAGGGCATATATACTTTACCGTGGTCTACAATTTCGAGACACCTTGCGAGACTGGTCTTTTCATGGGGCCACGTTAATCGCCACATGCGTCCGTCATGCTGAATCAAGTAAATTATACGAGGTAAGGCTTATGTGTCGTGAATTCCGTCTGTTACAGAGGTTTATTACTCAGCCCGAGTATTATTCAGTATAATACCCTATATTGTTAAGCCTATAACGGAATTTGGATTCATCGCGTCTCTTACCGATAATATCTCAGAAATAATTGTACTTGAAGAGCATATCGTGACGCTATCTTAATAAGGAAAGTCACAAAGCTATGAATATTGGATTTACCAGTTCGCGAAGGTTCATTATAAACATTCTCAGTGTAATTATGCTACACTGTACAGTTGCAGCAGCCTATATTTAAATTTGCACATCTGTTACCCTACTCCTACCTACTTCCTATACAGTTCCCATCGTTGATTCGAAACCTCCGACCAATAATGTATATCACATCATATGTTACAGAACCCAATGCAACCAACACATATTACCACTACCTGCCGCCGATATATCAACTTCAAGTACAACAGACTCTGCCGTCAGCGATGCCAGCCAGAAAGCAGCCATGAAACCAGCATCCCGCAACCGATAGTCATTCTTCTGTCCCTGTATCAACGATCCAAGTCCCATGATCGTCGGAACAATGTGATAGTACCGATATCTCTGAGTCGTGTCGTGCCTCCCGAGCGATCTCACATCTTCATATCGGTCGAAGCTCGTCGGCGATCAGCGTTGCAGCGTGCGTTGTCAATCTGCTGGGCGCAAAGTGTAGCGGAGGAAGAGCAGCGAAACGATTTGCCAGAGCAGCCGGCGGGTAAAGGTTCGTTTAGCATCGCATCGGGGTGAAACAAACCGGTCGCGTGCGTGTTCGCTGCGTACGATGAGCGCGGGCCAGAGGGTCAATCTCCTCCGCGTCTTCTTCTTGTTCTTCCTCTTTATCTTCCCTTCTTTCCCTTCCGCGTAACTATTTTCTTCTTTCTCTTTTTATTCCTCTTCATCGTTGTCTTCTTCTTCTCGCGCCTCATCCTCCGGCTCGCTCCAGCCTCGGCGTCAGCCTTTTCCTCCATCGTCTGCTTCATCTTCCTCTTCTTTCCGTTCGGCCACCCGCCCCGCTCGCTCGCTCGCCCGGAGGTCGGCCGTCATTGTCTCTCGTCTTTGGAAAGGGGCACGAAAACGGGAGGGAGGAGTAAAAAGAACGAGACGCGTATCCAGTCCGATAGATGCAAGAGGTAATCAGTTATTTCCGTTCGGGTCGCTATTAAACCCGCGCTAATTATGATTTTATACAGAGCGCGTTTCGCGCGCCCGATGGGAAATGTGTTATTATGTCTCCATCAAAGAATCGCGCGAGAATCAAAATAGGGTGCCCCGAAGCTCTAATGGAGGATGGTGGCTTTCTTCTGCTCTTGCTTCGTGACTTCGCCGCGGATGAAGTAGCGATAATGGCGTCCTTGCTGGCTGCTGAAGCCTGCTTGCAATAATTAAAGGATGGCGTACTCTAATGAACTCGTTGTTCACTCGTCGCTGGGGCACGCTGGTAATTTCACCGAGGAAAAAGAGAATGTTTTAATCTCCTACAGGATTGAAACGTCTTCAGTTTTATGGGGAGTTCGAGTAATTGAAAACAGAATGCTCTGAATGTGTCTTCAGAAGAGCATTATTTAAAGTCAACAGGTTATTGTTAGTACTGTCAATATTGGTATCACGTGTTCCCAGTATCAATATTTAAAAGGCTGATGAGTGTCTTGATCGAAGCCAAAGTATTTTCCACATTGAGGGGAAGACAGCATACAGTAATCACTTGAGAACTTCTTTATGATTAATTGTCCGGAAAAGGAAAGGATTCCTGAAGCAGATTCTAAGCCTGAACGGATTAAGAGTCAGCCTTTCCGCATACGCCATCCGCACCTCGAGCGAACACTGAATTAACGTCGATATTACGCGCTAAATTTCACGGAATACGCTGAACGCTCTCGTCGCCCAGGTAATTCATACTATTATCGCGAACGCATCATCATAAATTTGCATACGCTATTACGACACTCTACACTCTACGTCGTCACGCGAGACGAATCTCTATGCATCTTGAAGGTGAATCCGTTCTAAGGCATTTCCATCCGTCTAGGGGACCACCCCGAACACGTTATAAGTGATAGAGTTGTTTAAGATCAAGCATGACTAAATTATTCAAGGAGGAAGTTTAGAATAGTAACTGCTTGCATTGGGATGGCATTATCATTTGAGCGAGCTGTCGAGCGTGTTTCACAGGACGGTGCATCAGAGGGAAGGGTAGATTTTTACGAATCGTATTCTGAAACGCTATAGCAAACAGTGTTACGTTATTTCCTAATAATAAAGAAGAAGTTAGAGTACTTGATCTATTAATTTACCTCCTAGTAATTATACAATTAATGATAATAGTATAGTAAAAGACTGCACTTAAATGTATGTAGAACTGCCGTTTTTATATTTCATAATTGTGAATTAAGATTGCTGCCCAAGAAATTAGCAGAAATGCTTCCTATAAGAGGTAAAGATACAAAAAAGGTATTTATTACGAGCACGAACCGACAAAGACGATTTGTCCATTTCATGGCTTCCAACTGGTACAGATTTATCGTTTCCATACTTTTATCGCCTCAACAGCTCGAATTTATAGTCATGAAATTAATTTCCTGCTCGACCACACGGGAATCGATATCCGAGAGGCCTCTCGATATAGAACTCAGCACCAGAATATATTTCACAGTTACACATTCCCCTTCCATTTTATAATACCCAATCTACTATTTTACTCTGAAAATCTTCAACAAACCCCATCCTACGAAACAGTACAGAATCTTCTTTTCCACATGGCTCGCACATTCGAAAGCAGCAACCCTTGCCTTCTCAGGAGTCGATGCATTATCGATCGTCAGAAATCCTGAAACGCGAAGCAGAGACGAGAAGCTACAAAAACGACGAATCCTCTTCGCGAACCTCGGCGTCGACCTTACGCGGCCACGCAGGCTGCAGGCAGCAGCTGCACGCACGTGAGCAAAGGAATCGCCGTGAAACGCTAACGTTATAATAACGGTCGTAACAACGGCAAGGAGTCGTAATTTAAATTGAGTTTCTCGCTTGTCCGTCCGTAATAGCTCTATTGCACGCCACTCGAACGGAAACGAGGAAGAAAGACGCGATCGGAGCGTGGGGAAGCGGGAAGGAGAGAAGACGAAGACGAGCTGCTCGAGGTGGCGGGCATTCGAGGTGGCAGAGGGAGGGAGGACGAGATGGGATCGTAGTGGGTGGGTGCGAGTGATATCTGCGACAGAGGCTGGGGTGCGCTGATCTAATTGATAGCTTAGCTGGGGACAGAGCCAGGATATGACGCGAATCCATTGTGGCCCACATTATTATAATGTACGTGTATATATTATATACGTATCCTCTGTCACCGATATCGCGCCGCTGATGGAACGTCGAGCGAGAAATATGCGAGCAAAGAAAAGAGATAGGATGACACGACCTGCCGGTCTAATAATCCATCGACATTGTTTGGCTCGACAGTTAGGGAGTACGGGCAGCAAGTGTCAGACAGATCGCGTGATACGCCGACGACGAATCGGGATATTGGTGGTCGCGTTTTTATCAACCGATGCAGTAACTGACCTTCGAGTGTCGATTGCACGTAAGCTTAACGTGTGTGAATCACGCAACTTTGTGACGCGACTAGATAACTCGTGAAATACAAAGTGGTTTAAGGTTTCCACTTAATCAGTGACCTCGAGTGGAGTGCTATTAAGGGCTAGTAATTACAGTTGTCGTGGAGTCCCCATTTCTCGGTTAACCTCGAGACCAGACAGTATTCTGAAATATTATAATGACATTATTATAGTTAAACAGACTGGTTATATCGTCCCAGGTCTAATCGATCGCTTAACCACGGAAAAAAGAAGATCGTAGCGCCGCGATGTGTTCCGAGAGAAATCGCGTCTGTGAACGCAAGAGGAGGCCGCGCGTGCTCGGCAACGCGTCTTCAAAGTGGCAACCGCTGATGTTCCCCCTTGGGCTGGCGATTCGTTAAAAGACACGCTGGTAAGTCGTGCACGTAACCCGAGCGCGAAGTGAAATTGAAGCGCGCGACCACTCGAAAATGAACGGGCATAGGCGTCTCCGCGCTCGAAAGTCTTGCGATCCGCGCTCGTTCTCCGCGGAATTGCTCGTGTCGCGTCCCTGGAGCCTCTAATGAAGAAAATCCTCGAGACGATCGAATATAGGAGACGCGCTATATAGAAGCGGTAAAGCGAGGAAACGTGCAAGCGCGTCTTCCCTTCCACCCTGCTGGTGGCAACCCTTCGACGAGCCGCGCCACCCTTTTCGCTGCCTTCAAATTCAAAGTGTCCTCGTTAGAGCGGAGTGGATGCCGCTTTAGCCTGGCCCGTGGTACCATCTAACGTTTAATTGCATCGGACTTTAGCGCCGGATATAACTCCGTGTGACGGAAATTAACAGGCTTTAACTATTGCCTATGCCGCGGCGATCCATGCTCACGTAGAAATTCTGTTAACGTGCTTCATCGTCTAGTGTCGTACGGGGTGTTTCGTTATTTATGGAGAAAGATTTCACTGCTTTTGGGGGTTAAGGGAATCTGTCAGAAATAGTGGAGAATACACGTAGCTATTTAACCATTCAAATTGTTGACACAGTACTTATTCCTTTAGACTTAGTTCAAGACAATTTTAAGATTCCAGATTTTAGATAATGTGGGTTGAAAATAACTTGGCAAAGTAGGACTGTACAGGACGTACACGTCCTGCTGCACGTTTTGGTTTCAAATTGTTCTTCATATTCATTAGGGTAGAAACACCCTGTATATTCTAAATGCATGTAAAAGCAGAGTATGGGAATGAGTTTGCACGCTATCAACAGCCTGAATTGCCTGGACTTGTACACCGGCGACCGCCCCTGGACGCCCGTTATTAGAAGATCGAAACGTCACGGCGTGATAATTAATGCTCCGATACTAAGGCGAACCGCCTTGGAGTTATTACCGATTATGCAACATGTTTGCGAGCGGGTTCGAGGGCTCTACGTTTCGGTCTTCCCTCGGTGCCCGTTTCAATTAGTTTCGAGTATCCCCGTGGATCGTAATTCAAGTCCTCGTTGCATCGCGTCAAGTTCGTCCCCGTAGAGGATCATAAAATGAAACTTTTATTCTGTCTACAAGAACTTCAACATCCGCATATTCTACCTTAAAAAACCTACCCTCTGCTACAGACCTTCACGCAGGGGCACCCATATTGGAATTGCAATGCCACGGGCTAAAGCACCAAGAACGAGTAGCTCTGCGAATTCATTACTGCCCCCGTCACAGAGTGCAATAGAAACGTCTGTCTGAGCATCAACAGACACATTCCACTGGCCCTCCCGTCTGCCACGGCTCGCCTTAATCCCTGCCACGGGTCCGTTTCGAAATCCGTGTATCATAGCATCTCCTTAAGAATAACAGTCCAATAGCGTCTCGTGGACGTCGAAAGGCACGACGGAGAGAAGAGAGACTGGACTGCAGGAGTCAGTGCGCGCAAAATGCGCGGTGGTCGCGTATAACTTGTACACGCACGTCTCGAACGGGGAGGGTCGAGGAGAGAACGGAAGGGACAGAGACGAGGGAAGGCCGAGAAAGAGAGAAACGAAGGGATCGCGAAAGGGGGCCGAGGGGGGAGACGGGGTCTGGAGGTGGTGGTAATCTACGTAGCGAGTAGGTAGGATGGGCAGTGGATACACCGGCTACGTATAAGTATAATGACTGGCACTTCTATGCATTATCATACCGCTGGGGCTGGCTCCGGTGGTGGCTGGCCGGTCGGACCGGCGGTGCCTGGGATCAGCCGTTGGTCGGGGAGATGAATAATTTCAGGACGGGCACGCAATTACGTGCGCGTACGTCTCGCGTACCAAGTAGCCAGTCGACGGGGCCGCGCATGCACGCATATACGCGCACACGTGGCAAGGAGCCACGGCCTGCCCGTGCAGACCCATCCCCCTGAGTCGCTCCACAATCTTGGTATCATTTATATTTCACTGCGGGCAATTATTTCGGGCCCCGGCCGTGCCCATCGGGTGTCCGATAAGTTCGAACCGCCGAGCTTCTAGAGACTGCTCGCGGCCTTACCACGAGCTGGTCACCTTGTCGCAGACGGTCCCACGAGCACCTCAAATTCTTCGGTCCTCCCTCCCTTCGCGCGCTGAGGGCGGGAGTTTTGAAGCAAAAGCATCTTCGGGTAAGCTTCGCCACTGGCTATGTTGAACGAAAAAGAGCAACTCTGCGAGAGTATGATTTTGGAATGGGTAGATAGAGACACATAATGTTACGTGCTCTTTCTATCAAGTGCAAATTCGGATTCTAGTAGTGGTGCTGTGTCTCGTTCAGCATGGCTGGTACTAGAGTCGACTGTGGCTTTGCTTGATTCTGGTTTAACACCCTGAATGACGACATCGATTTTTGTCCCGTGCCCCTAAAAGCCTGGTTACACGAGTATTGAGTTAATGGACATTACGACGTCTGTTGTATGTCTTTACTTATTTTCTCAGTTAAGAATAACAAAGTCACAACTACAATGGTCTGTCAATATTTGTGTGATCTGGCTCTAAGAGTGTTACTGTTGTAAAAGTTGACATTATAGGGTACTAACCCACGTCGAATGAGGCTGGAACTCTTTACCATCATCTGTGAGATATTTACGACCTAGTCAATAGTTTTTCAGAGTCCATTTAGGTCCTGTTAAAAGTGAAAGTTGTTTCATTCGATGCACGCATCGAGTCCGCAACAAATGCGTTAAAGTTTGATTATCGTTGTCCATTTAGCTGATAGCGAGCCGCTGTTTCCGTGGAGAAATTTCGCGATGGGTCCTGGGCGAGCATGTTCACAGTATTTCAAAGCAGTTGCCAGCACCGTGCATTGGCAAACCCGTTCCCCATGGACTACGTCACATTTTAGGCAGTTTTATTCGGTGCGCTGTGCATTTTTAATTAGGCGCAGGAATAATGCAGCAGGGGAGCCGAATTGATGTCCCGAAGACCCTCTATGCCACCTGATACCTATATTTCAGGAAAGTGAGCCTCGTTTCTTTTTCTGCCGCGAGTAACCGAGGTGTCGGTAATATGCGACGCCTGGTGGCCAATGCGTTTCGGGGGACAGTTGCGATCTGAGAAAAAAATAACGTTGCTTAAACCGATCTTCGAATAAGATTCTACTATCATGTGTGTCAATCTAAGTCATTTATATGCTGTCTGGAATAACAGTTTTTTTATCTGCCATTTTCTAAAGTCCATTGCAATTGTAAACATGTGGGATAAAAACTGGAAGGTACGTAATTGAAGGTTTCTACAAAAAGCCCATAGCAGTCAAAGAGTTAATCCGTTAAAATCAAATTATTGCTTTCAGTAGCGACCTCTCCATCGTGCACCCTTTCCAAGCATAGATAATACACAATAATCACCTCCGTGCTGCAGACCACCCTGTATACCCTCTACTGTAACATTACGTAAGAATCCAGATTAAATACAATGTAGCCTTTTTCCCAAAAACTTCAATTACGCCAGAACGCCATCTGCTATTATATACACGCAATCATGTACAGTTATTAACATCTCGTCGCGCACAGGGCGTGGGCCAGTCTTCTTCCTGCTCTCGAAGAAGCAGCTCCGCTTTCCCCTCATGCAGAGATGGTCCACGAACGCGCTATCGAGGCTGTGATTAACCGAGTTTCGAGGGAGGTTTCGGAGCGGTCGACGCCTCGACGGGATCCCAGTGAGCGTCTCGCGCGACGCCCGCGGATTCGAGTCATTAAAAGTCACTTAGGATAATACCCGAGTGATTCGTTTTTAAACGGGACGGTTTCGCGCGGCAATTTATCCCGAATTCTCGCGGTGCCCCGTGGCCCCCGAAATGATATCTCGATGAAACAGGGCACGAATCTTACCGGTCCATCGCGCGGTAATTTAAATTCGAGTCGGTCGTAAACGAACGAAAGAAACGCCGCGCCGCGGCGAGCCGTCCTCCCGAGCGATATTCAAACACTATTAAAGTTAACGACAAACAGATTGCGAGGCCTAATCGCGCTAAAGTATAGACCGACGTGCCGAGAGCGAGGCGAGAAAAACCTTGACGGTAGATTACCAAGCTCGCTTGGGTTCTTGCTAGTTTTACTACTTTATGGGGAAAGTAGACGAGAACAATGAGCGACGGACGAAGAGGCGGGTCGGGAATGGCTGTTGAGTCGTGGGTGGAGGAAATTAACAGCAGCAAGCTTCTATGTATTAGGAAGACGGCACGGTGGTACTAGTGTATAAGTAACAATCTTTAGAGGAGTATTAATTTGTACCACTGTGGACTATAACAAGTGTTCTTTTTATAGAAATTAGAGATATAGCAAAACTATAAAGCGAATAAAATGATGAACGAGTAGCAGGTATATTTAACACCCAAATCATTATCCACCTCTTGATGGAATTTCTATAAAACATATCGCGGCAGCACAGGTGTTAATAGTGTATAGTAATAACATGAATTTAATACCTATGATCATAGTGTATCGCAGCATTCGAGTGGATACCACAATATGGCAAATGGGTGGAAGGATGGAACGCGATCGCTCACGGCGGAAGTCTCGCGATATCCACTATTCTCTCTCCCTCTTCATCTTTCTTCTCCAGATCCCTGCAGCGTTCGCTTTGTTTCTGGGGCCCCGAAGATAATGAACACAATTACGGTGAGGTTTTTGTTCTAGAAATTACACAGTAGTGCACGGATGCATGTCTGTGGCTGATTGCTATGCCCCGTCATCCTCTCGGCGGTATCCTAGAAAATATACAGGGTGCGGACGAATTCGAAAGATAAACCTATTTCAAAAATTAGTCAGGAAAAAAGGTAGTTAGTTTAAGCATATCACCTCAGATGGCTCGATAAGAAATGAAAAGAAATGGTACCGAAATGGTAAATTAAGATTATATAATAGAACACTATTTGCTCTATATAATTTGGCAAAATCCAGTGATATGATTCTTTACTACAATTATATGAACGAATAAACAAGGAGGTAGGGGATATTCCGTGGACTTCTATTACAAAACAGTCATCCAAAGTTATCCAAACAGCCTTGTCTCCCAATCATGTCGAATAAACTAAGTACTACTATAATATTTTTTCTACCCATTGTCTGAAACAAATAATACTACACCAAAGATGCCATAAAAAGGTCGAATTTCGAATTTGGACCTTTTTCCCAAGTTCCCCACCCCCTGCCCCGAGCCACGACACACGGATTCGCGTTTGTCCGGCACCAAGCCGAGACAAGCCGAGCTGCGGAGGATTACAGGGTCCGTGCACGGTCGAAGCTACCACCACGCAGCCGAAGACGAGGAGGAGACGGGAAGAGAAGAGTCAGGCGAGGCGGGGTGCGGCCAGGGACAGGGACACGGAGTAAGCTCTAATTGCATTCAATAAAGCAAATAATAGCAAGCTCATTAGAGCAGAGAGAGGAGCTGGCGAGTTGACCGCGGCTCGTATGCCAACCTGCCTACGCTCTCGGACGGAGGAAGAAGAGGAGGATGAAAAGGGAGAGAGAGAAGGGCAGAGGAGTTGGCGGAGACGGAGGTGGAGGAAGAGAGCGGAGAAACCGGGTAGAAACTGGCGGTCGTGCCGTCGTATCGTCGCGAGAACCACGGTCCAATGTCATTTATTGTCCCTGGTGGACAAGCGCAGTTTGCCAGAGCGCACCCCCCTGGCCTGGCCAGCCGAGGAGAGGCGAGACGAGACGACGAGAGGAGGCCTGGTCCCGTCTATATGAATGGGCAATAGCCATGCAACCATTCGCGTCCTTCGTTAGCTATTTATCCCCGTTTATTATTATTCGACCGCATCCCATATATACACTCGCGATCCGCGCTCAACACTGCGCGCCGCGTAATCGATGAGTAGATATTCCCAGGGAACGTCAGACCATTCCCCAGCCGATGGGAATCCTTTTCAGCCCTCTCCTCGACCTCCGCTCGCGATTCCAGTGGTGCGCTCGGTTAGGTACCCGCTGCGTGCAGAGATCTTTTATTCCCCTACCTCCCCAGTGAGTCACAACTATATATTTCCCCCGTCGCTGCTAAATACATATCGCGGCTCATTTATTTCCCTCGAATTTGGCCGGCTCGGCGCATATTTCAGAGAACGAATTCGCTGTTCTGACTGGTAGCCGAAGACGACGTCCCTCGGAGCGACAGTGAAGTAATTAAGACTCGTCTGGCGTTCAGGAATCGTCAATCCTCAGATAATTCGTCTCGGTCCATTCGAGCAGGTTGAGCGACGTGCTCGGGAGTTTATTCATCATCGATATCGCGGCGAAAATCGTGAAAAGAATCGTCGGGAAGGCAGGAGAAGAAAAATTGCCGCGGACGTAGGCGGAGGGACGGAACACGGCGCCACGGCGGCCTTGATACCATTGATAAGTGCATCGATTTCGCCGCGACGGCAAATTAATTTACTTCTGTCTCGGCGGGAGGGGGAGCGTCGCGGAGAGCGGCTCTTTTCTCGTCCTCGGCCATAAAGGACAACACCTGAACCGGATCCTATTTCAGCTTAACAGGGAGCGTACAACGAGAAGACCACAGTCGTGCCGTGTCGTTCAGGGACGCGAACAATGAGCCACGCACAGACAGGAAAGCTCGTTTCGAACAAATCGAAGCCGGCCTTCGGGGGAACACGGGTGGAACACGGGGGGAGAGGAAGGGAGAGAGGGCATAAAGAAGAACGGGAAGAGAAAGGCAGAGAGAAGAATCGGCCGCCCCCGATCGCAAGTGAACCGCTGGTAAGAATAGCGATTCGGCTAATGTATTCCGCGGTTCTGCGCGCTCATTATTCAGCGATAATTAATTGACGGCTATAAATAAGCGGCGCGTCCCGGCACCGCGTAAATAAATGGTTCGCGCGAACCGGAATGGTAATGGTGACTTTGACGGACCGTTTAAACTGGAATAAAGCTGGGATACCTCCGGCTCCCCCTGGGGTTTCTGTGGGTCCAGCTCTGCCCATCCGCCGGCCCGCTAACGAATATAACTCACCTGCCACGGTTACCCTCTACACGGTGTGTCCTTCGAGCCCGTGCTCGCCACTCGAACGTTTACCTGTCAACCACCCTGTCCTTCCCACCTGCGCCTGTGTCACATCACGCGTCCTCCTCTTCTCCGGAGGACCACGTCACTCTGTCGTCTCGTCTTACGCCCCAGCATCGCGATCGTGTTTCTCTTTCGAGCGTTGACAACGAGACCCTAATGTAATCGTTCGGCCCGATCGTCACCGAGCCCTTCCTTTTGACAGGAATATTGATCAGCTGACTGTTGGAACGCGGGGATTATATCTGGATCGATTCCTCCTCTCGTTTTGCTCCTCTCGGAGCTGCGGCTTTCTGGACGAAAGCGAGACCGGTGGCTTTTAACAGGAACGCTCTGAGGTTTTCGAGGGATCCCTGATCCGAGCGCTTATCGAATTTCCAGCGCACGGGTTTAATCAACGCAGGGATCGGAGGATCGCAATTTATTTAGGAACGAGTGATCCTGTACAGCTGTAATCGATTAGAGTACCGAGGAATTAACTATCTGCTTGAAAAACAAAGTTTCGGCGTAAGGTAAGTGTCCCAATAGTTGGACGCTTGAGATGTCGAATGTCCCAGTAAGTGGACAACTGAAAAATGCATATCCTAGCACTTGAATTGCGTATTACGTTCGAATAGTATTGGCCTTTTAAGCTTCAAATTAGCGCTACTGTCCAGGTATTGGAACATGGCCGGCTAGTGGGACATTTACCTTACAAAGGAATTGCAATAATATGAGTATACAGACATACACATACTGGTTACCTGTGGGATACTTCACAACGTAGGGATCAATGGATCATAATTTATTTAGGACTAACTGACCCTTCGTGCACTGCCGTAATCGGTCAGAGTATAGAGGCATTAACCACCTGCTCAAAAACAATAATGTTTCGCTGTACTTACAAAGGAATTGATTACTTTTGGAATACTTTGCAAGAGTATCGAAACGCACGACGAGTTTCCGCGACTCGTAATTTAGCAAATTGTAGCCATCAGACGGCCTCCTTGAATCATCGCAAGCAGTAGTTAATTGATCGTTATTATCAACGAATTGCCCTCATGGGATACTGATTACGCTGGAAACGTTCCATTCAGACTCCGTTCCGCGCGCGGTTGCCTAATTCTATTTTGCAGCGGCAGGAGGGGGGCGGGAACAAGGGGGAGGGAGAGGATAGTAAGCGTTTATGAAAGCGGTACAAGTTATTATGGACCCGACTTCGTAATAACCAGTGGCTTTCCTTCCACTTCCTCGTTCACGCCCACTGTTCAACGTTGGACAGTGTACAATTAATTTCCACCGCAACAGTAACTAATCGCGGCTTAATTCCTCCGCCGTGGCTGGAGAACCGTATCCCTGCGAAATTGATCCACGGAGCATCGTGCAAGGATGTAGAAAGGAACGAGGAAAAAGGGTCGGGAAGCTGAATTTCATAACGTGCTTGCGATCGAGAATGATAACGCGTGTCAAATTTGAGGTTGAGCTGGAGTGGAGTCTCAGCACTTCATTTCTTCTTGTTTCTTCAAGGTAGATTGTAAGAAAATTGCTCAAAAACGTGTGAAGATCGCTTTATTTTTCTATGTACTTAGTTGCTGAAGTTTGAAATCTATTGAAACATGATTTTGAAGGGTACATCTTTCGCAGTTTAATTTTATGTAATTGGTTTGAACTACGCATTTCATCTCTTTCTAAAAACCTGAGCTGAAAATTAAACCTTAGACATGCCCGTTAAATCACGTCGCGGGAACTAAATTTGTTTGAGATAAAAGGACCCTCGTATCCCTTGAAGCAGTGATTCGAATTCTCGGAAGCCTATTCTCAAGGGGGAGGACCAAAAAAGTCCTCCCAATCTCCATACTTTCTTTCAGCACCGGGTGTTTACCAATTCCAGTGACATTCTACCTTCCTCCCAGGGCATCAAGAATTTTTGGCAAGGTGGAACACGACGGAGTCCAGGGCCAGGGAGGCTAGGGGAGGGACAGGAGGAAGATGCTGGTATCAGATGGTGCGAATCTGGCAGACTTCAGCCGAAAAAATAGCACAATGAATTCGTGGGCTTATCGCGCGTGATCTGGAGGGCCGCGGAATCCAGCTTAATAACCTTTTCGTCGATCGACATTGTTATGGGCCGGTCATTAGAGCCGCGTCCCCGCGTGGCGGCCAAAAAACGTCATTTATCGGCCCGCTGCGCCCGTTGGGTTTCATCGGCGCGCACTTATCTCAAGGGACTTGAAAATCCGGTCGCATTAAGATATCTATCGGAACAACGGATGTGCACCATTAAACTTTTACTTTATTTAGCGCTCGCAGCCGCGACGGCGCTGCCCCGCTCGACGGGAACACGATGGAAAGAGAGACAGGTCGAAGGGAGACGACCGAACTGGTAGAGAATGGAAGGAAGGGGAAGAAGAAGAGCTGTCCTAGGGTCAGAGGACCTACCACCAGTTCCTCTCGTGATATACGTATGCAGATAAATGCTTCCACAATTTTTGGTGAATTTTTGAAGGCTCGCAACAAAAAGGGTCCTAAAAGAGGGAAGAAAAGTCAAAATAAATATTGCGTTTTTGATGGTCCATGAATCTCATCTACTTGATCTCTAGAATATGTTCTTACGAAAAGAAGTCGTAAGATTTGTCGAAAGTTATTTTTGTTATCAGCTTTTCTTAGTTCCCTAGGTCTTTAGTTTCGATTCTATGTTGGTTGAATACATAGATTTTTTTGATTTCGGAAACAGTCAATAATTGTTCGCAAATTGACTCACTTAAGAATTCTTTGAGAAGAGATAGCAAGTAGGGAAAGGTGTAGTCACTTCTCTATTATTACAAGAAAGAGTAGCTTCGGAGAAAAGACGATTATCATCTCACATTAGTCGCACAAGTTAGCGCAAGCAGGCAGCGTGGTTAACCACTGACGGGGCTGGTACTCTCCACGGTGCGTGATTGTTCTTGAACGTGTAATTATTATTTACGTTTACTCCTAATGACCGGCCCTTCCACGACACCATTTAGAATTGCTAATGGCCGTGCATCTGCGGCCACTGTCAATAGGTACTAAAACTCATTACCTGGCCGGACTAACTAATTGGACACATCTGGATTGACGGAATGCCCGCGGTACGATTGGTTATTAAATCCGCTGACTACGGCTCGAAAGATCCTTATGTTAATGCGCCGCTACCATTACGGAATAGGAACGTGTACACCAGCGGGAATCATTTATACAGGGTGTCCTTCTCAACCAATCACCCTCGATACTTTCAATCTCTTTCGACGCAGCAAAAACAGTCCCTTCCTAAGAAAACCATTCACATATTAGTTAAGTAGAGCAAGTACATCCAAGCCGTACTATTTTTACGAAAAGTAACGACGTATCTTAGAATCGATGCAAACTGCACCTGATGCGCAGCAACGTGCACCGAAGGATGCATACGAGGATAATTTACTGGCCTCTGACGGACGCTCTCCTCTCCTCCGAAGTTCATACTCTAAATTCTTATTAACGTGGACGTCAGTAGACAAACGGCGGCGGAGAAAAAGCTGTTTCTATCGCGGAGGAAAATAAGATTAGACGAGTCATCCAATTAAAGGAATAGAAGGAAAAACAGAGCACCGTAGGGCTCTCGTCGCGGCGTGATACGTTCGCAGAACCGAGGAAAGGGATTTTTGTCGAGCAAAAACGAACGTCCTCCCCCGTTATCCCGGCGTAAACGATTGTTAACCGCTTATCCGCTCGCTGGCACCGAGGCAGCCGGCCCGACCGGAGAGTTACGACTCTCGAGCTCGTTACGCATGCATAGGCGCGAGCATAAAACACTGGAATTGCGCGTCTCGCGGTTCGCCTAGCAAGACCCGTCCCGATCGCACGTCGTCGTCGCAAAGAACGACGCTCGACCCTTGCTCTTTTTCTCGACTTGTTCGGGGTGGACAGACCGTGGACGAGGCACGGGCCACTTAGCCGTGGCCTCTGCGAGCAGGGGCTTCGCTCTCGACGTACCAACGCACGACGATCCTCTTCGACGTTCCTCCTCGACTATGCGCCGCGCCTTCCGGCGATCCGCGCGGGCAGCTCGCGCGAACGATGTCGGTCGAGGGCGACGACGGGCGTCGTTACTCGCGCTGATTTAGTTGAAGGCTGCGAATTTACGGATCCACCCTTTTTGCGGGGACTGGCAGCGCAGAGCCCTTTCTCGTTAGCCGCCTACATTATATTACCCATCGAGGGGCATACATCATTCCCTCTTTATGTAAGTATCTATAACAGCCCGAGAAACATTTGCAGCTCGCGCTGCGAGAGACGCCGCGCTGCGCCGCGCCGCGCCGCGCCGAGCTGCATCGCGTGGGCAGCCGCGCGACCCGCTCTTGCAACGCCGCGGAATTGATGTACTGCGTCCGCCGAACAATGCCTCGTACAACCACGGGACGCGTTGGGAAAAGAAAGGAGAGCCCACGTGCGAGGGCACCCCTCTTTTTCTTTCCTTTTCTGCCGGGACTGGACGCCCCTAGCGTGATTGCTCCGAAATTGTTAGCCCTCCCTTCCTTCTTGCTCTTATCTCCGCTTCGAGCCAGTTCTTGGAAACGTGGATTCCTCGAGCGTGTAATTAGTTCCTGGATTAGAGTTTTTTTTAAGTAGCTAGAAGAACTGGTCCATCTACCTAGGTATTATAGATTCTTTGGAGGATCGCGAGAGTCGGACTCGTTTCACGCTATAAGCGATACGGTTGAGTACTGTTGCATCCTCGAATGACTAGAAGAGACTGTAAATTGACGTCATGAGGACTATCGCTGCTCGATAAGGAACGATAAGCCTGTTGCAAACGCCCACTTATGACTGTAACTTGGAGGCTTTAATACTCACGATAGCGAAATTCAGTTTATATCGTGCGATTTCTGTAGTGGATTATTGTACGGTCATTTGTGATCTTGATTGCCACTTGTGAGATGAGCAACGTAAACTTAGCAGTTTGGATAGAAGCCAGAAAATGAGTAACATTTAGTTTGAGATAAGAGTACCAACATTTTGCCATTTCTGGAAACAACGACTGTTGTGTAGTTATAATAAATTTTCCTACACGTTTCCTTTTTTGCTCTAAGTCAACACCCTGAAGCAAACTTTTTAGCATACAACCTATGATCAAAAACATTACACCTTATCTTATTGGCAAGACAAGTGTTTCCTTCAATTCCTGTTTCACGTCTCTCAACCTCGCTAATCAGGGCTTTCCAAGTATCGAAGGAGACTTTCATAGTTACCTACATAGGAAGCAGTGCAACGGCGATGGTATCAGCTGGCTTGCATTGTCGTGAACAGTATAAGCATGCTTGCCCTTGCAGATTGCGCAAGAACTATAATTATTACCTCAGATCGGTAGAAAAATGATAATTACTTTACATGCTTAATTACGATCTCAGATAGGGTTCGACCCGATAGGATCCGATAGCAAGTTTAATGGTATAAGAATTAATTATACGCTGCACGCGATATGAAGAAAGTATCTCGGGGCCTTTTATTCGGTAGAGGAGGCATTAGGCGCTTAATTGCCTGGACATTGCGTTAACGAAGATCAATGGCAGCACACTGTCGAAACTTTCTTTAGATTACGCTCAACTGATATTCGTCGGTGCTCATGGAATTTGATCGACTGACCTCGATCCGCGTCAAAAATGATGTATCTCTCTTCCGGGATAATGAAATGGAAACACCTTGCTACAGATGGTCTTGTCAAGGTTCTAACTGTAATTTATATCAGCACAATTTTTATTCCAGATCTGTCCAAGAGATTCTTAATTTTCAATTCCGTACACTGGAAGCACTATTATTATTTTAAATTAAATAGCACAATTAAAAATATGAAATAACTGTGACTTTCCTATCCGAATAGACGCCTCTAGAAATACTTTCACAACTTCTGATTTCTTGAATATAAAATATAACGCAATACTGTCACCGCGTCTGACTTCTTTCACAAAGAGACTCCTCGTTTGAAAAATGTTGAAGACCCAACGTTTTGTACTCCAGGCTAACCGCTATTTTATTTAATACCAGACGAAAGAAGAACGAGATGCGGCCCACTTTAAACCCAGCCACGCATCCCAGAAGAGAGCACGTACGCGGTGCGTTTGCCCTGGAACAATATTTCAATTGCTCCTTTCCGGAGGAGGAGAGGAAGCCCTGGAAAGTTCTCTGGAGCCGGATCATCCGGCTGGGACGAAACATTTACCGTCTCCCAGCGTCGTATGCATCGGCGCCGGTGCATTGTTGCACAGTGCCTCGATGTTATCTCCATCGGTGACGTTGTCGTGAATTGTAAGACACCGCCGCTCAGCCGGTTCGTGGATGGAAACGAACGGATCGAAGAAAGCCACAGCCACGTGAAATATACGTCCGCGTTTCCCTTCTATCCAGCCGATTATCTCGAGGCTGCTGTCGCTCACGCGGTAATTGTCCCTGCCCCCGGGACCAGCCGAACGGTTCGATACTTAATGAGACGTACGATTGCTCCCAATTTGGTATACGTACCTACCCTTCGCGGGGACCCGAGACCCAATGGTACCGAGAGTACCTGCGTAAATCTCCGTCACGCAACTGTCGTGCTATTATGTCGCGTGCAATTTACGACGCGACTGCGGGGCGAAATTCTTGCCAGACTCTGGCGAACCATCGTTGCCGAGGATGGGAGCAGATTTTCTTGGAGATGAGATGTGGTTTCATTTAATCTGATCTAGTGTCTACGTGTAGGTGATACAAATATGTAGACAGTGCTTCTGTATTCTGTTTTCTTTTTTTAGAGGGAAGAGATTGATGGAAAGATTGGAACTTTCGTTGTTAGAGCGAGGATCTTTAGGGTCTCTCTATGGTAGTTTAGAGGAGATCGGGAAAATCTTGTAGTTTTCACTCGAGAAAAAAATAGCACTTAGAGAGGGTGTAGAATAACAGGTGTCAGAAACTTTAAGGGGAGATTCTATATGCCAAGATAAGACGATATTGTATTTGGGATTTCGTTTCAGGATTATTAGTTGCTGAGAAAGCATCTGAAATACTACGTGTAAAATGTGTCTGATTTGTGACTTATTCTACTGACTTCACTCTGTCTGACTTAGAGCTTATTCTACTGTTTTTACTATGTCCTACTTGGAGCTTCTTCTACTAACTTCGTTGTGTCTGATTTGACTAGTACGCGTCGACAGTAGAATAAGCCCCAGGTCAGACACATTTCATGCAAATTATATACCTTTCTGTAGCAATAAATAATTCTGCAGCGAAGCCCCAAACAGAATTACATCAGTCTTGATTTTGATTCTACTTTGACATTTAGAATCACCCCTTAAAATTTCTGACACCAAAATAACGAAGCTTGGCTCCGCGAAGCAGTAATTCCACACCATCGGCAAGCAGCTACAGCTTACAAAAGACATGGCTTCTGTTTCATACTAAGGCCTCTAAAATGACTCAGCATCACTTATGAAGCTAAAAATATATTGCCGTTGGTATCTTGTTATTCACTCAAATAAATACTTTCCAGTAAAACGCCGTATTACTCCAACAATTCTAGATAAAATTTACAATTATTGTGGAAAGCGTTACCAGTTAGTAAACACCTTCTGTATTGCTATCACCACTGTTTTTATCCCCCAGCAATGGAAGAAGCGCATCGAGGAGATTGTCCGTTTAGGTGCATCGAGGGGTTAAAAGCGTCTGTAACACGCGCATCAGTTTATTAAGAATGGCGGTTTATGATCAACGCGACGCGCTACCCAGTAGTAAAGAGAAGTATTTACGAGGAGTTACCGTGCGCGATGCGTCGAAAGGAATTCATAATAATTCGAGGCGCTCGGCTTTAATGGTTCCTCCGTATCGCCGAAGTTAAAGGAACCGATGGAATCCGACGTGCATCGACGAGCAACTGGGGACGGCGTTAATGCATCTTGTGGGTAGTTCTGACGTTGCGCGTTCGGTAGGATGCGTCAGGACCGCGAGAAAGATATGCGAGAATTATCCAGCTGCTCGGTCCGCGTCGTCGTCGACTGGCTTTCCAATGTTTCGCGAGATAAGCGCAGAGATTGCGAAACTGCCTTGAGTAACAATTATTAAAAACCGGTAGAATCCACGCTTGTTCGCCGCCCCGAACATCCCATTGGGCCTAAGTACCTATTTGTTGTTGTCGTCGTGCGCGGCTCTGCCTCCTCGCGGCTAACGCACGTCCCGTGCTCGGTGATAAATTTCATCGGAACGACGAATGGTTGTTCGGGATTTGTACTTCCTGGCCGAGGGAAAATCCTCCTCTCTCGAGGACTCGTTGGAATTTACCTGTGAGACTGGGGACCGTGGAGCTCGACTGGCGTTTTTTCCAGCCGCGGAAAAAGCTCGTACAACCACGAGATTTCACGGAAGACCTTCCCTTGCCAGTGATAACAAATGCATCCACCGACTGTGTCCCCTGAATGGCGACGATTTATTCTGTTTCGCGTGGAAGGGGGACTTGGTCGATGAACCGTGAGAGCACTTAGCAATTTAGTGTGGTAATGCTGTGATAATATAATACAGTGGGGAAAAATGATTGAATATGTGGAAAGTATAAGTTAGTTGAGTTAGAGTATTTGATGGATACGTGGAATGTAAATAATAATATGGTAGGAAATTTACTAGTTTACTACACACGCATCACTCACTCACTGAGTGATTTAAATGCCTCGCATAGTCATATTAGGTGCTTCTCCTTAGTTAATAGAATGTTTCGTATTTCATAACACAGTTTCATAGGTATAAAAGATAGGAAAGTAAAACTTTGTATTTATATATTTTACACGCGAGGCACCTTATCTGGCAGCGGTCGAGTAGAGAAGGAAACGTGTTAATAACTTTGAGTATAGACACAAGATCCGTGATAATTCTACGTTGCTCGACAGTGAGAGTCCCAAGTGTATCAAGAATATTATCTTAACTAGCACGTTCCACCTGTGAGCCTATTAATCTTGTGAAATGAATGTTATCAAGTATCGTTCGTAGTATCGAAATATCCCATTCACAAAATGCCATCAGCCATGGTCTAGTTCCCATGGTTCTCGCTTGTTAATTTGCGAACGTGGATTCATCGCGGGCGAGAAATTCGAATTATGCAACGAGACAACTCGCGCGATCGTCTCGGGAACACGAAATCCACCAGTTCGTGCATCGGCTCGAATCGATACTTGAGAATATAGCACATGCATATGTCGTGGCCACACGACGTATTCGGTTCTCTGGTTCGCACGGTCAGATATATCGCCTCAAGATGGATTACCGTGGCGTGAATATATCGCACTTTCTCTGTCAACGTTGATTTGTCGCGTATGACTGGTAGCTGCTCCTGTAGGTATGAAAAATATATAAGAGTCCACGCTTAAAAGTAGTTAAACAAGAATTACTTTATTTATATTAATAAGTAGGTATTCTATTTTCTTGTTCTGCACGAATGTGTAGGTATAATACAAATTCGTTACATGTGAATGGATTTATAGTTTTCCTTAGTCAGCACGTTAATCGCAGGAGAACCCTACAAATACGCAACATGACATTTCCTATGAACACTGATAGAGGATCAAACAAGAGTCACTCGAATATCTACTTACATTAATTATTCAAATAGGACGCCCCCTTTCCAGTAGAAGTGCAGTCACTGGCAACTTTCTAGCTGCCGCGAGCACTAAATCAGCATGCACTTGGCCTTTCAGAGATGGAGCCATTAACCTTCTTACATCACAACCGAAAAGAGAAACTACCGATCCGCCAGCGAATCTGAATTCCCACCTCCCTCATGCCCCAATATCGTTCTTTCGTCCATTCCCCGAGTGTCCCCGCTTAAAATCAGTCCCCGTGCGAGCGAGAGAAACCTGTCGGGAGAATTGACCGCGAGAATCACGGAAGAACGAAGAGGCTGTAACGCAGGACACAGGAAAGGAATAGGGGGGAGTAAGGCAGGGAGACAAGAGACGAGAGCAAAGGAGTTACGGGGGAGTCCAGGTCCGTCTGACAGTGAGGTGTCGGGTGGTCGGGGTCTGGCTTGCTGTCAGCTTGTCAGCCTGTCAGCCCACGCACGTTTGCACCGCGGCAGTCAGGCTCGTGTGGATTCACACCGACTGTTCGCGCCGCGTACACATTGAATCGGCCTGGCGTGCATTGTTCCAGCCTCGAAGCGCCTTTTGCTGCCGCGGCCTGCGTGCCTGCGCGCGTGCATAGACCGAGGTGACGCGCTCGATCCGCGGCTTACACGGGGACGTCATTAGTCGCGGGATCGGTGCCCGTCGATCCGCTTTAACGAGCGCCCGTCGAAAATTCCGCGCGCGGTTCTCACCGCTTAAAGGCGTGACGCGTGATTCTTTTCGATTCTGGACGCTCCAGGTGAGATCCGACGCGTCAACCAGATTGGATTTCTCGGACCGTTCGGATCACGTGGATTAAGAACGCCACGAATCAGAAGTTTTGTGCTGGTCTTAAGGGACGTCGGTGACGGCGTTTCTTAAGTGGTCTCATGTCAAAGTTTTCTTTTATGGAACGCTTTCAGATGATTATTGAAGAAAAAGGAAGACCAGAGGATGATTGATACGGTTTGTTTATGCGGGAATATTGCGTAAGTTGATAATCACGGCTGAATCTGATTCTGCTATAGTTGCTGTCTTCTGTGGAAGCACGGTTTGGAAAAAGTATAAGTTGTATGCAAACACACCTACTTCTATGTAATATTTTATAATGAAATCACTTTTTTCTTTAGCGTTTCACTCCTAGTCTTCTCGCTTACTTTGTTCAGAACCCAGTGCCATCATTTCTGGATTGAGGACTGAAGAAAGAGGGTAGAAACCCTCTGAAATGATGACCTCTAGTATGAGGGTGAAAAGGGATAGGAAGATTCCCTAACCATTGTGGGTACCCATGTAGTATCCAGGAAGGAATCTCGAGCATTCGGGGGAGATCCGTCTGTGGCGAAGCTAGGGAAGGACCTGAGGAATTAATGGTCTCGAGTATTTATAGTCTTCCGAGAGAGTGTGATAATGACATCGCATCCACTGATTAGATCAATCGCTGATTGAATCCGTCAAATCAAGCCTACGAGAAATAGTTCACGAAAGACCAATACACTATTTAATAGCTCGTGCCCATCCCAGTGTAGACTCACGCAACGAAAACTAGCGGAATGTGCATAACGGATAGAAAGGCGTCCGAGACTAACATAATTAATATAATCGGAATCTACTTGAAGCGGAAAGATGGCTACTTAGCGATTAATTGAAAGGCAGTAATTGGCTAATTAAATTTTATGGACTACAAATGTAAACATTATCACACGTTATCGTACCGTTCATGCTACATAGACAAACTTGCTTCAATTTACCTGGTATAGATTGTTACCCATCCTCGCGCCGATATTATGTATAAATTTGTAAAGCAACCCATGAATTAGATTACAATATTCAAATCATTCATCTCTTCGTGCCCTTAATAAGCGTAACTCACGCTTTACACTTGCCTCTACTGCAACATAATTAACGAGTATTCTTTTTAATACCCCGGTTGCATTAAAATCACCGCAGAAAAACTATCAGCATTGTCTAATATCATGCGTTAACATCGCCTCGTCTCGTTGCTAGAATTAATATCACGCTGGTGGCTTCGATACCGATCTGCCTATCCTATCTGCTCGTTCGTTACACTCGGCCAATAGCTGTTCCCAATCTATCTTCGCTGACGTCAGAAACGTCCATTTTTCCCTCTCTGTCGATCGATGCAACCGGTTTGCGGAAGGAAAAGAAAAAAGGAACAACGAGAGAAAAAAAGTGCGAAAGCAACGTTGTTAGCTGCCCCACTCGCTGACTGAATTGCACTTTCATTAGAACTACCCACTCGCTATCGGCTACGCGCTACTGTTCTGCGCCACTGTGTAATTTCTCGATAAGGATAAGACGGCCAACTGCAGAAGAATCGTTTACCTAGTTGTTACGGAATAGTATGGAGATCGTCGAGATAGTGTACTCTAAAGACTCATTCTTGTACCAGTCACGCAAGAGGAATGAAAATCCAAGTATAGCTTTCTCGAGGGATGATGAGACCCTGCTGTCTACTATCGGTTTAGTTCTCGAGATCTTAATCTTTCGGTAGCGATAGGGATCCAGAAGTCAATCCTCAGAAATCGAGAATCGTTTAAATCATTCTTTGATATTTACGTCACACCAAGTAGTGGTTAGTATGCGATTGCATAGTATACTTTAATCACAGTGGTATAGATTATAGATACTTTGTCTATCGTGATATCAGAGTGATAAAGCGTTTGACATCGTTTTACGATGATGTGGCGGAACAGAGCGACAAATTTCAGATAAATCTGAAACAGTTGATAACATCGTCGATAAGAGAACAATACGTTTAGGTGAACGCTGGTTGCGACCGTGAAGATTCGCCCACTGATAGTCTCGGCCGAGTGACATCGCTAAGCGAGGCGGAACTGTCGCTCATCCGAGACGCTTGACATTTAGCTCGACGGATTAAGGACGACTGGCGAGTATTAGAAATGAATGGAATGAATCAACAATCTAAACTCTGATAACCTCAGTGTCTTTAATCATTCCTTTGAATGAAGCCAATTATTACCTTCCCTCAGGGTAAGGTTTCGTCAGATTTTTCACGTGTACCTACTTGCTATTTTGTATTTCTCGAACTTACACGATAAATTTTAACCGATACAAAATTGAATAAAAATTCTCAGTATTAAAGTGATTGTAAATTGATCCATACTTTATTCAAAAGAACTTGCACTCGATAAAAGTTCTGGAGCGCCCCAGGCGTCTATCAGCGTGTTGTCGAATTACTTAATTTATATAAGAATCCCGTCTCAAAGTGTGCCGCGACTCCATTCCGCCAATAAGTCACGGCTGGAAGTAATTTACACCGATTCACAATAACAACGCTCGGGGTAATTAATAAAATTCCAGATAATTTACGGTCCCGTCGCTTCGATGCATCGACTGTGCACGTGGACGTTCATTACAGCGAGGAATAGCGATCTGGGTACTTCGTGATCTTTATCTAAAATACTTTAATGTCACAGAGATTACAAAACTCATAAAAGGTAGACTTAAATTAAGAGAACATATATTTACTAAATACAAGAATAAACTGAAAGAATATCCTTTCCTAATAAAAAGTCTCACTCGTGAAATGATATCAGATAAATAAAATTTCAAATGTTGCAGCCGATATTATTAAATCGTCAACTATAAAATAACCGGAAGAATCGAAGAGTCCTCCTCTGCTATCCAATGTATTCACTTACCTTTTACCAATCCCACACTCTCCGATCGGTTAATTTAAATAACTCCAACATGTGTAGCCAAAGAAAAATCACGGAGCAGAGCCTTTAATTCAACTTGACAGCCCCGTGCATCCCAGAATCAATCGTGGTTTGCATATATGCATTCGATTCCCGTTGTCCAGGGGCATTATCCCCAACAGCGATCTACCGTACACGCGCACGTCCGCGCGCGATCGAGCCGAGGGGCTCCTCTGGGCGCGAAGTTGGCGCGCTGCTCACCCCTAAACGTATTATTATCCGGTAACCCATCTTAATTGACCTCACCCCGTAAGCGCGCACGGTACGTCGGTAATCGGTGCGATTAAATCGGCTGATCGCCGACGCAACGGACGTATATGATAATTCAGTGGGTAACCAAAGCCAGCGGTCAATGGTCGCGCACCTGTTCTCTAAACTCCCCCTCTACCCGGGCCCCTTTCTTTCTCCCCAGCTCCCTGGCTCCCTTGTCTCTTTCCACTCGTCGCCTCTCACCACGCCGCCGCCCCTCTCCTTCTCTCCCGTGGGTCAAGGCACGTCTAGGTTGTTGCGAGGCCGTTTACCCCTTACCACGATACACAACACACCCGCCTTGCAGTCTCTCTCCCCCCGCGAACTCCCCCCTTTTCTTCTCTCTGTCCCCTGCTTCTTCCACGGTTAGGTCCGTGTACTAACCGTGTATATCTAATAAGCTCGTTTCGTCGTCTGGTGGAAGCGGGACAGTGGGCTGATCGACGCGGTTAAAGGTTCAGGTTGGTATTAAATGCCTGGCAGATCGGTAAAGGCTACTTGGTTACTCGGCTGGGAGACTGTTATGAGAGGATTCTAGTTACGCTACTGTGTCAATGCATTGGTAATTGTGTTTAGTTATTGGTATATACAGTTAACCCTCTTACAACGCGATTAATTCGTACCGTGTTACGTGGATACTGCGTTACGAGAAACTCAGAATTAGTGTGCATCAGAATAATTCGTGCTGTGTTATATGGAAATGAGGGTAATTCCCCGTTAATTTCAATCGTAAAAGTGAACATGTTATAGAGACATCGCGTTTTAAGATTACCGCTCGTCGCAATTTTTGCTCCTTGTTATGAGGGTACCGCGTTATAGGAAGGTTTACCTTCGTCAGGTTAGAGACCAAGCAAAATAGGTACACTATTTATTAGACTAGGAATGGGTACACGCTTGCATGGGCAGCAAATGTAATGAATTGTAATAAGTATTGCATAGAGTACAGATTGAAGTAAAATATAAGTACCGCTAAGCACCGTGAACACTGTCAGAAAAAAAGACATGTGGAATTCTAATCATTTCCAGTAGTATGCATCTGGAATTGAGCAGCCAAACGTAAATGCATCGCTAATTGGACCAACAGCGTGCACGCAGAAAAACCCAGGATCGATTATAAACTCCGTCAAACCAATCCCATTGAATAGATTAAATATGCTCCTGTGGTAGAAGTGCAGGATGTTCCCTGCTAAGCGCACAATCTGCAGCAGGGCCCTGAACTTGAACAAGATACTCCTCAGAGTAGTCTATTAGGCAAACTTATAATTAAGTACTTTCTCACTCTGCAACGTTGTCAGTGTCGATTGGATTAATCGTAAACGTCTCAGAAGGTACCGATGATCGGTCGGTAGGTGAGAGGTGAGTCACTTCAGATGCGGAAACATGTCGCTGGCAGGGTTCCGGTGCACGATCATCGTGACAGTCATCGGCTATCTCCTTGTCTCGACGAATAGCGTCGCCTTTCACTGGGTGACGTTCTCAGGATTTAATAGACAAATAGAAAGACGTTTGTGAGCGTAATATATGATTATCGTCGAGTCCTTCCCGACTTAAACTGCCGTAATACGTGGTTGAATAGTAAATAATTGCGTTCGCGGGTTGGGAAAAAAACGGAAGAGACGCGAGGAGAAACTAAGCGACGCCAATGTCGAGTATAATAGTTAATAAATACCTCGGCAACATCACGGGCATCAGGGCCTCGTATCGCTTACATGAAAGCAATCTCGCGCCGTGGAGCCTCGCGATTAATTATCCCTGACGAAAGCTTTTCACCGATGCATCGTACAACTGTTCAAATTAATTGCTTATTCTGTGACCGACTGGCCGGTGATAGGCTGTGCAACGTCATTGACGCAAGGTCAAAGAGGAAGTCATCGACCACCAGCACCTTCGTCACAGAAAATCACGATGGAACAATGTACTTCCTGGTTACACGTTTCACCCTGGTGGATATCGCAAGTTTAATGAAGCTTGTAAAACTGTCAAATATGAACATTACAATAACGGTATGTAAGTCAAAGGAAACTACTCTCCGCCAACTACAAACGATAAGTGATCACAAAAGAAACCGAGCTATGCTTATTTATGTTTCTGTATGGTCTCGATTTGAATGAGATAGAATGCACGTAGGTGACTTTAGGCGTAGGTTAGCTGACGTGAACATATGCGATTTTAAGAGGTCAATCGAGATTAAGTTGTAGAGCCACGGAGTCGTATTATGGGTAGAATATACTGAGGCACATGGTATACGTTTATGTATTGCATACATTATTTATTAGGTTGAATGTCTGGAAGCATAAGCGGAAAAAGTGGTCAATCATACTTCTGTCCACAGCGATATCGAAAGTATGTTAAGAACATATTTCTAAAAAGCGTGGAGAAAATGTGGTTTCCACAATTTATCCAGGAGTCAGCGCGCCGCTACGCACTGCCAATTTGTAGACGCGTGCATGCGTGGCGCGCACGATTCACAAAGCTGGACTCCCGCGTGTTGGTGGTGTGTACGCACGCGAGAACACCTACACGCTAACGTCCGGTTGCGCGTATCCCAGGCCGTTGTAGTCCCGGTTTCTCTCCGCCGCATGCGTTATAATCTCGATATCCCATATATCCACGTACAAGACATGCCTCCCATTTTAAATATACCATCGTGTAATTCATAATAAATGACTTATAAATGCAATGTACTTTTTGTAGCGGAGCATCGCGCGCCCGTTGTGCAGGCAACCACGCCGTGGCTCCTCCTTATCTATGGCTTGCCGTTCTGGCGCATGCGCGAGAGCGACGACGCATGCGCTCGAGACGCGCGGCCCGCACGGACGCATGCGTACCGCGTGACGCGACCGTTTTCTCCTACCTTTCTCGTTCGCGCACATGCGTGTGAGCCGTTTCTAGCGCGCGTCTTCTGCTCCGATGATTTAGATAAATTAAAAGTATATCGGGACGCGCGTAACGCATCCTCCTGCGTCCGCATTCCAGTTTTCCCACTGATATCGCGTGTCGTGGGGATTTTACTGTTCCCCCAGCTTAATACCATCCTCAAGTAAATTGAAGCTCATAGCAGACGTTAGCGCTCTTCCTAGCGATCGCGTTACATAATATACGATAGGATCGATTAAATACCTCGCAAAAATATGTCGATGTAAAGTGCTTCTATCAGTCTCTTTTCTCCGAGGCACTTTAATTTCATGCTCAGGCATCGTGTAAACGTTTCACGAGAGCTAAAAGATCAAGCAAGACTCAAGATATGATTAACTTTCATAGCAAATTTCCGTCTCGCGTACGACAGGAAGTCGAACAATGCGATAGCAGGGGGATGAGCGAGTAAACAGCTGAAGCCTCGGCGTTGCAGCCTGAGATACCAAAGACGTCAGGCAAGAAATCCTACACGCGACGCGGAGAACCGCAGCAACGTACGAAAAGCCGTCTATCGAGTGATCTATCTGCGACCGCTTAAATGGTTGTCGCCGATACGAATTACCGAGTAGCCGAGGCCTCGGGATCTTTGTATTTCTCGTGTATATCTCCCGGCTCGAGTGGGACGAGGCTGCGTGACCGTGCCTCCGGTAAAAGACACGGCAAGATTTATCGAAACCCGATGCGGCAAATGCGCCGATATATGTATGTCGGGCCGCTCGAAAACGCTCGAAGAATCGTTCGATACTAAAAATAAAGGAGCGTCGCGCCTCGGTCGCCGCGGTCGGCTGTGTCCGCGGCGAGGGGGAGCGTGCGCGAGCGACGAGCGTAGCAGCAGGGGTGCGATTAATCGTCGTAAGCAATCGCTTATATTCTGGAATTTTAATTCGCAGTCAGTTAAGCGTGCCTGCTTGCCTACGGGACGAACAAAACGTCCAGCGTGTTGCGAAAAGTGGGATTCAAGCGGCGCGCATCCGAGCCCCGTGTATCTACGCGTCTGTCGAATGCCAGTGGACGCCTGAAATCTAGCCGCGCGGACCGTCACACCTGCGTCAGAGTCGAACGAGGCTGTTGTACCGGTCGTGGCTTGGAAAAGTGACGACGACGACGCGTATGTCGCGTTAACTCGACAACTGCCTCGAATAATAATATGTGGCGAGAAATGGAGTAGGCTTGTTGCGTCCGTAAGAGTCGAGTCTAAGAATCTTCGATCGATGCCTGATCTGAGAATGGAGTAGTGGAGATCTGGAGATTGCCAGGGTTATGTTGAGTTTTGGTGAGAATGGAGAAGTTTATAGGATTGAGGTACAATATCTCGTTACTTGGATGCCTAAGATGACAAATGTCCCATTAAATGGATAACTGAAGAGTGCCTGTTCCGATACTTATACTGCATCCCAGTAGCTGTATCTGCTAATTTAGGATACTGTTTTTTTATTTCTTTTGAGTGTATTAGAATTGATGTGTCGTACCGATACATGGTCAGCTACTAAACTTTTAACTTATCTGTGGATGGTAGAGAAAAAAATCTTAAGCTTCCAAAAAGGTTAGCACTGTCCAATAGTAACAACGCCCAAGATTTTCCAGAAGCTTTGATAGCTACTGCGGCAGTCCTGCAGAACTCGATGTGCCATGCGGACCCCTATATCATCCAGCTTTCCTGTAACCACCTTCGTTTGCATCGCGACGGTCCATGGCTCTTTTTCACATGGAACGGCTGGAAAGTACGCACGGCATGTGTATTACTTATAATAGCTGGATACGCGCCAGTGTGTACAAAGATGTAAAACGCGCTTGCGACCGTGGTTGGAAAGATTCCACGTCTCCCGCAGCGGGGTGCCGCCGCTAAATAATGCAATAACATAAGAATTATGGCAACTTAATGATACTTTATGTATAATTATATGGTTGCGTCGCCAGGGCCACGTCGCTGGCCGTTTTGTCCCGATTGCGGGTGGTAGACGACGCGACTATTCTCGTCTTCCTTATAAATTGCGATTCGCCACGTAGCATGATTTTCTGCCGCGATTGCCTCGCCGCTCCTTTCCTCCCTTTGTGCGACCTCCCGATGAAAATCCATGCGACGAGTGAATTCGTTCGCTAATATTCGCGCGTCGTCGACGAACCTTGATGATGATGGCACCTTTTGAGGAAAGAAAACCGAAGTGGCTGGTAAGTCTTCTCGAAAACCACTACAGTTTCTGCCATAATGTCCTGAAAGTTCCTTTACCAATTACCCATATCCTTTCTTTATCGTTTCGAGGAATGCATTAGCATATCCCAGTGTTCGTGGAGGCAGCGTTCCTGCTAATAGAAAGAACGAACCATTCATTTATTGCAGGCGGTTGTCGCATTCGCGTATTATGCGTTTTCACACAATGTCAGGAACGACATTAACTTCGTGTTTTCGAAACAAACGATCCTGGACTATTGTGAGTTTTATCGCCGTCGGGCATCCCGTGGCGAGGGTAATCGCGGCAATTTGAAGGGAATCGCTTTTTGCTTGTAACACGACAATGCCCACAAAGTTTAATGGGGTAATGGGATAAAGCTGGATGGATATTTAATATTCTTCACACGGATTCGCGGTAATTTGCCGTCTTATTTTTAATTTTCGGCCACAAACGTCTGGAGCGGGTGCACGCGAGGACGCGAGCCGATTAGCGAGGCGGTGTCACGCGATCTAACAACCACCGGAACCTCTGACGTGCACGTTGACTTTGTACTCCTTTTCAGGGTAACTCTTTAAAACCTGCGGCAACGTGGTGTTCATTTAAAACGCGTTATATATGCGAATGGTAATGGCCTGTCGACCATAATTGTCGATCCACTCGAACATCCTCCGATGCGTGTTCACGGATCCAACAGAGGGCCGTTTTTACTCGCGTTATTAACTACAGATACATCGATAATCGTGGTCCGGCGGGTTTTTAGCGTTCTTAACGGAACATCGAAATGGAAAGGGTTTTATGCTGTAAACGAGGAAAAGTTGGTAATGGAAGACACTCGTTTGCGGGCATTGAAGCCGAGAGTTTTATGGTTTTGCTGAGTCCTGGTCCCTTTAATATGGTCACGCAAAATTATGTTTTTCGTAGGCTAGTACTTAATTTCCGGTTAGCTGCGCCACTTAATTAAGTTTTTCTCAGGTGAACTCTCAATTGCTGTATGGCTCTAGTTTGAACCGGTTTTTCATACAAAACATCGCCTGCTAGCAATGATAATTTAGCCTTGCTCTGGCAGTTCTTCAGTTGAGGAATCACCTGGAACAATTAGGGGTACAAAATTCAACGATACCAGCGAGCCACAAGTTCAGGCAAAATAAAACATCCGCGTAGACAGCGTCCCAATGTCTCCTTGCAAGTATATATTCCACCTAAATTACACACATTGGCACCCGCGATCACGCCCAGCTCTACTACGGTTCTCCACCCAGTCTGTAAACATCGATCTATCAGAACGTGGGCAGTGAAAGCTGCCTCGTTGTCTCGCTGGTGGCCGATCCGTCTAACGAGGTGTTATTTTCCTAACAGATTACCAACGAGTTCTCCATACATTACTGGCTAGAACCAAAGCTGATAGATAAACAGTCCGTGTACCATGAAAAAAGAGCTGAGTGAAGAAAACCAGGCGATCGCAATGAAAATCCAAAATCAATCGATACCCCATTGTAACGATCCTCGACGATAACGAGCAACAAGTACCCTTCGAAAGTTTGACGAGTACCAAGTCGTTTCGTGCAGCTTCACCGAGGATGCAGACAAAAATCCGGAGGGGCAGCGGGCGCAGAGGGGTGGCAGTGGGGAGGCAGAGGGAGACAGGTAGGGAGGGACTGGTAATTTATAATGTGTAATATGTAAAGTGGTAATGGACGGCCGGTTGTAGTGGTCGCGTTCGATGCAACCTGGAACTGCAGGTTGAGAGAGTCTCGAGGCAGTCGGAGCAACCAGACCAGGCAACTGGCTGCGGAGATGTTGCAAGGAAGGGGCGGAGGGGGCCTCGTGGGGCGAAAGGGGGGACCCCAGGGGCGTCGTATGGGGTACCTGGCCCCGAGAGGGCAACGACGGCGGGGGATGAGAGAGAAACAGAGACGGTGGGGAAGTCGGACGGCGAAGGAAGAGAGAGAGAGGCTGGGACGTGTAGCGGGAGCAAGGGGTGAGAGTGGGGGCCGGAGGGGGCCGAAGGGGGGCGAAGGGGGGCGAAGGGAGGCGGAGGGGGGTGGAGAGGGAAAAGAAAGAGAAAGAGAACATCAACCGCCACTGCTTGCGTGTCGAGGCTTAATGAATGCAAACCACGATCCGGAGGCAGCCCGCTCGACCTGTTGTTTTCCAGTCCAGATAGCCTATAATTTTTATTGTCACGGGAGAAATAGCAGCCTGATGGAGGCACGGCTTATCTTGGTCCTCGTTTTGCGTCCCAGCGAGCATGTTCCGTGCGTTTTGTTGCCCTCTCTTCAGCCCTCGCCGTCTCTTCCCCTAGTCATGCCCCTGCTCTCTCGTACTTTCTCACCACCTTCCCGCCTACGGATCTACCCTCGCGTTTGTCGCTTCTGTCCGGTCTCGTTTTCGAAATCGACGAATATCCTGCACGCGTCGACGAGCAAAAGGACCGCGAGACAACGTGGAACAAAAAGACGTACGACATGGGCGTGGTAAATCAGAGGAGGTTTCATCCCAGTGTGTAACTCAGATACTGAGAACTATAGGATACCCTCGATCGATTCTGGCCTGAGGTGTTTGACGTACGGTCGGTGGGAAGGACTTGTTACAAATTATTCTTAGTCGTTACAGAGACGATACTCAGTATACATACAATAGAATCTTGATTATCCGAAATACCAGGAGATTCGAACCTGAAGCACTCTTTTATTAGCTTTTCAATTCTTACATCAGCTATTCAGCTTCGACAGCCTATTAGGATCGTCGAAACACAAAATAGCATAAAGTACTTTCTTGCACACCTCGATCTTTAGACTTCGTTTCTATATTTACTCTCACACCTTCACCAAGTCCCTCCCAGCCCACAATGTGTTTCAATCTTTAAATTAACTTGCTACTTACAAAGGAAAACTCCCATGCACGTGAGCGGCACAAACCAGTATAACTATCACGAGAATCTGTATTCGCGGGGCAACTTCATAACAATTCGCCCATTACGTTAAATCGATTTGGAAGTAAAGGGTCCACGTTCGCGCGATCGGTACCGCGACTACGTAAGAAATTTCGAGCGTAGCAGGCTCCCGCAGGTGCACGGACGCAATGATGGTCGAAGACCGTGCTGGCTGGCCAGACCGAAGACTCGTAATCGGCTTCGAGGAATCGCATCAGAGAGGAATCGATGAAGACACGTCGGATCGCCAATAACGATTATCCGGCTACGAGGCTATCGTTCTCTCTCCGTGCTGGATTCAACGAGCCTTGTTATGCGCAATTCGTTGCGGCAGGGCATTGTCGATCGAGCCCGAATCGTTTCGTGGAATCGCACAGTGGCCAGCGATCATAATGACACGCATAACGATACATACTAGCGAAATAAATCGAGCTATATGTACCTACACTGCTGGCAATCGGAGAAAGATTACCATGATAATCACAAAGAAATGATATACAGAAGATCAACGTTCTAACATGGCCAAATAGGAGAATTTGAATGCAAACTACCTATAATAGGTATAATTCACTAATTTTGCAAATAGAAATTTTCTTCTTGCTCTTTCTCAAATATTTTACATTTTGGAGTTTGCGACAGTTTTCTTGTCGGAGTGTGAGGTGGTACACAGAGTTCACTGAAATCATAAAATTGTCCAATAATGGAATTTTTGAGAAATAAGCATCTACTAATTATTTAAATTCATACTGTCTTTGTAAGGAAATTGTTATAGCTGGTACGGAAATTTACCCCGACCTTAGAATTGAACGTGAACCTTTTTGCATTCTATCGTGAATCGTAAGAAAGCAGAATCCTGTGTATCATCATCTGGAACGCGTCTAGAATGCTCACGCGTCCACGTGCGTGCGGTTCGTCCTGCGTGGATCGGCATCATCATCATCATTATTATCGTCATCATCGCGAGCTTATCCCCCGCGCGTTGCAGCAAGGAATTCCAGCGGGCGAACGGTATAGCGACCGCAGGGCAATCAGCGTTAACAATGTTTTATTGTTACGTCACGGATCGGATCGGCGTGCACGTAGCAGACGAACGGACAGCCGTGCATTAAGCTTATCATAACGGTTTGCCGTTAAGTCGCCGTCAGGCCGAACTCTCCACGAGGGGGAAAAAAATAAAGGACACAGGGGTGTGGGGAGGGAGAAGAAAAGGCGTATCGAAAGGATCCATGGCCCTGCGGCACTTCGAATCCTGAGATTCAAGAGTACTTAAATTCGAGGCGCAAAAAATTATCTCTGATCAAGGAATCCGTGGACTCGAACTTGCATCTTGCATAAATGGAGAACAAACACGTGTCGAAGTGCACTATGCCGTAGGGAGAGTTACTGAGAAATTTAAATAAACACTAAAATGATGACGTTGAGAAGAAGAAATCTGCTCGAGGAAGAAATCTGACGTTGAGAAGAAAACTATTTAGGTTACAAACCCAAGCTGGAATACAATGAGTAATGTTACTTTAGAAGACAGTATGAGGTCGGAAGTTTCGTTTTTCCAAGAAAAGAAGTACGATAAAACATTCTGTAGCCACTGTGTGCGAAGTCATCAGAGACTTGAGGAACCATTTATCCTGCGAAGAAGCTTTCTTCCATTCAGGACGCAAGAAAGATTTCCTACTGTCAGAGCGTCAGATGGGACGCCGTGTGTTGTTTAACGAACACTTCGCATCCCAATCGCTCGGTCCAATCAGAAAAATTGCGATAGGGAAGAAAGTAACACCTTTGGGCACTTAATGCAACCGAACGCCTCAGTTAACTGTACCTGTGTATGATAGGTTGCCCGTTCTCTCTTAGATCGACTAATGTATGGCGCATGAAACGAGCAAAGCCGTGGAGCGAAGGTGGGGGAGTGGATGCTGTGGCGGGGGTAAAGGTGTAACGGAACCACGATGATCCACGTATTCATCATGCGCGACCTTAAGCGAGAAAAAAGTGACAACCAATTTATAACTGAGATAATTACAATATCAAGTGGCGGGCTTTTAATATATGCTTAATAACCGATAATGAGCGTGTCGACCGATCGATGCGCGCCGTCGACCCGCTCTTCCTATTTATGGATTCCCTTTATAGGGTGGTCGACCGAGAGAAAACGTTTCTACGAAAATTACGCCATTATCGCAAAAATTGCGATTCATCTTCTGTCAAAGGACATATTTCTCCTTATAAAGAAAACCTGCGGGATCATAGATGTGTTATAGGTATTACACAGGTATTGTTGTAATCCATCAGTGATATGACTATTTTTTGAGTATCCCGTTTTAATTTTTAAATGAGTATATTTTAGAAGCTAGGTACATTGAACTCATGGGAGTTCAAAGACTTCGAGACAATCATTAAAATTCCGTCGTAGAAGATCGATAACACTCGAAGATATTTTAAGACTAATTTGGCCTTTTTTATGGTACATCAGTCTTTTTTTCTAGAGAATGACAAGCAGTTTTGTCATAAACAGTGTGTGAAACATTGAATAGAATGCCATCGATTCTTATTTTTTTTCAACTGAGGAAACTTTAAATTCTAAAGAGAAGTTCTCTTGAGAAGCTCTTGACACCTCGACCTAAAAATTATTTTTCTGCAAAAAATTTCATATATGATTTTTAGGAAGACTGGATTTATATTGTCCACAGAATGTGGAACAAATAATTATCCCCTTCCCCCAGTGGCCCTAATTAAAGGACACCCTGTACATCAGAGGCGAAACGCGAATAACACACGACGTTAAATACGCTGCGGGGTGTACAAGTATGCCAGCGAAACGAGCGAATCTCGCAACAGAGGACTAATTGACAAACATTGACGAACGGTACGTTGTAGCGCAAGCTAGTGTAATGTCCGAAGTGGCCTTTGTTGACACGAAGACCTTTACCTCGACAACGCGCACGGCACTTCCCACAAAAGCCCTACACCTTCCGGTCCATTTGCTCGTTGACTCTCTTTTACTGGACAGTCACGTTACGTCACGACTCCAAAAGGCGATCCTCTGTGCCCAACCGAAACACAGCTACGTAATACCAAAAAGAATACAGCTACAGCTACATAATACAGCAAAGTAATTCCTTCATAAATTTTAGATCGTTCTCTGCGATATCGTAACCATGCTTATTTCTTAAAGAAGAAAAGGCTCAAGTTTCTCGTATTCCCAGTCATAATTCAATCTAAACACGGTCCCAGAGGGAGCAGGAATCCAAGAAATCGGAGGAATTCGAGGATCCCAGTATCTCGTGTTCCGTCGATCGCCTCTTATCACCTCGGTAATGGGTCCGTGAAGCAATTTCCAGCTGAACTGCTCCGATCGGCAGGAAATTCGTCGTCACGTGTCGACGACAAGCGTATCGAGGCGAGTTCCGTCGGCTTGAACAGGCATTTATTTGCATAAGCGGCTGCGGCAAAGGATTTCGGATAATCCCGTGGAAATTGTTAAAGTTGAGCCATTAGCGGGGTCTAATGTCGTTTTCCGTGGATGCGCGCGCGGAGACGGATGAATATAATATTGATGGGTTTGACATGGGCTTATCGTTCGATTGAGGGGTGGCACAGAGAGAGAGAGGGGTTCGAGCCCTTCATTATTTATTAAATCATCGCGGTGGAGTCGCAGGCAGGTACGATAGACGGTCTGGAAATTCGTTTTGCTTGAACGAGGCATTACTTTAATGCCGCAGAGCGTGCATTATGCGAAATGATAACCGCGGGAATAATGGATTCGTCGGTTTCAATCGGGCGCACCTGTCCACCCTTTCCGTAAAGCACGTCGTATAAGCTAACGCTTGTTAAAGATGGAACGCGCAATTAGGGACAATTAATTATATGACTTTGACCGACATTAACATTAAAGTACTGGGTAACTTAAAGCAGGGTCCCGACAATTTAAGGATATATAGTGTTCCTTAAGATGAAGAGAAAATACTCAATTAACTTTTTTGGTATAATTCATAAAATTAATGATGATCCTACAATTTTTCAACTGCAATTTGGCGTTCGGGAGAAGGAAGAAAATTTCTGCAGCCGCCACGGTTGCACATCAGGTTCTAATTTCGCCAGAATAAGCCTCGAAGCAAGCTCTTAAACGTGTTCGTGATACACAGCTCACCTGCGCGAACAGAACCGTTTATTTTCACCCACTTCCTGCAGGCTTCGTGCGAATCCCGTCACGATGCAGATGCTATCAATCACCTGTTTTAATTGCTAGACAAATGGACGTATTAGGTACGTCTCTGGAATATAAATAGTACGTCCGTCGGGGCGCGTTTAATATTCTATCAGCTTTGCCCTCTCCCCATTCCTCATCGCCTTCGCTTTGGGATCCAGCGCGAGATCGGTCGGTGCCTCGACGCTCGTTCTCGCGCACCTCCTCTCTCTTTTCCTCGTTCTCTGGAGTACAATAGCGTCGTTGAAACGATCGTTTGCCTCTTTTTTTCACCCACTCGGCCTTTTTGTCTCCGTCTCTGTCCCTCCCTCGCCGTTGCTTGAATCCAGGAATCTTTATGAAAGGCATAAACGGCTATCTTCCTTAACGGTACCCACGGAAATGGTATTCATAATTATACAGTTGCGACATACGCATTATTTGTTCGGAATTGTAATGGCCACAAGTTCTCCTTTCATTGAGCCAACGAGCGGCTGGTATAAAACGTTAATCGCCGCGCCACAGTGAGATGTCCTTTACGACCGATTATAAATAGTCGCTTTCTCATCGCGTTATATTCGTCCGAACAGACGGAATAATCATATTCCGAGGCCTGGATAAGTTAACGGGCGGTAGCTGGCCATCGATTCGCTTGTCGATGATCGATCCTTAACAACTGGACGTGTGTATCGTCGCGGAAATGTTTGGGAATCGAGAGGCGAAATTTTCCATTTCAAACCTCGCGGCAAAGGGTGATTGAAGTGCCGTGTTATTGATGCGCGATGAAGAGGAGAGAGGGTCTCCTCTTCGATTTCAGGAATTCATTTTGATATTACCATTTTCGACGATTAATACGTAAGTTATTTTAATAGAATTTCTCGAGATGCAAGATAGAAACTATTAATGTCTCCACTTTTTTAGTGTTGACAAAATTTATGTAGATACAATATGTCCTTGTTTTCGAGATTAATGGGTCTTATTTTAAGTGGTACTGGAACAGAAGATTGACGACAACTTATCTTAGATACCCGTGCCATTAACGGATACTAATATACGTTTATACATTAACAAAGTTGTATTTTAACGATTTACGATTAGAGTGCGATAGCCTCCAATGTAGTGTGGAATATTTCAATTATCTGCTCCCTGCATTTCTTTACGCAAATTGCCTTTATTAATGAATCTTAATAGACTTCCAAGTTCTTCAAATAGATTTCCACATTCCACGATTCCCGTAAATATGTATGTACGTAGACCGCTGCAAAAGCGTGGAAAGAACTCCCCAATCACCGTAGATTCCTATTTTCCTTAAAAAGAATATTTAACCACTTCGAAAAACTGAACAAACATACGTCGTTTAAAGGGCAAACGTCCGTATCGCGTTCACGGTGTCGATAAACGCACGGCGTGAAGAGCAGTTTAGCTACAAAATGCAGGATCGTGCAGACGCTATGAAACGCGCGTAAAAAGATTCAAAGAAATCGCGATGGTATTTCGAGGGGCTAATAACAGCGGTCGTTCGTTCCACCTTTTCATCGCCAGCAGCGTGTTACCAGCGTGCGTGTAAAAATCCGTCCGTGTAAATAAGACGAACACTTTTGAACCAATTTTACTTGTCCAGACAATTTCGCTGTCAATCGAAACCAATTTAATCCCCCTGCCCCGTTCCGCTGTCTCCTTCAACAGGGGGGCGGCGAAATGTCAGGGTGAAAGAGTCGCGCGCGCTTCTTCTCTGCAAATAATGCAGGTTCGTTGGCCAGCTAGTCATGTTTTCTCTTTGCCCCCCGTCCCTCTCCCTTGGCTCTCCGACTTGGCTGGCGCGGAGAAGAGCCGAGTTTTTGTCGCCCTATTGTGTCAGCCAGGGTTGCTGCCACTTCTGCCCTCCTATTGTACGCATTCATCAGCGTATTCATTCATTTCGCCGGCATTGTCTCGCCCGCTGTCCTCTCGCCTAAGGTCCTCGCTGCTTTCCCGCCTCATCCTCCTCGACTCATCGGGTCCGGCATTATGCTGCACACTGGCGACGCTTCGACGCGAGGAAAAGGGCAACTGGAGTTGGGAGGGTCGGAACAAATCGTCGACTCGTGTTTTAGGACACTGTAATGCAACTCTTAAATAATACTTCTGTTGCAGAGTGGAAATATTTGTACTCTATTGCACAACGAGATTGAGATTTTTTCCTAACGAGTAGAGAATTCATTTATGTGGAACACTGTTTTCTTTATTTATACTGGCAATTGGTATTGAATTACACATAGTATCCCATATCCAGATCCTCGATTATTCAGGCAGTGTGCACTGAACAGTAGTGTTTCGAAATAAGCTCGCTGTTACGTTCAAGAGATTCTGAAATTAATCAGAGCTCGTGATTTTTACTTGCTATACGTCGTTACTTACATACCCAGGAAGACTATAATGATAATACTAGTATACAAGTTGATTTCAGGAACGTGTCCTAACCATAAATTGGTCTGTATTTGTTCGTGTTTTCGACGTTTCCCCAAACACCCACTCGAAACGCATAGCAGATGCGTCTTGGCGACATTGTCAACGTCCGCTCGATAAACAGTTTACATCCCCTTCTTCCGGAATTCAGCTGGCTCCCGTAGGTGTATAACAACGTACGCAGGGTGACTTCCTTAAGCGAAGTTTCGCTCCCCACGTCGAGCTGGGGCGCGAAGGGTCGAGCTAACAATCGCATTTCCCGCCGGAGAATTATCGAGCCCATGCAATATCACTGCGGATATTGTTTCGACGCGAAGCAACTGAGTTACGACCCGAGCGTATAGAAAACGACAATAGCGTAAACCCTGCGGATCGGGGGCAAGGGGACGCCGATCGGCGTGGAACGAGGAGAAGTCGAGGCGCATTGGAGCAGATTGGAGAAGGAAAGAGGTCGGCGTGGGGAAGGGTGGGGTGCAGAGCCGTGGGAGGAGGTTTATTGTCGTCGTCGCGCGAGCCATTTTCCCATCAGTGGCAGTCAATCAGGGCTCTCTCGGCTCAGTCAGTCAGTCAGTCAGCCAGCCGTGCTCAAGTAGTCTCGCTGGTTGCCGACCTACCGAGCATGGAAATACAATTACCACGCCGGGAACACTATGCCTCGCAGCTCTGCCGCCATTACTCGAGCCACCAGTCACCTCGCACTCTATTCAGCCCGCCGTCCGTAATGACGTTTGATTGTGCGCCACTGCGCGGATATTCGATTAAATAAACAATATTAGATTCGCAAACGGAATTCGCGACATCGTGGCGGTGTCTCGTTGTCGGGCGCCCTCGTTACTCGGCCGCTGCGCTGCTTGCCTTTGTGTGTTAAACGTGGTTGAAACGCTATAAAATGGGCATTAGAGAGTGGAGAGAGAAGAGGAAAAGGAAGAGAGACGAGAAGAGAAGACTCAGGCGAGAGTGAAGAGAATAGAAAGCAGTGAGGAGAGGAGAGTACAAGGGAAATGAGTGTGGAGGGAGCAGACTTAGGAGAGGAAAGCCCGAGAAGGAGGTGGCTGAGGAGAGCAAAAAGAACGGAGGAGAGAGGAGACTGAACAGAAGGGAAACTGAGGAGGGAAAATAGTGAGACAGGAGATGGGAAAGGTGAAAAGAGAGAAAGAGGAGGAGGGGGGAGAGGATGGCCTTCAGTCTGGGGGGTGAAAAGGGATAAGGAAATCCCTTGACCATAGTGGATACCCATATGGTAGTCACTGAGGAGCCTCGGGAGATCGAGAGAGATCCGTCTGCATCGAAGTCAAAGAGGGATCTGAAGAGTTGATGGTCTCGAGGTTGTATTTATAGTCTTCCAAGAGAGCATGATAATGATTTCTTTTCGTCTGATTGGCTAATTGAACCACCAAATTGAGCCACTAAGGAATAGTTCACGAACGATCAATATATTAGATAAAATGATCATTGTACTGACAATTCTAACTACGCATCTTATTAGCAACAATCTCACGCTTACTGTTTGGTGCACCTCATTAATAATTCACATTTGCAATATCAGGATTTGTATACTTTTATTATTACCTTGAACTTTGAAGTACCTTTCTAATCCGCCCTCTAATTGTCAATCCGATTGACAACAGAAGCAAACGACCGAGGAAAAATCTGAGAACGCGAGAGTGCAATTTTTCGGATTTCCGCCCACGATGGCTGGCATTCCGCTCAGGATATGGCTCGGGAACGAATTTAGCCTCGCTTATACCCTTATCAGTTGAACATCAGCGCACATAGACGTTCCAGAATTTAGCAAAGAAGCAACTTCCGCGAACGCGACAGCCGCTCGACGTTAAAGTAAAATCGAGTTCTGTATTCAATCACAGGGATTGCCAGGGCGTGCTGGCGTCGTCTTAGTTCCCGAAGTAAGATTACCTCAGAGCTTTCCTCTGTTTCAATCGATAGATAAAACTTCCTAGCGGGACTACAGAGCGGAGCCGCGTTACAAATTGTCCCAGCTTCGAGCATGGCACCTGCTCGCGCAAAGGAACTGCTGCCAAGGGATTTGCACCGCTTCGGCGCTCTCTACAATTTTTTATAATTCAATCACCAGTTAAACGAATTCCCCGCATTAATTGCCTCGCGAATCTGAATTGGCAGATTCGACGAGACTCATTTGTAAATATGTACGCTCTTAATGGAAATTCGTTGCTGAGCGATAAAAAACCAGTCGATTCTTCGAAACGAAACGCCCTGTGCTTTCGATTCGTTTGCCGTCTCGTACCACAACGACGATCGATCTCTTTTGATCGAGATACATCGGCGTACACGTTTCGTAACGGCACTCAATTTGTAATCACTTTTCTAACGCTCGTTACTCTGGCTTCAGTTTCTGCCACCTTTCTCCAGGCCTCGCGAGCACGAGCCACGACAGTTTCTGAATGGAGGTAGTGTTTACTCCAAGTCGACTCGGTTTCCAGAATACGATGAAGTCGGCAGCCCCGTTTCTTGGAACTGCGTGGCCCGAGGCGCTCGCCCCGATTTTGCTGACAGCCGCAGAAAAAAACTTGCGAACAGCAAAAAACTCTGCGCGACGAACCGTCGATCGTGCTAAACTGAGACAACACGTTACTCTGTTTTGCTCTCTATGCAAACCGGTTTTTTCTACCACGCTGCTTCCGTGGAGCAGAAAAAACCAAAATGCGAGAGAAACAGAACATGCGCATCAGAAGGATAGAGCTAGACTGTCACACTTTCTTGCTTGCTACAATATGACTGAACTCATGTACAACTCATGTACTGAAACAATTGGTTCCTAACACGTGACCATATTTCACTCCTTATCTATAGACTGATGATGTGGTAAGTGAGCAGAAATTGGACAGAAATTTATGACAAGTAAAAGAGAATCTCCTAAATAATTTTTGCAAGATTTTTCCGCTCATCCTGCATCACTGTGCAACCAATTTCTCCCCGATTTTCCGCCGCAATTTTAGATCAATCAATATTAAGCATTCCGCGAAAACATTATCACAAATTCCCCATTAAAATAAACATCTGTCAGAGATTTTCGTTACACAGATTCGAAAACGTCGGAAATAACAGCCGATAATTCAGGAGGAAATGGAGTAGATATGAAATCGTAACGTTTGGGGCGCGTCAATTAACGCATCGATTGCGAGAATATTCCGTGCTTTGTGCGGAACGCGTTTGCCAATCAGCGCGCTCCATATTTCGTTTAACCCGTGCCCTGGAGCACGCCGTCAATGCGGTATTACCACCACTTATCCATCGATACTGAGAAAGGGCTTCATAATTCACCAGCCGCCCCGCCAAGTGTATTATTTGCGCGGGGACCGACAGACATTGCGATTACATTACCTGCGCGAGAGGAGGAAGAGGACGGCAAGGAAAGAGCGACAAGAACCCTCATTTGCTCCTTCCTCGCGAGGAGATATCGAGCTCGATAACGCCGCGCGCACGTTCGCCTACCATTGAAAAAGTTCGTTAAACGAAAGTGTATCGAATGGGGAGCAAAACGCAGTGACAGTGAAAATTACTATTTGCTCTCCAACACTGGAGGCGTAGGTAATTCGTCTTCAGACATGGAATTATTGAGCTTGAATAACGTGGAGCAAAGGTGGCTTGCAGTCTGACGTGTGTCTAAGGGAATTACACTTCAGCCCCCTGCACTCGACATAACTTAAACACCTAGCATAGAGGCCAACCTGTAATCAATTTTAGAATCTGGTTTCTGGTGTAATGTATGGAAAATGTGGAACATGGTAATTTCCATTGATTGAAACTCAACTGTTCTAAGCTTCTTTATTTCCTCCTTCTCCGTTGCACTGTGTCAGAGCCTCAAAGATCAGGTCGTCGCAAGGCACACTCATTCCCCTGGTATAATTAAGCGAAGGGCGCTCAGTCATCAGGCCGTGACAGAATTGGGACAAGAGATCTAATTATTGTCGACATTATTAGCGGTCGCGGTAACAGAAATCGCGGAGAATGAAGTCTGGGTGAATGGGTGTTGGAGGGCGGAAAAGCGATAGATGGGTGACACGCAGACGGTGCGCCGACTCTCGAGGAACGTTCGAGGAAGGAGACCCAGAAGCTACTGACTTCGGCTATAGACGCGTATTATGTCTTCGTCTGCCTTGCAGCGCGCCGTGTGACGTGACGTGAGTGTTCCAGACAACCTAATTACATCACAACATAGCGCCAGGCTATAGGCTACCGGCTCCGATATTCTCGCCCACCTTCTTACAGCCTCCCCTTTCACCCTTGCCCGCCATCCACCTCTTTTCGTCTGCTTCGTCTTACCTGTACGAAGCATTCTAGGATTTCGCAACTGACAATTTTTCTTTGCAAAGAATTTTAATTTCACGTACCATTATTAGTTGTTTTCAACAGCGCGTAATCAGTATTTTATTCATACAAATGGAACTTGTTACAAATTCTTTTCAGAAAATCAAATAAGTAAGTAATTAACCCCTTAGCTTGAAAGTACTAATACATTAATCAGAAGATGAAGTAACGTGTAATAGAAAAATTGAATAACCTCTTTTGCTTTAAACCGTACGAACGCAGACCCCAACTATCGCTTCTTAATGTCCTGTACTTACTATCAATAAAGGAGAGTGTGTTTTCAACATTCGAGGTAATGGTAAGCCAGTGAAGATTGAGACCCAACTTTACAGAAGTTTCATTGCATGAAACTCGTTTATCTAGCTAGGATTCTTTCACAACCGACCTGCCATTAAACGGTACATAAATAACGTTAAATGCTATTAAGATAAATTACTAGGCGAATCCGAGGCAGCTAGCCTCGCGCGATTCAATCGATTCGTGAAAAACACGGATCAACCTGAAAAATGAGTAGAAAATCACGCGGCGCATAGCTAGCGCGCAATTTTATTCCGACGTCGATCGTCGGCGCACGTGACGGGAATGATTTATACGCGTCTTGGCCGTTCAGTTTTCAATCGTTAACCTTTATATCAATCGTCGGCGATGGTTAATCCCTCAGTCACGCGTGCCACCTGCGTCTGTATTTGGGAATCCTGGCGGAATCCGTATTTCTATTAATAGGCAGGCTAAATAACTTTGATCAGTCGTCGACAAACACGGAATCCTTGCGCGCGTAATCTCCACGCGTCGAGCTGGATCTCGCCTCGCGACTTCGCTTATTGCGAGGTCGTGTTCCACTTCGTTATTAATCCCCCGATTGCATTGACTTTGTCGACGTTATCTGTGAAACGAGCATCAAAGCGCAGCCTTTCGATTTTCGAAGCGCGGAGGTGACACCGAAATCTCTGTGCGCGTTAATCTTATTGCTCGTTTCAGCCAGATATTACATTCCTCTCTTGGATCAAACGTTTTGTCTCTGTTTCAAGTGAGTTTAAAGATAATTACGTGGGAGTGCAAGTGGAATGTGATGCATTAGTCAGACAAGTGTTTTCCAGTTACTCTCCCTTATGCTCGTTCTTTTAAAATTATTTTTATACAGACTAAACTATCTTTTCCATGGATCACGTCCTCTCATTAATTAGATATTTTCATTTATCCCATTGAAAGGGATAAATAGATAGTCTCAGGAAACACGAAAGGGCTTTAATTCATCGAATGCAGGAAGGCGTGAGCGCTAGACGGTGCCGCGTGAAAAATCATTAACGGATGATTGTGCCAATGCTGTTCACCCCGTGTAATTTGTTAAAACGTCCTATCCTTTAATTGGTACGTCGCGAACCGCCAGCTCGTACGACGAAGACAGAAAGATAGCGATATTAAACGATTACCCAGTCGCGGGAACACTTTTCCCATCAAGCTCACTGTGTTTCGATACCACCGACAGATAACACGACGATGTTCGACGTGCGATTAAGCGTATCGTAACTGTAAGTGCCCTTGACTCGGGCCCTGGTACAGGTGAAGGTGAGGCGAAAGGGCACATTCCAGGCTTTCGCCCTCTGATAACTGGGAATGACTACTTGTAGGACATTACAAGCGGTTAAGTGAGTAGTACATTAGAGACGAGCGAACTTTAGGGATGTATAAAGGGTGTTAGAAACTTTGAAAGATAATTGTACACGTTGAAATAGGACAAAAATGAAGAATGACGAAACTGCGTTTAGGGCTTCGATTCTGAGTTAATAATTGTTACTAAAGTGTCTGAAATACATGTGAAGTGTGTTTGATTTGGGACTTACTCTACTGACTACCCTGTGTCTGTCTGGAGACTTATTATAGTGGCTTCGTCGTGTCTGACTTGGGTCTTATTCTACTGACTTTGCTGTGCTTGACTTTGCTACTACATGTCCGCAGTAGAATAAGACCTAAGTCAGACATATCAAAGCCAGGAAAGTGAGTCTCGAATTAAACACAACGATGTCAGTGGAATAAGTCCTGAGTCAGACACACTTTTAGGCATATGTTAGGCGTTTTTAGCGTTTATCTTGTGGCTTTTATTTCAGCATGGAAAACCATTCCTCAAAATTTTTGACACCTGTTTAGGTTATACTAGACTAAAAAGAAGCGCAATAATTTTATTTTACCTCCAGTTGATTTCATAATCTAAAAAAATATTATTCGAAAAACAGGATCACCGTAAATTAGCTTTCAAAATATGATCCAAGAAGCCACACGTGTCTCACGAGTCGTGATTTGCATATACCGTGGGCAAAATGCTTGACTAATCTCCGATACCCCTAAAATATAAAATTTGAAATACACTGACGGCACTTGTAATCAAAAAGTGACATAGTTACACGTTAAGGATATAACGTTACGGCCTCTTAGTTCCGGTAACTATGACACAAAATATAATTAGAAGGGAAATGGCTGGCAGATCTTAACGTGTAATTACAATTTCTTCAAGGCGCAGTGCTTTTCCCGAAACATCTTTGTCGGTAGTCGTTAGTCGTAAAAGTCCAACTGGATCTCCGAGCCAAGAGGGAAAAACGAACAGCAAGTCGGATAAGTAAGGAACTGTGACTAATAATGAATGGTAGCCGCGTTACGCTCGCTCGTTGCCACTGCTGTTCAACTCCTTATGCAACGCGAATAAATACGAACGTTTTACGAGCGCGTAAAATACCAAGGCGTTGAATCGCGTCGACGGGATCCTGTTCGTATGTAGGCAACGAAAACTCTCTCGGGCAGCGTGATTCGCAATCGTTACCGATCGATGTTAATTGTTTATCGGGAAGAACGAACTTAATTATGCCGCGGAACTTCGTCTCCAGCTAAGTAGCGACAAGGTGGCTCGTTAAAAAGTCGAATCGTCGAATAGCCGCCACTTAATTACCGAGTCGCATTATTAATTAACTCCGCGCGCGTTCGAACACGACGCTTAATAAACACCAAATTATATCATTGCCTGTTTCGAGGCCTGTTTCGCTGCTAATTCGCGACTATTATTGATCAACGATCAGTAATTAATAATGCAATAGTTTTTTAGGTAGGTTCTTAATACCATCTTTCATCGACCAGACTGATATCACTCATAAACTTAAACGATTCAATTAGCAGCCCCTGGAAGTTTCCTTTAAAAAATCTCAGTTATTTTATTACATCATAATCCTCAAGGTACACCAACATCCTCAAACATACATGAAATAAACCCACAGCAGGCAATCTTACAGTGTCCACCACCTAATCCGCTTCCATTCTAACGCGGTTTCGGTGAAACAGTCGCGCAACGTGCTCTGTCGAACAGGCCACATAAATTTCTCGACGCGACGCGCGACATACTCCGACGCTCCGCTCTCCCATCCTTCAAGAGTCACGCGACGCGGTTGCGTACAAACTACGAACACGAGGCGTCGTAGCGCTTCGAACACGCTCGAGAGCACGTATTTGGTCTGACTGGTCGTGAAATTTCGAGAAAACCGCGACGCTGAGGCCGCTCCAAAAACGGCCGAAGCCCGAGCGCGACCGCGAGCCGCGATCATCGGCGATCGATCGTGTCCCAGTACGTACGTCGCATTCCGCGAGATCCAGCGGTCGCTGTGCACGGAATATAATATGTAGCGCCATAGTTAGCCGACGCACGGACCGAGCGAAACAGTCGCAAGAAATCGCGCGCCGCTACCATTCCTGAATCGGGCCGCACGGTAGCAGCGCACGTCCCGACAACTTGATTAATAGCCTTAATTAAGATATTTAATTGCTTTCATTTTTATTTGCCGACGGTGTACGGAACGGCGACGTCGCGACAGCGTCGCGGAGCAAGGGCGCAGAAGGGAAAGGGGGAAAGGCATCGCCGTGGAACGCCAGAAGGAAATCGAGTACGTGGAGAACGCGCCATGCTGCTCGCGCTCGTACTCGCGCGGATTACGAGCGATGCGTGTGCCTGCGGCTCGTAACCTTTAACGACTGCCCGCGTACACGAGTCTCCTCGGTTCTACACAGATAATTAGTCAAATCGTCGTCGCTTTATTTCCCTCGGATCGCGTGGACGCTACCGAGGAAATCGTTTTAGGTCGCGGCAGAGGTGAAGGAGGACAAACGAGCGTGCTGAAATGCGGGGAGCTGACTATGGAACATGTGGATTATTGGTAGCTTGATGACTTGTTTCGTGAGGGATAGTTGCGTGTAGATCAATAGCACCAAGAGGGTCCAAAGTGACTTTTATATTAGAATTGCCACTTTAATCTCCGCACAAGGAAACTTCGTTTAACTATAAACTTCTAATGAATCACAATGAATTTTTTTCAAGAATTCTTCTCTGTGCAGAATCCTGTGATTGCAGAGCATTCTGTGATCTTCGAAACATCGAGTACTTCATCTTATCACAATCTCAGTCTTTAAAAGAAATCTCGTCTCGCAGACTTCACTTAAGCCATAAATTGAATTTTCAGAAAATCTGACTCATATCTTTCGCCTTGCAGCCACAGAATTAATCTCGACGTAAAGCACCTACCCAGCTCGGTGTCCCGCCGCGTTCGTTGCTCACAGTAACTTTGCTCAGGCTATCGGTGGCATGCTGCGGCGGGGTGTCTTGGAAAGGGAGCAAGCGACAGCGTCATAAACCGCCGGTTCATTGTCCCTCGGCGTAGGCAGACAATACGGGCAATCACGTATGAAGGAATCGGTGATTGTTTCGTTTTCGTCTCGCGTGCACCAAGAGAGGGTTGTTAGGTTAGGCGGGCCGCAACCCAGCCGCCGGGAGAGAGGAAGCTCGGCACAGAGGCACTCGTCTCCTGGTGTTGGGCGTCTGCCTCGCGTTCGCTGCGCGCACACAGAGGCAGGAGGACGCGCTTGGACGCGGGTGGACGTGGCTCTCGGCGTCGGGCAAGTTGCGTAGTCAGGCGACGCGAGGCGGCGCGAGGCGACGCGACGCCGGCCGTACGTGTGCGCCTCGAGTGTGGAGGAGCCGCGCGTTCGTGGACGGGGGTTGGAAGCAGCTCTCAGAATGGAACAATCAGCCGAGAATCAAGCGGCCGCTTGTTCCATATGCAGGGACGATGGACGCCGGCGCTCGCTCCTCCAAGTGGACGAACAATAGGACGCGCGACAATTATTGCAATTATCGCCCCGAAACTCTCGGCGAGCGCGGCCGACTGACGAAAGGATGCGCGACAGACGCCGAGTCGGGGCTATTTCGATGCAAATGCTGGCCCGCGCGCTCGCCAATCCGCCTCGAGATGCCTCGCTCTCCTCGCCGACCGTCATGTGCTACGCTATTTGGGACAGACTCTGCCTGAACTCTGCCCGCGTTGTTTTGCTTCTGCGATATGCAAATTGGTGTAACACGGGACTCCTTTGGGGTAACGAGGGTGTTTGTGGTACTTGGGCGAGAGAAGATATTGTCGTGTGTGCTTTTTAATTCGATTAGACGCTTTGCAGAATATGGGGAAGCTTCTTTAACACAAATTTCGAACATTTTTTTTATATCATAAACGCATATATGAGGCATTGAACGCAAAAGTGCACTAAGACATATTTTCTTCGAAATTGAATTAGTAGCATTAATTTTGTTACAAAGAGACCCTATATTTTAGATCGACTATCAAAATTGTCGTTTCAACTCGTTGCAATAGGGTTTACACGAACAACTTTGATCAACTTCAGGTTGACCAACACAGTTGTTCAATCAAAAGTTGCCTAACATAAACGTAGCTTAATGATGTAAGCTTTATGCCCATTAGCACAGTACTCTTAAAATTTATTCTACCACATTACTGCGAGATTCGACAACACTCTATCTCACACGTGGTAAATTCTTTAGCATTTGGAGTCCACCCTCGAGCTCCTTTTGAATTGCGATACTGTTTCCAAGAATACTTCCAGAAATTCATTACGCAGGGTAAATGTTAATACCCCATTCACTCCTATCCCCTATCTGGAGCCACCCTCAATGCACAGCTTGCCAAAACTGGTATCCCACCATTCGCACGCAACTTGTCGAACCGTAAAAGACATTCAACAGAGTTCCCAACGCAGTGGCCAAAAAAGACGACAGGGAAAAAGCACGAATACAAGCTGGCTCGAAGGCAGAACACAACAGAAACGTCGACGAAAAGAGCCATGACCGAGTTCGAAAGAAGAGCCAGGCGTCGACTGCGATCGGTAGCAAATGAACGCGCTCGTTCGCGCCATTCCGGGAGCCCTCTAAGCTGATGCACCGCGGCGCGAATACCTTCATTGTCGAGCATCCATCGTGTCGGAGGGTCACGGAGAAGCCGGTGCTTTTTTTCTGGCGCGCGGATTACGCGGTTCGCCTCGGCGTTGTGTGCGTCCGACGATCACCGACACACAGTGGAACGCGGGAAGAAGCGCGACATCGACGGGAACGACGAAAACGATGGCAATGACAACGGACAAAAGGAAGGAAAAGAGTAGACCGAGAGACAAAGAAACAAATTTCTAAAGAGGACGCCTCGTTGTCGTCGTCGACGCTGTCGTCGACGCTGTCGTCGCTGGCTCCGCGTATAATGTTGCACGCACGCGATCGCGACTAACGATGGTTAGGGACGGTCCCGAAAAGACGGAGAAAGACGGGGCGAGAGGCGACGGAGGCGCGAAAACGAGAGACACGAGCGGAGAGGAAAAGTCACAAAGGGCGCAGCACGTATCGCGCATATAAATGACAATGCTGGCTGCCGCTGGAACTGATGAAGTGTCGTGTCTGTGTTTCTCTCGCGTCCGCCCTCCAACAACCACCCCCGCGAGACTTTGTCGTCGCCTCGCCCTCGCACCTCGACGCCTGCGGAGGGTGCCTGCCTGCGACCCTCCGCGACGGTTATTGTTGCGGTTACCCAGAAGCCCTCCCGACGACGGAGTTAATTGGGCGACGATTGTGCCGCTGCTACGACGCTCTTCTTTCTTTCTGTGCCCCTCGACTCTTTCCCGCGATACACGCGCGAGCGCGCGTTGACCTCCGACTGGAAGACGACCCTGACCGTAAGTGAACAAAGATCGGCTAGGTTTCCTCGCTTCCTTCGAGAACGGGAGAATTATGCTGGCTTCTCTGCGCCGCGGTCAATGCCTTGGACTCTGATGCTTTGTAGGTGCTTTTTCAAAGGGAGTATTTTTTTTTTTCAATTTTTTAATTTTGGGCTTTTCTCCTTCGGGTAGTAATAGTGAAAGTGTGGTTTCATTAAGTGGTTTATTTTGACGCTCTTTGTGGCATTATTTTTTATTCACTGAATTTAAGTTTCTGGGCCCTCTTTTCCATCTGTTCAAATCTATTTCCCTAGTTGTACTAGTAGTTACCATACTCTTTCTTCTCTTGTGGTTTAAGTATTGATAAAGACATAAGACATAGGAAATTGAATGTTTAAATATTGTACAATCTGCACAGTGGATCAATTAATTTCTGAATAATACATAAATGTTGTAAATATCTAATATTAAAATATGCAATCGTTCGAAGAAAATTGAATTTTTATTCGGTCCAGGGGGGAAGCTGCGGAAACATTCTATTACAGACCATTCAAATTCCCGATAACGCGAGGCAATAGTCACGTCACAGCGATCAATACTACGCGCCCTTTCATTGATTTGAACGTAATTACATTTACTTGGGCGTTTTCGCCCAGAAACCTAGTGACATTGACGTTCACCTTCGGGCTATTCATCTATCGTCTACCCCACAACGATAGCACCCCTGTAAGTGAAGTCAATGAAACTGACCTTTCTCATGTAAATTCGCTGTGATTGGCAGCGCGGCGGTCCCGTTCTCGGTGAATTAAGGCTTTAAAGATAAGCGAAACGTGAACTGCATACGCGCTGGGAAAAAATGTTTCTCGAATACGATGGAACTCTTTGAAAGTATTTTTGAACGCGACACGAGTGCTAGTGGGTTTAAAAGCGTGCAGGCTGAAAGCGATATGCAAGCGATTTTTATGAGATTAGTTTCATTTTATGGCATAATTGCAATGTAACTTTACGATTGTATGGTAATTTGTTTTTGTTTCCTGCAGCCATTGTGGTCACATTCGTGAATGAGTTACTCCTGAGTTAACGCGTAACAGTTCGATGAACGCTCTCATGTCTTGAATTAATGCATATATTCTTATCTCATATTTGTTTCGGTTTGCATCTTTCTTATTATATTCATTATTACATTTTTGCATTATGTTTAATGGTTATCCTGTTTGAGACGCTACTTCTGACTGTTTGCATTAACATATATGCATATAAAATATGAATATTAATTCTGAGAAGCAATTATTTTAATATTTAGAATAGTAGAAATCTCGGGACACTATCACTGAATTCTCCCGCGGATAATATTCATGAAGTAAAAGTAGTAAATATTTTAATATCGCTATTTACCTTGAAAATCTTCGCTACGTAATGCAGCCGCAAGAAAGTGTAGAATCATGTATTAGTCTCATTATCTTAAATCGAAGGAATACTCAGTAGGCTTATTCCACTCTGGGCTTTATACCTTAATCCTCTTCTGTCGATTACTTTAATTATTTTATAAAAAGGTGCACGCGTTAGGAAGCACAAGCAACCAGTGAAAGCATCAGAAGTAGATTTTTCCACGTATTCAATGAAGGAGCAGGAAGCAATTCCAATAAGGAAATCGTCAGCATAAATCTATCGGAAAAATAATAACGCAAAACAGCCGAGAAATGGTCGGCCGGTAATCCGACAAAACGGGCAGCAGTTGCGTTTCCGTAGATTCCTTAATTATGTTACACATTATTCGTCGGCAAAAGTTCAATTTTAATCGCGACATCGAGGTTCATTATTTAAATTATAAAACTAAGTACCACGCATACAAATAATGCGATCAACATACCATTAACAGAGCACCTTTGAATTTTATGTACTCCGTATTCATTAAACAGACAGCTCGGCCAAAAAAAAAAGAAGAGAAAAAGGAAGAAGATATCAAATATCGATAACACGGTCGCGGTTCCACGCTATTTCCGTTTCACACAATGCAATTAATCACAGTTATTCCTGCGTTTGCGTGACGATAAGCATCGAGACGATACAGTTTAACTGATGTGAAGAACCGCGCTGCCTATTAATACGAGCCACCTGTCTTCTCGATACCCCAATCAAAAATTCAAACTCGAAGGGGAGGTGGGAAAGGGTGCAGCAAGGGCAACCATGTCCTTAACCTCTGCACCAGCATTTTGCTTTAAAATATGCCTACTATACATTTCCAATACTGTCCTATACATTTATTAAGAAAAAAAAGTATGTTTTATGACGCAGTCGTTTCTCAATTGGACTCGAAATTAAAACCTACCCATCTCTGGAGAGCAGGGATCCTCTGCTGGGCCGATCTCGCCGATCCGTGGCTGCGTACTCAGGCAGAAGATCGCACACGAGCGTGCGCAGTAGAAGCCCGTTAATGCCTACGCGGCACGCAACCGCGCACACGCAACCAGGCACACGGACACCGGTCCGACTGCGCATTGTTCTCCAGGGGAGGCGCTCCCGCTAATTGCGCATTGTATACCATTGTTGCTCTCAGACCGGTTAACTCCTATCGACCTGCTATCTTTATATAAAGTAACACAAAACAACGTAATTAATTACCAGTCTTCCAGGCATTGTTAGACGATAAATAACGCGGCGGAGCCCCGTGTCCAATTAAAATATTCAGCAAGACAAACAACAATGGGACGACCCTCGGCCGTGTGCGCTCCGGCTCCGCTTCCTCCTCCTCTCCGCCGCGACCTGCTCGCTCTTTCTTGCCCACCTTTTTCTGTCAGCGATCGCGCACGATCCCTCTACTGCTTGCTAGATAACTGTCGCGTTTACTAGAATGTTCCACCTGTTTTTCTCTATGTTAAGTCTCCCCTGGATCGACAGCGTCGAAAGTATCCCATAAACAGAGATGCATTCAGGATGCATAATTTATGAAAAATTGTAATAAAGGTGAATATGTGTGTTATCTGAAATCAGTTCCTAGATCTAACGGGGATACAGAGAATCGCAGGTAAAAGGACAAAAATCGCTGTAGATAAAGGGGCATCTGTATACTGTGTTGGAACGCTAGGACGCTTGTCACCAGGCGTGTCACTCTTGTGCAATCTTTTCTATCTTACAGTTCATCGAAGAAGCCCTCCGCGGAACTGTATTTTGCGTATATTTCATCAAATATATTTGAGCTCATTGAAAACTCATCTGGTTAGAATTTTCTTGTCCACCAGATAGTGTAAATCCTTCCACTACAACATGAAACCACGACGCTCAACAAGAGTCGTTTCTTGTTTTTCATCTATTTTCAAAGGAATATTAAAACCAAGTCGTTTCTACCGTGTTTCACAATAAAGGGAGCGGCCTTGAGCGGGCAATTGGTTTTCCTTCAACTCTTCCAGCTACCGCCTAGAGTTTGCCGCACGATTCGCGGAATACGCGGAGAGAACGGGGCGCGGACGAAACCGATCCCAGCCGATAGAGGAGATCGTTACGCGTGACTCGTAGAAAGCAATCGAACGACCATTGTGTCCTCAATGGATACAAGTGGAACGGTAGAACGGGCCGTGGCGCAGCCGGCGACCGTAATTTAGATTGCTGGGAACATCGGGGCCTATTGAATGGTAGGTACGCGCAGAACCGATACCGAGCGCGAGCGGAAACGAGCCGAAGGAAACGACGGCATTGTTGGCCGAGAGCAGGTATTTAATAATAATCGCGGGGCCGATTCCTATGCGACTCGCAGACTTTTCTAGCGTCTGCGCGCGTATTTCTCGCGCCGTTTCGCGCGACGCCTAGACGTCTTGATTACAGGTTGTCCGCCGGTTCCCGCTTTCTAATGCAACGTATCTCCGCGGTTTTTTCGTTTTGCGCCCCGCGAGTGAAACTCGAATCGCCTGGACAGCGGCGGGCCGATAAGGGAACGGTGGCAGCTGGCTAAATACGCTTGTCGATGGTCTCGTGATCGTTGCGTAAAACGGAGGCCGCGTTCTAACATATTTTGACAGAGGCTGCGCACCAATTTCGAGTACAAATATCTTCCGCGCCTTCCGGCTACCGTGACGCGGCAGAGATACGTTTCCAGCCGCCTTTATCCCCGAGCAGGTAGCACCTGTCTCTCGAGACCGACGCTGATATTTCATAACGTGCGCGGTGACTGATGACTCGATGGAATGCGGCACGCCGGAAATCATGGACTGCCTCGAGTCGCTTCAGCTTCAGACTCCACTTGCGCGCATAATGTATACTTATGAGAGTAACCGTATGAATTCTTGGTCGACTCGTTTCATTAATCGAGTCTCTCGAGTCTGTGCAGTGGTTTTTCTGCATTATTCGTCGAGGAGACTCCTACAGAGCTTCTTGGGGTGAGATGCCGCACGCGAGAGTAGCGATTGTGAAATTAATGAGACTTTGAATTAATATTCTTCGGCCCGTCCTAGTCAATTACCAGTTCTGACTGTCATCTTCTTGGGAGAAACAGTAACTTCTACTGCTCGAGGCTTTACAGTTTTGTTTCGACACAAGTTTGCGACCTGAGATCAGGTAAAAGCTGAACAACTCTGTGTTTGCATATTGAATTCCATAATTACTATACAGAGTGTTTGACAATAGGTGTCACTAACTTTAAGGGATGATTCTACACGTCAAATTAGGACGAAAATAAAAATGACGCAGCTGTGTTTGGGGCTTCGTTTCACAGTTATTAATTGTTGCAGAAGCATCAAAAATTCGCGCGAAATGTGTCTGACTTTGGATCGTTCTACTGCTGGCGTGCACCAGGTACAGGTCAGGCACAGCGAAGTCAGTAGAATAGGTCCTAAGACAGACATATTTTACACGTATTTTAGGCGCATTCCCAACAATTTTGCCTATCTCCATTTTTGTCATATTCTAGCTGCTTGTACATTATAGAATCTCCCCTCAAAATTTGCGACACCTGTTGTAGAACACCCTGTATTTGCCCTCGAGCTATTAAGATACTTTACGCAAGGCAAAAACCTTGCCTTGAAAAGGAAATATTAAATCCACCAACCGAGAGATCAATTTTCTCTAGAAATTTGCTTAGCATTCGAACAAGATGTCAGCCACACTTGTTCCATCTGTCTATCAAGAAGAAATCGTGGCCAAGAAGTTCCTCGCGGGCAAGACAAACGTAAACTCTCTCGAGCCGAAACTAATAGGCATCTAATCTATTTAAACGCCGTTGAGAAAGTAATTCAGTAACGCAGGATCAGAGTTAGCGTGCCAGCGAGGCATAGCGGAGCGACAGGAGCGATCCATGGCGCGGGGAGGGCTTTCACGATTGCGCAATTTTCGCTTATCAGAAACAGACAGTCGCGGACGGCCGGAGTAATTGCTGGCAATCGTTCACGCGGACGCGCGCCGATTCGTCTCCCCGCCTAACTGGTTGGAAGGAAGCGGTCTCTGCTGCAACACGACCAGAGTTTCGTAGCCTCGTCCATTCTCGCGTACTCGGCTGAACGCGGCGACTTATCAGCAAGAAATTGCCTTCGAGAAAACAAGACGCCGCATTCTCGCACGCTCTAACGACGTGGGTATCTCGCGGTGCTCCTCTTCGTCCCTGCGTCCCGCCGAGGCAGCGAGCTGCTGGACCCGCGTTGGTACACGTGCGTCCATTATTACGCATCGGTAGGGGCTATGACTTTCGCGGTTAGCTAGGGGTAATGCAAATTCGCTCGGCATGGAACATTGTAGCGAGTTATAACTCTCAGGCTTCAGTGTATGGGCGAGGGTAGCTTTATCAGAATTGCATACCTTGGCAAAGTCCGTTGCAAGTTGAGTTGGATTCTGTTCAGCGGGATCGGAGCTAAGATATTGGAGACGAGTATATTTTGCCTAGACTGCCCTCTGTGGCTGATAGGAGTCTTCTACGTATAATATGAAAAGGACTCGAGTGTATCCTCGGTTAATGAAGAGAGCTGTCCCCTGACCCAATCGATGGGTCATTGGTCTCGAATCTGTTGAGAAAGTTCTAATCTTGAGTTCTAATCATTAAATATTAATTGGTATGATACTGATTACAGGATTTGTAAGAAATCAATCTTTAAATAACTGGCCTCGCGATTGAAGAAAATTGATGATCAGTAAACACACGACGCTATCAAACTCAAGTTAGTAGAATCCTCCTTTACTTGCCCTCGAACGCCGCTGGATCACTGTCCGCCCTGTCCCCGCGGTTCTTCGTCTTCCTTCTAAGTCCCTTCTTTCCATCCTTTCTTCCGCCTGTATTCCCTCTCTTCCACGTTTCACTCGATTTCTTCTTCCCTGCATCTTCGTGGTCGTCGTTCCCCTGCATCTCTCTCCCTCTCCCTTTGTCCCTACTCCGTCTCTCCCGTTCGTCTTAGCGGCTGGGCCGCGTTATTTATTGCCAGCAGCCGACGGCCGCGAAACTTAAAGCCCGTACACGCGTGTACACTTTCTGCGTGTATGGTTTTTACACCGTGCATTACAATGCGCGCGCATGTACGCATTATACTGTCCGCGTGATTCATTACTGGCCGATCCTCCCCGACCGCTTAAGAAAATACGGAAACTATAATTGCGCGAGACTTATGATGCCCTCGCTCGCGGTTACCACAGCGCTCGCGGGTCCGCGCGAGGAGAGGGGCCCGCCTCGCTCACGGGGCGAGCGTTTATGATCGTGCCCGTAGAAACTTCGCGAGATCATATCGCCGGATCTCTTCATTCGCGCGAGCGCTCCCTCCATTGAGTCGTCCATTGTCGTTGATCGTGACAGTGCGTAATTGTCGGTGTTTTATTGGCGGTTGTAAAGTAATCAGTCGGCTGGAATGTTCAGTATTTAATACGCCGTGCGTGCTGGTGTGCGTCCGCTCGTGAAACGGGCTTTCGTACCGAAACTTTCCTTTCAGATAGTCGTTTAGACGGGAAACGGTGATTATAGATAAATGCGAGCTTAATGGTTGTAATAATTGCAGTTAAACGTAGGCTGTTATTAACGAAGAGAATATATTTTCGGACGACGCACGGAGAGACGTTTATCCTGTGACTGATAGGAGATTCACTTAAGTATCGTCTTCTTGAAGATGAGCTGGGTAGTTTCATGAGAAAGTGGGGATCTGTTCATCTTTGGAGGCGGATTAACGGAACCCTTGATCAAGTGATTTTGAACGTTGCCACAGACGAACTGAGTTCGACGAGAAACGATCTGTTTCTGTTTCAATGGTATCTCGAGCAATCGGAAAGAAACAGGTAGAGCGCATGATCGTTACGGTGATACGATATCCAGGGTCTAAGTTGCTCCCTAATGAAGCAAATCCTAGTGCTTGCGAAACGTCCACGTGCAGTCGACGCAGACTTCAAACTTATCCCTAGACCTATCTTTGCTATTCTGAATCTTTTATCCTGGGGGAAAGAGAAGCCCAGACTCACGGAAGGACTTCAAAATTCGATCTGGTTAACAGTAGGATTGAAGCACCTCGTTAATGGATAATTTTTTGCTTTCTGCAGATTATTCAGGGTTTCAGTCTCAGCCAATGTCCCAATTATCTCTACTCTTTAGGTAACATACACATAATCGATAACCTGGATATCCATTATCATAGTACAGTAGAACCTCGATTATCCAAAATGCCACGAGATTCAAACCTGAATTCTTTCCACACCTTACTTTATTTTATCGTATCGTACTATATTCTTACTATTATCACACTAAATATTTGCACCCGTAGATAACGAAAATTTGGAATATTCAAAGTTCGATTAATCGAGGTTCTACTATGCCCAATTATGACTCGGTTAATTACAGCCCAATTCTACTTAGCAATTAAATTTCTCCAATTTGAGAGTATAGACATTTCTAGAAAATAAATGTATTTATATGCCTACTCACAATCAGTGGCAAAACAATTCCCGCTAGTCCCCCAGCACAGACTTCGCACTACAACCCATTAAACTAATTAGCCACTGTCCCAGCCATAAAAGTAACACTTTCCTGCGCGTTACTCATTCAAGCGACACGTTCCAGCACAGTAGCGGACTAGAAGTTCGCGAGGCAGCGTGGTCCACAGAGGCGACACAGCTTCATCGGTGCACGATCTAGCCGACGGACAAGTCCGAGGAGATCTCTCGTGCTGTTACGTGGTCGCAGATACGCACACGTCCGCACGCACCGTATCTGCTGTCTGTCCGATTCTTTCTTTCACTCCGCCTCCAGCCACCTCTTTCTCCGTCCGTCTGGTCGAGTCATCAGCATTGCAGTCAGGTGCCGCTACTTGCACAACTCGGTGGATTCCATCTCGGGAGCCGGATGGAGGAGACCGAGAAGCGGGCACGCGGCGTTGCGCCTGGACAAGCGTGCGCGAACCTAGCTGAGCGGTTTCTATTTTCTGCCATCCCGGTATCTGCGACCGATTTCAGCGTGGCGGCCGCTAGCCTATGTCGATTTATAGTATCTCTGCCCATTAGAGATAATTGTTAGGGCAGTAGCCCGAGCACGATGTAGAGCTGTTTTTCCACTGGCCACTGATGCCTGAGAGCCTCGACTACCGAGCACCCTTTGCTTGTCTGTACACGCCCATGCATCAGGTCGCTTTAATACGAGGGGATTTACGTGTACAAATGAATCTTTAGAATAATACGATGCGAATTAACGTGTTCCTAGCCACGTATACCGATTTTGGTACATGTCCGAAAGTCTGCAACTTGCTATCCACGCAGCATCGCGTGAGACACCTATGTTCACTTAACGGTGAGCTGTGTAGCTGGTAATTTTCAGATGGTGCGTCAGTTTCATCTCAGCAGGGAACGTGATAACTTTATTCACAGGATATGGACTATAGTGTTTCTTATTCTATGCGTGTGAACTGCCGAACGTCCTTATGCATCTTTCTGACTCCTCAAAACGCCTCTCTTTCAAGGGCACGAAGATTTACAAGGGCCCCCTTTTCCAAGGGGGTGACATTTTTTAGAGAAAAGCTAGGCAGCCAGTGAAAGCTTTACTGCCTTGCCTGCTAAGAGCTTGAAGGCCAACTCGGCGTTGCCAACTCACCCTGCGCTTTCCTTTACATGATTTAAATGCATCCCTACAACTATGCGCGAAATTTTTCTCAGTACTGTGCACCCACTACGATATCTACCTGGAAATAAACCGCCAGGCGAATCCTCCGAGGTTTCCTTTACAGCTTTCGTCGAGGTGATCGAGCTATCCAACATGATACAACTTCCGTGTACCCCCTTGAGCCGCTGCTTCTCTCGCAGATATCAAGTGACAAGACAGAACCTTAACGCCGCGGGGCTTCAGCGCCTGAGCTTACTGTTGCAGATCGCTGGGGCGCAGGATGTATAGGCTCCGACGCGGACAAACATGCTCCAACTTCCTTGGAATCGATGGGACCGAGGTCTTAGGCGAAGGTAATGGATGATGTCGTAAGAGTTTCTATGTGGATTGATTGTGCTGGGGGTTTGACTACAGTAGCTACATATATTTTGGTCAATCTTAATTTGATATTTGGTCCAGTTTCTATGGAGGAATTCTCTGTATATTTTATTGTGGATTTCAGAATAAATAAGTAGATACAGGATGAATCTTCGAACATAAAGTGAATATCCATCTTACTCTGATAGTAATTTCTCCTATAGTCTACTCTTCTTCTACTTCTATTTCTACTATTCTATATACTTCAGATACAATCTTAATTATTATAAAAATTTCGCGTAGACCATTAGAGCTCCAAATGAATTTCAGCTTTCATCTGAATATCTTTCTCAGGGATTTTTGTTCCGCGTCCAGTCGCTCGAGTATCGGCAAATACGTCGCTAGTGGACTTCGTTTCGAAGCAACGAAAAAATGAACGAATGTCCGTCTGTTCCACCGGCCTGGCTTCTCGTCTTCCTTTCTTTCTTTTTCCGCCGAGGGTTTTCGCCGCGCCGCGAGATAACGCTCGACGAGGCTGGTTACGGTGCAGGTATTAATCTTACGCAATTCATCTCGTTCAGCCTGTCCAGCTTTATTAATCCTAATAACGACAACGCGATTCACTTTTCCGAGATTCCAGTCGGACTACCGTCCCGCAAAGAAATGTCAGCCCCGTCCTCCTCTCTTTCCCTCCCCGCGTGATCTTGCTCCATGCAGGCTCGCCTCGTAACGCGTGGCGTCCGTATAAATTCCCGGTGTAATTTAGATAATTTTCCTGACTGGTAATAAACTAATGCAGAGAAAAAGAGCATCGCGGGCAAACATTCCTCGAACGTGTATAATGAAAAGGGGTGGAGGAGGGTGAGAAACGACCGAGAGGGAAGACAAATAGATAAGTGGAGTGAATGGAGATGGAGAGACGGCGGGAGCTCTCTCGCAAAGAGGAGCGAAAACGGAAGGGGAAGGAGTGGCGATGGAGAGGGGGAAAAGGGCAGATGAAAAACTATGAGATGATCGTAAATTGGGATTTCTTATTAACGCGCTTCTGTGCTCTCTCTACCATCGGGATCGTCAACAAATTCTCGTTAGTTCCGTGGAAACTGTATCGAACCGTCGAACCAATAAACGATAACGAAATAACACGCGTATTACGACTTCCCGTTATTCACCTTTGAAAGGAACCCATCCAGATATCGCCACTCTTATGGCTTTCCACGAACGTGCGTTTCGTACTCAAACACACGTACGTGAAAATTTTTTGCTCGTGAAACCTGTAATACTTGCATACGAAATTGTGGAGCGGTGATAAGCTCAATCGGAGCGCATAAGAGGAGGTACGAAATGAGCTGCGAAAATGGGATAAAAGGAAAATTACTTCATGTTACAATTATGTACAATATAAAAGGAAAGTTTAGAAAGCATCTTTGTCGAATAAAATGAAATTATGAGTAACCTATAAAAATACCATTTCTATAAATGATACGGCTTTTAGTTATTTCTGATAGGCGAAACATGGCCCTTATCATAACAAGATTTACAGTACTACAGCAATTAGGCTACTTACTCTACTCTATTCAAAAAGGTAAGAGGCAATTGACGATTTCAAGTAAAAAGCTCGAGCGTATTTCCTAATTAATCTACTAAGATTTATACCGAGAAATACAAAAAGAGGGAAAAAGTGTCGCACGGAAGGACATTAAACAGCCTAGCTCTTAACTCGATGAAATTAACCGTGAATGAGTAGCAACACAATCTCGGCTGCTGGTTTTGTTTTCTATCCGAGGAATGCGTCTGTAATAAGGAATATGCATGAAGCAGCACGGCCACGGCAAATAAATAATCACGCGGTGGTCGCTGCGTCGTGGTAAGCGTAACAGCGCGATTGATAGAGCGGCTCTCGTTGTTCTGTTAGTTGTCCGCGGCAGCCTGACAGTAATATTCAAGTGGCCATAGAAACCGGTGCTTTCCTATTTTCCTCCGTGCCACTTCAAAAGACCAGACACGGAGTGGCTCGAGCACGCAGAGCCATGTGGCAGTCTTGCTGTAACAATTCTCTTGAAACTGCCCGGTTTACGTTCTCAGTCAGCATCGGCTCTAAGGCAGTGACGATCGATTGATACTGCTTCCGTGCTTGTCTTTACCCCAGCTCTAACGTAGACAACATCTTTGTAACAGACTGTTGCAGGGAGGAAGGGTCCAGGCAGCCGAAATGTGGCGTCTATTCGCGCGACGAGTGATGCACTCCACGTAACGCTTCCTCTTCTGACTTCTGCCCCCTTTCCGCCCTGAAAACACACGCCGTGCTTCCGTCTCTCTTCGTTCGCGTCTAGTTGTTTCGAGACGACACGGATTCCTCGTGGGCTGACTCGCGTCAGGGAAAGTTCGAGACGAATTCTTCTAATCGGGTCAGACATCTTCCAGATGATGGTTTCCCTGTCTCGAGAGACGTAAACCCAGGAGGGGAGCGTAGAAGTTGTTTCGTAAGCGACGCTCCTACGGTCTTTGTTCCCGAAATACTCGGGGGAATGGAGAACAGCAAGCTCTCTTGGCGTACTTGAAGAATGTAAACAGTTTCCACGCGGAGAATTCCGAACCGACGCAATCTTCCTCCGTTGCGTAGGTCGCAATGACCTGCCCGTCGTACGCTGACTTAATCTTGCGTGACTGATGGGGACGAAAAGTGGTCGCGGTGAGAGCTCTACTGAAGACGTGTTTATACTGGATAGCGCAATTGCTGTACACTTGGCAGATGAAGAAATGTTTCTGATCTTGAAGGGAGTAATCCTCGGTTAGCGTGGAATAACAGTATAATAACTGCCTCCTGATACTAATAGATTGGTACCTTGGCACTGAAGGTCGTCTTCGACTTTGGTCGACGTTTAACTCAGTTAATCGAGATCCTAGAGTCATTATCCTAGCATATGATACGCTTATCAAGGTTACTGTGAAGTTCCATTACAAAAACTAATTTTAGTATAATAACATAGGTCAAAATCAGACAAGGTTAAGTTAGATACCCTCTTATCAATAAATCATCCATTATCCTATAAACTTCCCTCCATCGAGCACCTACTTTAGCGCCTTCCTTCCTCTCACCTCATTCGATCGTCGTCCGTCTGTGCGTCCATTACGCGAAAACGATACATCAGCGCGACCGTACGCGATAGCGATTCCAGAAAGGGTTCATTATATCCATTGGATGAAAAATCAGTAATTGATTCGCGCGTTTATATGATTTACGGCGCTTATTAAGGAAACGTCAAATAAGTCGGCGACGTTATCGAGGCGTCGGGACTAAACGCTCGAGCGGCAATCTCCGCGTATGCGAATAGCATTATCGAGTGAAAAAGTTTTGTTCTTTCTATCGCATGGAACGTGTTCCCCGGGCTGGTGCAGTCCGCGTACAAGGGGATTCACATGCAACGAAGCGGTGTTGCATCACCGGACTCGCCACGGCCTTATACGTTTCTTTGCTTCCAGTGGCTTCCTACATCTCGTGATAACGTGCTTATAAGGCTCGATCGGAGAAGAAACCTGGCCGCCGAGCCCTCCCGGCCGGTTCGCCGACGAATCCACAGTACAGACGTTGCTTTCCAGGATTGCTACAATTGTAACTTCCGATTTCTTTGCGCGACGGCATTATGGAAACTCACCTGAACCATTGGCAAACTGGGCAGCCTACTTCGTCTCGGATGCTTTTGTAAAAGTAAACGCGAACGCACCTGCTGCCGCGACGCAAAGACCTTAACGCCGTAAATGTAGACGAAAACTTGAGTGTTCGTCGGGATTCCAGTTGAGAGAAAACGGAGTGTATTGTGATCAGTTAAATGGATAAACGTTGTTTCGGAGAAAGGCTGAAGAATGTTGATTGGATCTGAAGGGGGTCAATTCCGGATTGGCAAGATTTGTCCAACGGTTCTTTGGCCCATGTAGTCGCTATGATTGTGATGATTCTTTGGTGATTTCTATTATTCATACTGATGTAATGGGAAGGTCTGAATTCATTCCCAAATTCGAATTAAAATTACTCTATACTATGTATCTTCTTGAAAGATTCGAAAATTTAAAAGTACACAAATTTGAATAAGTATCTAAGTATTCAATGTTTAATCAGGATCAACCAGCTTTGTACTACCTATTCATTGCAATTCCCCATCCACTGCTTAAAAGTAAACACAAGCTACGAACGATAACTGTAACAAGTAAATATCATCAAACTAAACAAGGCGTGTCGAATTTTTCACAACGCAGAAGAAGTCACGCAACGCGTTTCCCAAAGAAGGGCAGCGGACTCGAGGCAGTAGGAAGGACTCGAGGCCAAGTCCTGTGAAGCCGTCTTTCCCTTGGCAGAGCCATTCCACTGTCGTGGAATCGGGTAAGAGAGCGCGAAGGATATCTGGCAGACACATTTCTACGGTCGGCAGTAAAGCCAGCTAACAGTGGCGCACCAAAGTAAATGTTATAACAAACACAGTGAGCAGAGGCCACGACGCCCCGCTATTTAACATTATTTAGTTTGCTTTGTGGACGTTTAAACAGTGCCTGCCTACTTTTTTGTATGGATATTTCATGTGCCTCCGCCGACGGCCTCGAACCCTGCGTATGTATATAAACGAGGATCCCGTGTTTGTTTTCTAGGAGGCACTGGCGAGCCGAGGATGGCCAAATCGTTTCGTATGCACACGTCTGCCCGCATACGCGACGTTATTCTGCTTGGATCGCTCTAACAAATTCAATTATTTTCGAAGTACTTTGCACAACTTTCGGTACAAACATAAATAACATAATACATGTCACTAGGGACCTTTCAAAGAATTTTAGTAGCATCAACGATAACAACGCACAGCAAAGATCCCAGAAATATGAATCGCCGTGATGACACCAAGAGGCTCGAATGAGCTGAGAAAAAAATGCGAAGCCTGACTGGGATATTCTCTTTCATCTGGAAGGGTTCGGTGCGTTGCACCCAGAAACTTCACCGCAGAGCCACAACAATAGGAGCAAGAACGCGCGGCACTCGAAAACCGCGAGCCATCGCAGCGGAGAGGCTGGGAAAGCAGCGATTCATCCGATTTCGAACGATAGCGATATATTTTTCTCCCGATGTAAAGAACGCCCGACGCAGGCCACGAAGATTTACACGCGTATTAAATTACAGGCGACTTCGTGACACGCAAAGGAGCCTTTTCTGGGTGGAGCGCCACGACGAAGGCGTGTTTCGTGTAAGAGACCCGCGACTCGTTGTCCCGCGCATAGAAATCAAGATAGAAAGCTCGTATACCTGGACGACGCAGGAGACAAATGGTTGTGACGTACGACGCGGATTCTCGCTCTCTCGCGCTGCCTCCCGCTTAAATCACACCACGGAATATTTACGATACGGCATATCACGTTTCAATATATCTTATTGTAGTCGCGGCCCGCATCCCCCACGGTAATGAAAACGCGTTTATGTAACGCAACACGTCGGCCACGTCATATTCCCCTTCCTCCTCTCCAGAATCGACTAATTCACAATACATTTCTTCATTTCTACATATTATGGATCGCTAAGAGTGAGAGAGATTATTTCTTTCCAAACACCAGATTTAATCTCGCGTCGAGTGTCTACGCAATTAACTTGATTAGACAAACTTACTTATCTGACACGTAATGTCTGCAACATTCTCGGCGTGAAGCTTTGTTGTTCCCTCTAGAGAAAAAATTTATTCTGAAACGGAGAATGTAATGATACTGTTGGTATATCACGTTCGTAGGAGTTCAGAGTTGACCACTGAATCTAATAGAATTCCAAGATTACTCTCGCATTTCCAACATAGTAGCTGCAACTATGTTACAATCTTCTACCTATGAAATTATATTAGAAAACAGAGACGTGCCACATGCAACAATCAAGCCTGAATTTCCAGGGACCTGGTGCAGGAACGTGATCCGAAAAAATTCTCGACAGGAACTTCAGAAACCGTTCAATTATATTCTCCAAGTCACCCTACTTAGGGAGCCGATCGTCAAAAACGGTCGCCCGCGCTCGTTAGGCGCGGAAAGTCTCTCGAGAATGGAGGCGACGTCTTCCGAATCGGTGAAGCTGGAAACGCGACAAGAAAGCGGTAGCCGCGTGCGCGAAGTCGTTGGTCACTTACAAGCGACGTTACACGGTGCTACCGTAACGGGGGGCACGCGAGCCCATTTTCGCGTTACGCAAACCCTCATTAGGCGTCCTATTCTTGGCCGTTGGGTCTCAACCGGGCCGCGCGCGCCCAAAGTGCAACGTCCTTTCGGCCTTTCGGGCTCTTCGTAAAGGTATTCTCTGGAAGCCCGATCGTAACGTGGTTTCGACCACGTCTCGCAACGGGGAACGGCTCGTTTGTGTTCGAAAGACAGCAGAGAAGGGACCTACTTTCTATCGTAGTTAGCCTACTGTTGGAGCAACGCTGCTCGAGTATCCGGCAGCGCCCCGGGCGATCCACCACTCTCGCCTAGCGTCGACCTCTGCGTTTCAACGTTTGTCCTCGTGTTTGTACAATGGTTTCTGAGGATTATAGTTGGGAGGATATGATGAAGAGAAAATAGAAGGGGGTTTAAATGTACGATAGGGTGGGGCAAGCGGGAGAAGTTGGAGATGTGAGACAAGATAGAATTTGTATTTCTAGAATAGGAGAACTAAGTTAAAAAAAAACATTTTCCTTAAGGAGGAAAAATATAAAGAGACATAATACCAATATCTCGAAAATAAAATTTGACTTGTGACACACGGCTAAGAGGAGTACTCAGTTCGCTGCAAGTAGTACTAATAGGTGTGATCAATTCAGCCAATAAGGGAAGTGCGTGTGTGCCGTCTCTATGTATTTCTCTACAGAGCCAATCAGATCCACTGACAACTTCTAAGCTCTCAACAGTATCTACCATTTTTCTTAGAATTACACATATACCTATTAGTCTTATACTGTTTGGTACATCTATTGCAAACTCTGTCATGCATTGTGTACAAGTCCTTCACCGTCCACATTGCCATCCAAACAGTTTGTTCCTGCCATCCAAAGTGAAGGATCTCTGTGGAAGATTACTCCATGCCTCTTGCCGACAGTCAGCTACTGGCATTCTCGATTCACGGTACGTCTCGACTTGGTTCGTGTCAGATGGTCGCGTTGACACCGTGTACCGAGATGCAAGGCGTGTTGCGTAATGGCTGGAATCCACGTGGCCAGAGATCGTCAGTCTTCCGAGGACTGTCTTCATGGAAGCAGAGGTTATCGCGAGCTTTCGCTCCGAGCTCGAATGAATAAATAGCACTCCAGCGATGCCAGCTTACGATAGGGTGGCCGAGGAACATTGGAAGAGGGTGTTACCTTCCAATCATTAAATCGTTTCAATCCTAAGCCTGACTATGAGGGTATTGGGTAGATCTCTCTGAAGATTTACGACCTTTGAGACGTTTAGGTCCACCTGTTCCAGGCACGCGTGTCGACAGGCAATCTCGAACGGGACAGGAGGAAAACGTTGCAGTCACAATTCTCGACGTGCGTCCGATCTGCCCAGGCGATATCGCTCGCCATTACAACCGGATAGCGCGTTCGCGGCTGAAGTTAATCTAGTTGACGAAACCCGATCCACGGCGTTCCATTTACGCGCCGTGCAATACCGACAATCGATTTCTGCAACACATCCACGAATTTCAGAGTAGACTGTCTTACCTTACTTGTTTTTCTACTTCGAACTTCTGCGTTGTCCCTATATGTATGTATGTATATCCAACTCAAACGATTCTGACCGCACTGATACTATCTATCTCCCTCTCTCTGATTCAATGGCTCCCATGTAAAAAGGAGATAGAGAACGTCGGGGCGAATAGATTCGTCTGAGCACGATGTACAAACGCGAATTAAAGCGTATCAAGTTCTCCTAACGCCAACGATATGAATTCGTCGCAAAAGCAAGCGAGTATCGCGAGAGAGGAACAAACCAGCGTTCCCCAGCATAGTGTCCTCTTTGCAGCAAACGTATATACTTACGCGCTGTGGGCACGCAACGTCCGCGCGGAATTTGTGGAGTGCAAAGTATCGTCGTGCACCAGGCACATTGGCTAGGTCGAGGGACGGTGCAGAGGGGAATCGTACGTGCAGAATGGACAAGCGAGTAGCGCTAGGTACACGCGGCTCACGACATCAACCCAGTGCATCAATGTTAACTGCGTTCGGTTGATGGAAAACCGTCGGTATGCTAGGCAGGCCACGAAAGGCCATTTCAGTGACCACAATGCTCGCTGAAAATGCACGCGCCCGAGGATACCCGTATCCCACGTCTCGTTTGGCTACGCGCAATATACGCGCGGCCGCAGACGCGTGGAAAAATTGGAGGAAAGTACCGGGTGGAACCGCACTTATTAAGACGTCGTTGGCTTGTCGGAATTTAAAGTGGCTGGTTGCTGCCTGAGCACGAGCTGATTGCTCGTCCCTAATCACTGTGGAACGCGTAAGAGGTGGACTGCACTTGATAGCCTCCAGAGGGGTGAAAATGCTACAGTAATTGTCAGATAAATGTGAATCGGGAAAATGAAAATAGTACAAGCCCAGAAACCACATTTTGATGTACTTGATCCCAACGTGTAGTTGGGGGCATTTGACTTATCTGAATTCTAGAGCCAGAGTATATCAAGTCTACTTGTTTCCTCAAATGATTGTGACTTATATAATACACTTTGGCTCTAGGGTCCCCATGTGCGGCTAACTCAAACGACTCTGGCTGCATCGATATTTTCTACCTTCCTCTCTCTTATTCAATGGTCCCCGTGTAAGAAAGAACTAGATAGTATCGATACAGCCAGGTTCGTCTGAGCTAGGTGTACGTACTTTGTAGATTATTTGAAAATATCTAATTTTGGATTTGTATTGTTCTTCATTTTACCTATCCATATGGAAACTACTATAGTAGAATCTCCATTCACCAAGGTCCACTTCACAATCTTTATTATTAACTGCTATTTGATCCTACGAGAGGAGTAAAGTGGTATACCGATTGAGACTTGAACTATGATTTCATAGTAACCCACCGTAAAAAATAAAATCATTTAGCAGATACTAGCTCTTTGACTATTCCTAAAAAAATTCTATTCTCAGGTTCTCCCACAACAG